>NC_090437.1:141671232-141974262 GCF_031143425.1 Pleurodeles waltl | reverse complement strand
TCTACTTTCTGATTCTTTACAGATCATGATTAGCATTAACAAGCAAGGTAGGAAGAATAGGTGCTGTAAATACTTGGGCATTGGTTTGGCTATTGTATGTATGATATTGTATTGATTGTGGGAATGACTGTTCTTGACAAGAGTGAAGCCAACTATGCTTCAGCTTTAGAGAAAACTATTGCGCTCCCAGAAATAGAAAACTTCAGGTTAGATGATAAATGTTTGCATGTAGATAATGCACAAGGAGAACTTTCTTCTAATGTTTTCTATCGCTCATTAAGTGAGTATGTTGAGATGATGGATGCGAGAAATTGTGATGTTTGCAGACAGATTCCTTCATCAGTCGAGAAGGGAGTTACCTATCACAGTTTGCCCCTCACTTATGGCATAAGCTGCAATCTGTTACTAACAAGATTCTATAACAAGGAATACATCCATTATCTCTATTCCAATTAAAATGTTTGTTTTTTTCGTTAGTCCCTATAATTAAGTACCTAATTTGACAAGCTGCTAAACCAATTTTTGACAACCTTACCGATTTTTGACAAAAGGATCCTGGAAAAAAGACTGAAAGCTGTAAATAATTGCTAAAAGAAGATTGAAGATTGTTTTTGATTTTGCTGCCTAATTATAATTTCTCTCTTCTACTTTCTGTTTTTTACAGATCATGAATAGCATAAGAAAGCAAGGAAGAATAGGTGCTGTAAATACTTGGGTATTGGTTTGGCTATTGTATGTATGATATTGTGCCTGGTATTGATTGAGGGAATGACTGTTCTTGACAAGAGTAAAGCCAACCATACGTCAGCTTTAGAGACAACTACTGCAATCACAGAAATAGAAAAGTTCAGGTTAGATGAGAAATATATACATGTAGATAATGTACAAGGAGAACTTTCTTCTAATGTTTTTTATTGCTTAAGTGAGTATGTTGAGATGATGGATGAGAGAAATTGTTATGTTTGCACAAGATTCCTCCATCAGTCGAGAAAGGCGTTACCTATTATAGTTTGCCCCTCACTTATGGGATAAGCTGTAGTCTGTTACTAACAAGATTCTATAACCAGGCGTACATACAGTATATCTATTCCAATTATGATGCTGTGTTTTCGTTTGTACCTATAATTAAGTACCTGAGTAGGGTAGCTAAGCAGAACACTATAGAATTAGTGAGAGGAGTCTTTGAGCATACATTAACCTATGGCACTGCATATGTGCATAGAAATAATCTTACATTCTTGCTTACACCGTTAGAAAAGGGCTTCTTAGATCAAGTTAGAAGAAGTTAGCTAAAGGTTTAGAGAAAAGGACATTTAGAAATGACTATGGATTTAGTGAAATAAAAACACAAGGGAAGTTAGCTCTAGATGCGCAACACGTAGGAAAACTTTGTATATATAGGCCTAAATCTAGTACTGCTATGTTGTTTGTGGAAATGAGTCAATGTAGACATGTGTTTTTGTTTCAGAGTAAGTGGACATTTATGTTGAATAGACAAAATCCAGCGATTCATGGAATTTATTACATCTGTTGGTCAAATGCATTTTACCATTTTCCAAAAGGATGGTATGGCACATTTTACTTGGGGATAGTTTTCCCAAAGTTATTTACACTTAATGATTCAAAAAGGTTACCAAAAATGACTGAGTTACATCATAACATACAAAAGAGAGAGTTTTATTTTATTGTAGTGGGAGATATGTTTGGAGCAATGATTCCTTCAGTAGGAGTTGTTCTGAATTCTATGACGACTCGAACGTTGTCTACTATTGTGGATAACATGTTGACAAATTTTTCAGGAGCCAAGATTCTAATGTATAAAGAAATGTCTGCGGTAAGATCTACGACTCTTCAGAACCGCCTTGCGTTAGAACTTCTTTTGGAAAAGGATGGCGGAGTTTGCAGAATGCTGAATGTGAAGCATTGTTGTTCAAATATTCCTGATAATAGTAAATAAATTAGAAGTTTACTTACTAATCTGACTAATGATAGCGCTGATTTGAAAGAGCTGAAAGAACCAGGTGTTTGGGAGAAAGTTGGCAAAGGTTTTGCTTCAGTGGGGAAACAATATAACAAATATTGATTATTGTAATTTGCATAACTGGAGCATGGGGAATATGTAAATTGTATCACATAATTACATCAAAGAAAATGAAAAATGATCAGAGGAGGGAAGAGATGAGAATGTAAAAATTGTTTAGGGAAAATTTAAAGAGGCAATTAAGATTGAAAGGGAGAGAGATGACACATTTTAAATGAAGCAAAAATTTGTGTGGAAAGCTTTAAGTGTGATGACATATTTAGTCATCAGAGGAGGGATTGTTAACACTAAAATGTCACTAATAAATATTCATGTATTTTGAATGTTAAATCTGCATAGAAAATGAGTTAACATAGAAAAAATAATACACACATTTGAAATGTACCTACTTCAGTGACCACCAATAATCACAAAGTGTACTTATTAACAGCTTGTTAATGTAAAATGTTGCGCTCATGTTTGGATTAATGTAGTAGTTGTCACGATTCACCCTGGGCTTACCATCTGTATCGGCGAGGGATGGTGTGCGGCCCTGGTTCCTGCAAGTCCTGCTCTGACCGAGGTCAGGGCGACCCCTTCCGGTAGCCCCGGTGCTGTTGACAATAGTACGCCACCACAGTCCATGCCCTCCAGAAGGAGTCCCAGAGGAAAAACCCCAAGGGGAAAAACCTCCAATAGGAACTCCCTGGAACAGAAGGAGGACACAAGGAATTAGCACTCAGGAGCCTGGAAATACTGGAAGGCTGAAGAAAAAACAGGAACAACTGGCGTCCAAGCGAAGACCAGGCGAAGCGTGACCACCACAGCAGAAGTGTTGCAACGCAATGAGAAGAAGAAATGATTCCCCTTACATACGCCTAGACAGGAAGTGATAGACAGGAAGAAGTAACACCACCATTTTGGATTGGGAAGGGGCTATAGCAATAGATAGGAAAACACACCATAGTACAAAAGGGAACAGATGCATGCAGGTAGAAGGGAGGTGCAAGGTGTGCTGGGAAGGAGAAGGCATGGCTCCAGGAACCATGCAGGAGGAAAGGAAGGCCCTGAAAACGGGGTGCCAGGTAAGTGTGATGCTGGGGGGGGCGCAGACACCCCACGACAACACTCGCGCCGCGCGTTGTGCGCGGCGAGGTCTGAGGCCCAATTCTGGGCCTCAGGCCTCGCCGCATCAGGAGAACAGCACGCAGCCGGAGAAAAGGGCCGCCGCGGGCCCCGCAACCTTTAACACGGGCCGCGGCTTCCCTTGCGGCCTGGCCGGGAGGCGCCGCGGGCCGCTGTGGCGCAACAGTAGGCCCCCCAGAGGCCCCAGGTGTGTGAGGGAAAAGACGGAAAAAACGACAGATCAGGAGAGGGGCATGAACCGAAGATGCGTCTTCCCAGGAGCATTCACTCATAGGGTAGCCCTTCCAATGAATGAGGTATTGGAGACCACCACGGAAGACTCGAGATTCACAGATTTCCTGGACCTCGTATTCAGGCACGTTGTCAACCAGTTGAGGAGGAGGACAGGTGAATTGTCTGCGAAAAGGATCAGGGACATAGGGTTTAAGCTGAGATACATGGAATACATGATGTATTTTCCAAGTCCTAGGTAAACGAAGACAAACAGAAACGGGATTGATCTCATGAAGAATCAGGAATGGACCATAATACTGAGGTTTGAATTTATTTTGGGTTAGTCGAAGAGGTAAGAATTTAGAGGAAAGCCAGACTTTATCGTTGATCTGATATTGTGGGGCCTCACAACGTTTCTTGTGCCATTCTTTTCATGCGTGTTTTTGTGGCTAAAAGATTTGAATGTATGACACGTTGGATACCACGGAGTTGCCGGACATATGAGGTAATGGCAGGGAGAGTAGATGTTTCTTTCAGAGGAATAGGAAAGGCTTTCGGATGGAATCCATAAGAACAATAAAAAAGGAGAGACTTTCGAGGCACTGTGTACCGAATTGTTGTATGAGAATTCAGCAAGTGGTAGGTACGTAGACCAATTGCTTTGCGTAGCTTTGCAAAAACTACGTAAGTATTGTTCAAGGCCTTGATTCAGCTGTTCTGTCTGTCCATTAGTTTGGGGATGGAAACCAGATGATATAGCCACCTCTATTCTTAGGCCCATATTTATACTTTTTGATGCAAAACTGAGCTAACGCAGTTTTGCGTCAAAAAAATTAGCGCCGGCTAACGCCATTCTGAAGGGCCATGCGGGCGCCGTATTTAATCAATGACGTTAGCCGGCGTTAGCCGCCGGCGCTGCCTGGTGTGCGTGGAAAAAAATGACGTACACCAGGCAGCGCCGGCGTAGGAGAAAATGGAGTTTGGGCGTCAAAAAATGGGGCAAGTCAGGCTGAGGCAAATATTTAGCCTCAACCCGATTTGCGTCATTTTTTTTCACTCCCAACCCCCATTGAAATGACTCCTGTCTTAGTAAAGACAGGAGTCATGCCCCCTTGCCCAATGGCCATGCCCAGGGGACTTATGTCCCCTGGGCATGGTCATTGGGCATAGTGGCATGTAGGGGGGCACAAATCAGGCCCCCCTATGCCACCCAAAAAAAAAAAAAAAAAATACCTACCTGAACTTACCTTAAGTTTCCTAGGATGGGTCCCTCCATCCTTGGGTGTCCTCCTGGGGTGGGCAAGGGCGGCAGGGGGTGTCCCTGGGGGCATGGGAGGGCACCTCTGGGCTCCTTCCGAGCCCACAGGTCCCTTAACGCCTGCCTTTTGCAGGCGCTAAAAAACGGCGCAAAAGCGGCCGTACGTCATTTTTTTTGACCCGCCCACTCCCGGGCGTGAATTTTGCCCGGGAGTATAAACACGACGCACATGCCTCGGAGTCAATTTTTTAGACGTGAACGCCTACCTTGCATCTCATTAACGCAAAGTAGGTGTCCACGCTAAAAAATGACGCAAACTCCATGGACTTTGGCGCTAGATGCATCTAACGCCAAAGTATAAATATGGAGTTAGTTTTGCGTCGGAATTGCGTAAAAAAAACCGACGCAATTCCGGCGCAAATGGAGTATAAATATGCCCCTTAGTGTCTTACAAAATTGTCTCCAAAAACGGGAGATGTATTGGGGACCCCGGTCTGAGATAATGACTTGTGGCAGGCCATGAAGCCGAAAGATTTCCTGAATAAAGATTTGACTTAGTTCTTTTGCCGTAGGTAGTTTCTTTAATGCTGTGAAATGTGCCATTTCCGTGAAGGAGTCATTGTTACCATTATTACCCGATTCCCAACCGAAGGAGGCAAAAAGCACATGAAATCAGTGGATATAGTGTGCCACGGACCTGGTGGAACAGGTAAAGGACGGAGTAATCCTACTGGTTTATCACAAGGTGTTTTGACTTGTGCACAGATGGGACAAGAAGTCACATAGTTTTCAGTGTCTGTTTTAAGTGTGGGCCACCAAAAAGAGCGAAGCAGGAGCTCTTGGGTAGCCTTCATACCACGATGACCTGCGATGGGGGAATCGTGGCACATTCGCAGGGCCTCTGATTAGACTATTTTAGTAGGTAGGAACAAAGCCTTTTTGGGATAGTAATAATCCTGATCTTTATAGAGCTGTGGTCGTATATTGTTCATCTCAGTTGTTTCAAGGTTGGAATATTCAGTCTTCACTTTGTCAAGGAATGATTGTACCAACCCAATGATCCTATTATTTTCAAAAAGGTTTTGCACAGGAGAATCACTACACTCAGGGTAGCGGCGAGATAGGGCATCTGCCAAAATATTTTGGGAACCAGGAATATTTGTGATGTAAAAATCGTATTGACTAAAAAAGAAAGCCCATCGAGCCTGCCGACTATTTTGGCGTTGAAAGTTTCTCAAATGCTGTAAATTCTGATGATCTGTCTGTGCCTCAAAAGGATCCCATAAGAAAGTGTCTCCATTCAGTGCAAGCTGTCTTCAAGGCGAGTAGTTCTCGTTCTAAAACCAAATAGTTACGTTCGGAGTCGGATAGTACGTGTGAAAGGTAGAATACGGGGGGCTCTAACCCATCATCATCTTGTTTTTGTAGCAAAGCAGCCCTGATTGCTCTTTCTGAGGCGTCTGTAACGAGAATGAACTGTTTGGTGGTGTCTGGATGCCGTAGAATGGGAGCTTGAATGAAGGCATGTTTTAACTCTTGAAATGTGGATTCGGCATCTTTGGTCCAACGAAAACCCTTCCGTAGACTTTCTTTCTTAAGGATTTGTGTAATATAACTGGTTCGCTGGGCAAAGTCGGCTATAAACTGATGATAGAAATTGGCCAAATCCTAAAAAACACTGAGTTTCCATGATGGAGGAGGGTGATGGCCAATCCAGATTGGCTTGGATCTTGTCTGAATCCATGGCAACACCTACTTGATTGATGCAATACCCCAAGTATTTTACTTCAGTTTGATCAAATTTGCATTTTTCTGGCTTGCAGAATAGATGATGATGTCTAAGCCTTTCTAATACTTGGAGTACATATTTAGTGTGTTGTTCTGGGTGTACAGAGAATATCAGAATGTCATCCAGATAGACGACCACTGTCTGGTGTAGGAGATCAGAAAAAATAGCGTCCATAAATCTCTGAAAGATGGAGGGAGCATTGGTTAATCCAAAGGGCATCACCCGATATTCATAATGGCTGAAAGGTGTTCTGAAGGCGGTCTTCCATTCATCACCTTCTTTTATCCTTAAAAGATGGTATGCTCCCCTAAGATCTGACTTGGTGAATTTCTTAGCCCCTCTGACAGCTTCTAAGATATCCTTAATAAGAGGCAGAGGGTAGCGGTCCTTAGTAGTGATTTTATTCAATCTGCGAAAGTCTATACAAGGACGTAAGTCTTTCATCTTCTTTGTTACGAAAAAGAGGGGTGCCCCTGCAGGTGAAGAGGAAGGGGCAATCAGACCACTTTGTACATTTTCCTCTAGATATTCCTTGAGGATCTTTTTCTCAGGCTCGGTTAGAGAATACATGCGCCCAAAAGGAACCACAGCGTCTGATTCCAGAGGAATGGCGCAATCGTATTGCCTATGAGGTGGCAGTACAGGCTTTTCTGGTTTCTGGAGTACATCGGCATATTCCAGATAATGTCTGGGTACTCCTTGTAGAACGTTGATGGAACATCCCACTTTAGGTGGTGTTAATAAGATACTCTTCGGGGACCAATAGGTTCCTGCCAAATAACAATGCTGTTGGCAAAAGTGGGAGGAAAGAGAAATGGTTCTAGTTTCCCAATTAATGTAGGGATAATGCCGGGTTAACCATGTAATCCCCAGAATCATTACGTGATGCAGTGAGGATATCAAGTCGATGGAAATGTTTTCTTGATGTTTCCCGAAATGCAGACATAACGTAGGAGTGGTATGCCTGACAGGTCCCGAGGCTAGGAGGGAACCATCCACTGTGTGGACTTGCTCTGGTACGTCCCTGGGTATCAGAGGAATCTGTCTTTCCATGGCCCATGTTTCGTCTAGGTAGATACCACTGGCTCCACAATCCAACAAGGCCAGTGCTCTTTCTTCACGGCCATCTGCTAATTGTAAGGTTACGGGTAAGAGGAAAAGAGTGGTTATTTCTTCTCTGGAGGAACAGATGGAAGGTATCTCGTAGTATCCCGTCCTCACCCTTATCACAGAGGACGGGAGCTGGCGTTTCCCAAGGGCTTGGCTGGACGGATGGGACAGGTACGGAGTAGATGACCAGAAGCACCACAGTAAAGGCAAAGTCCTTTTCGTCGCCTGTTTTCACGCTCACTAGTTGAGAATGGCCCACAAGCCATATCGATTTGCATAGGTTCCTCATCAGTAGGCCCTTTAGGTTCAGAACGAGTTTCCTCAGAATGATGAAGAATGGCACAGGAGGTCATTGAGTGTGATGGTATACGATTCTTCTTCTTCTCCATTCTTCACTCATTTAGACGATATTCTATCGCAAGTGTCAAATCCATTAAACCCTTGAGATTCTCCACTCTGGCGGAGTGCACTAGTTCATCTTTGATGTCATCCCGAAGACCCCTTTGAAAAAGGGTCACCAAGGTACGCTCCACCCAAGAAGTCTCAGCTTCCAATTGTCTAAACCGTGTGATGTATTGTATAACATCCTGACTTCCTTGTTAAATATCGCACAGAGCTTCTTCTGCCGAAGATTCAAGTCCAGGACGTTCAAACATTTGTTTAAAGGCAGCGATAAAGGCTGAATAGTTAGAGAGACTGGGATCATTGCCTGTCACCAAGGGGGTTGCCCAGGCTAAGGCCGGACCAGATAGAGTGTTGATCAAATATCCAACCTTAGTTTTATCTTGCATGAACTGTGAAGGACGGAATGCAAAATAGACTGTCAAGGCATCTAGGAATTCTCCCAATTTGTTAGGATCCCCAGGGAAGCGAGGTGTGGTTGCAGAGATAGTAGGGACATCAGTGGCCCTAGAGGCTAGGGGTTGTCGGAAAGCAGTATTTTTGGTTCGTAGCTGTTGGAGTTCTTGGGCTTGTTGTTGGACAGTCAAGAGCAATGTTTGACTTGTTGGTTCCGTACTCATCATGGGATTTTCCATGGTTTCGGTCAACGACTGAAGTTTTGGGCGTTGCAATCTGTCACAATTCATCCTGGGTTTTCCATCTGTATCGGAGAGGGATGATGTGCGGCCCCGGTTCCTGCAAGTCCTGCTCTGACCGAGGTAGGGGCGACCCCTTCCGGTAGCCACGGTGCTGTTGACAATAGTACCCCACCACAGTCCGTGCCCTCCAGAATGAGTCCCAGAGGAAAAACCCCAAAAGGAAAAAAACCTCCAACAGGAACTCCCTGGAACAGAAGAAGGACACAAGTAATTAGCACTCAGGAGCCTGGAAATACTGGAAGGCTGAAGAAAAAACAGGAACAACTGGCGTCCAAGCGTAGACCAGCCAGAGTGTAACCACCACAGCAGAAGTGTTGCAACGCAATGAGAAGAAGAAATGATTCCCCTTATATACCCCTAGACAGGAAGTGATAAACAGGAAGAAGTAACACCACCATTTTGGATTGGGAAGGGGCTATAGCAATAGATAGGAAAAGACACCATAGTAAAAAAGGTGCAAGGTGTGCTTGGAAGGAGAAGGCATGGCTCCAGGAACCATGCAGGAGGAAAGGAAGGCCCTGAAAACGGGGTACCAGGTAAGTGTGATGCTGGGGGGGACGCAGACACACCACGACAACACTGGGCCTCAGGCCTCGCCGCATCAGGAGAACAGCGCGCGGCTGGAGAAAAGGGGTGCTGCGGGCCCCGCAACCTTTAACACGGGCCACGGCTTCCCTTGCGCCGCGGCGCAACAGTAGTATGGCATATTAATGGCTATGTTTTATGCATTTGCTTTATTAATCATAGGCCTTAATTTAGCGAGGTCTTGGGCCTAGTTGCACAGCCTCATGTCAAGTTACATTCCTTAGACAAATAATAAAATGGCTGCTTAGAGAATCAAATTGTAATTTTCCATTGCATTGACTGAATGATAATAGTTGAAATTCTTTCCCATGAGAACTGCTTACTAGAAAATGTTGTACTAGCTATGGATACATTGTAAAACATAGTGTGTGTAAAGTCGAGGTTCCCAGGAGCGAACAATGGAAGCACTGAGTGGAGTATAAGTTGATACAATTTTATTACCTGAGGAGCACAATGACGGGAACAGGAGAAGAGGAGCCAATCCTCGACATGTGAACAATGGTTTAGTAAATTCTTAGATTTGAGATTCTACTTTCATTGGACTAAACATAAACGTACGATTCTTTGACCAATAGGAACGTGGGAAATAGTTTTAGGGAATCTATCTTGGCCAGACTGCAACAAGAGGAGATGCACCATTAGCCACTATTCTTTCCAAACTGCCTGAAGAGACTTCTCTCGCCTTTCCAAAATCTTTATTGAGAAGTACCTTTTCTATTATGCCCGTTCCTGAGATATTTCTAGCTTGAATTCTGATGCTTTGCTGACCGAGCAGACTTCCAATTGACTAAGGGGGTCATTCTGACCTCGGCGGTAAAAGGCGCCTACCGCCGGTCAGAAGACCGCCATAACACCGCCGCGGCCGCGGTAAACCGCCACGGTCATTCCGACCCACAACTGGCAAACCGCCAAAAACCCGACATCCACAAAAGTCCGCCACACCAAAGGGCAGCGAAAAAAAGGCGATGACCTAACCTCCACCGTCACGCCAACAGAAATACGCCCATACCATTCCGACCCACAAATCCATGCGGCGGTCTTTCAAACGCGGTATTCCATTGGCGGTACACACCGCCACGGTCAAAATACACACACACATATTGAAAACTCAGCCACATTGGTCAGTTTGAAATACACACACCTGATACACATACTAACACCACTCCCACACACCCAACACAATATAAAACAAACACCCACATCACCCACAAGCCCCTACGACCCGAAATCATTACTGAAGGCTAGAGAGAGCACAGATTAGACAATCCCACAACACCATCACCCACACAGAATCCACGCACCAAACACCACACACCACCATACGCACCACACTCATCACCACAAACGCCACCCCACACCTCAACCACACCACCCCATGGCACCCCAAAGACACCCCAGGTTCAGTGACGCCGAACTCAGGGTAATGGTGGAGGAAATAGTCCGTGTCGAGCCCCAGCTCTTCGGGGCACAGGTGCAGCACACCACAATTGCCAGGAAGATGGAGCTATGGCAAAGGATAGTGGACAGGGTCAACGCGGTGGGACAGCATCCACGCAATCGGGAGGACATCAGGAAGAGATGGAACGACCTTCGGGGGAAGGTGCGTTCCATGGTATCAAGGCACAACATTGCGGTGCAGAAGACTGGCGGCGGACCCCCACCTACTCCCCCAGAATTTACCGCATGGGAAGAGGAAGTCTTGCACATCCTGTATCCTGACGGCCTCGCAGGAGTAGGCGGAGGAATGGACTCTGGTAAGGCAAATCTTCAATACTGCTTCCCACCCCCACCTGCATGCCAGCACATACCCCCACCCTCACCCCCATCACCCCAACTCCTTGCAAATGGCTCACCATCACAACCTACCCATCCCAACACCAAGCGCTGCATGCGACCACAAAGCATGGACACCCATCACCAAAGCATGCCCACTGCACACACACATCACCCCCACAAGCCATCCTCACAAAAGCCACCACAAGGGAATGCCTGCACTTGGGTACACGGACACCCACCCATCACACAAAATGCCACACACAGAAGCAATAACCATACCTTTATACCCCTGCAGGACCCGAATGCCACCACACTGCCACGGAGGGTCCAGAGATGTCCATCCCACCCCCAGAAGAGGCCCCCAGCGATGACAGCAGCTCTGTCTCCCTGGAGCCAGACGACCAGCCCGGCCCATCGGGGACCTCTGGACAGTCGGTTCCCCGCAGACAGCCACAGGCTACACCAGGCCCAACCCCCTCTGGGAACACCAGCACAGCTCCCACCCAGCGTGCCCATGCCTCTGTCTCCAGGACACGTCAATCAGCGGAGTGTCCACCACTACAGGGCACCCAGGTTGACCCACCACCCCAACAACAACAGGGACCTGGGGGCAGTGGTAGTGGGCACACCGTCCAGGGGACAGAGGCCCAGGGACACAGGGGAACTGGGAGGGCTGCTGTGCGACAGGGGGGGGACAGGCCCGGGGAACCCACTCTCCAAGAGGCCCTCTCCACCATCATGGGAGAATATCACCGCTCCCAGGAGGCGATGGCGACGGTACTGGCCCGGTTCCAGGAGATCCAGGAACTGCAGGAGGAACCGTACATGGGGTTCAGGGAGGAACTGAGGAACATCGGTTCCGCAATAGGGACCATCGTCCTGGCCCTTACCCAGATCGTCACCACATTGCGGGACCATGTGGTACCCCAAAGGGCCCCTGTCACTAGCCCAGGCCAGGAACAGCCTACCACCTCCGCCGGCGCTGGTGGACAGGAGGCCCCCACACAACGACAGGCCACCAGAACTCCACCTCCTGCAGAAGAAGAACGACCCCGCAAGCGGAACCTGAGATCTCACAAGAAGACAGAGTAGGATTGCAAGACCCCCGCCAGCCAAAGATACCCCCTGATGTCATCCCACTGTCCCACATTGTCACCCTGTCCAACCTTGAACTGCCCCTGCTCCATCCTTCCACAGGCATATGGACAATGCACCTGTGCGACTGAGAACTGGACTCTGCCATGGACATTACTCCACCCCCACCCATCACCGTTTCACAATCATGTACCTATATGTAGCACTTAAAATAAATCACTTATTCCACTTAAAAAAACAGGAGTCTGCTTGTATTCTTAACAAATGTATTACACATAACGGTGCTATAATGTCCAGTGACTTTGTGATGCCAACATACCAATTTCAATAAGCTTTAGTCCATGGGCAAACAAAGCTGAAGTCAGGCAGTGGGTCATACAGCTCTGGAAAGGGAAGGAAAAGTCACAAATCAGTTAACAGGAACTGGGGGGAAACACAGACAGTGGAGACGCAATGAGGCCTTAAGTAAATGTAAAATGGGGTGGCTGATTCTTACCTGTGTGCTACTGAAAGTATTGTTGTATGACTGTCTCCCTGTTGTCCGTGTCGTCCCCGTCGTCTTCCTCCTCTTCACTCTCCACAGGCTCCACAGCTGCTACAACACCACCATCTGGACCATCCTCCTGCAGAAAAGGCACCTGGCGTCGCAATGCAAGATTGTGAAGCATACAGCAGGCCACGATGATATGGAACACCTTCTTTGGTGAGTACATGAGGGATCCCCCTGTCATATGCAGGCACCTAAACCTGGCCTTCAGGAGGCCGAAGGTCCTTTCTATGATCCTCCTAGTGCACCCATGGGCCTCATTGTACCGTTCCTCTGCCCTGGTCCGGGGATTCCTCACTGGGGTCAGTAGCCACGACAGGTTGGGGTAACCAGAGTCACCAATTAGCCACACACGGTGTCTCTGTAGCTGTTCCATCACATAAGGGATGCTGCTATTTCGCATGACATACGCGTCATGCACTGACCCAGGGAACTTGGCATTTACATGGGAGATGTACTGGTCAGCCAAACAGACCACCTGGACATTCATCGAATGATAACTTTTTCTGTTTCGGTACACCTGCTCACTGTCTTTGGGGGGAACCAAAGCCACATGGGTCCCATCAATGGCACCAATGATGTTGGGGATATGTCCAAGGGCATAGAAATCACCCTTCACTGTAGCCAATTCGCCCACCTCAGGGAAAATAATGTAGCTCCACATGTATTTCATCAGGGCAGACAACACTCTGGACAAAACCTTAGAAAACATAGGCTGAGACATCCCAGATGATATGGCCACTGTTGTCTGAAAAGACCCACTTGCCAAAAAATGGAGTACTGACAGAACCTGCACCAGAGGGGGAATCCCTGTGGGTTGGCGGATGGGGGACATCAGGTCTGGCTCCAGCTGGGCACACAGTTCATGTATAGTTGCTCTGTCAAGCCGGTACGTAAGTATGATATGTCGTTCTTCCATTGTCGACAGGTCCACCAGCGGTCGGTACACGGGAGGATTCATCCTTCTCCTCGCAAGTCCCAGCGGACGGTGCCTAGGAAGGACAACATGGAGCATACAGTCAAGCAACACACAGGTTTGTACACACAGCTTGCACAGTACACGAATCGCTATGCATTGAAAGGCTTGTATGAGTGGCAATGCAAGGCCTAGGCCTGTGTGACGCAGTAGAAATCAGGCCATGTGGGCCCTTGAAATGGCGGCTGCCTGACCTGTGAAGTGTGACAGTGGGATGTGAGGTCACTGCGCTGGCGTGGCACACCATGGCGGTAGGCGGTCGAAGACCGCGGCGCAAAGCAGCATTGGTTACCATTGAACCCTATGGGTCTCAGGAGCCAATGACAATGTGCGCCGGCGGTCGCGGCACGCACCGCCGTGGTACGCACCGCCGCGGGCGTGACCGTCATTTTCTATCAGCTTATTCACTCGAGACCTGATCATCCACAGGAGAGGACCTATACTGCAAGTGCTGCTGTGACCTCGGTCTGGGAGATACAATGGCTGCTGCGACTGGGGAAAGGGCCCCTGCCTTCACTTCTGAAGAATTGGAGAAACTTGTTGATGGGGTCCTCCCCCAGTTTGCGCTACTCTACGGTCCTCCAGACCAACAGGTTAGTACACACGGTGCACGTAGAATGGGCTATGCCTGTGTTGAGTGGGGTGTATGTAAGATGGTGGGGAGGGGAGCGAATGAGGAGTGCAACGCACGAAAGATGAGAGCATGTGCCACATGGCAAGGTTGGGGAGGGGGGGGGCCACTCACATTGTCCAGGCAGGAAACTGATGCGATCTCCTTTACCACCCTGTACATGTCACATAGGTCAGCGCCCATCAGAAGATCGACATTTGGCGTGCCATCGCCAAGGACGTCCGGGCCCTGGGGGTCCACAACAGACGGGGCACCCACTGCCGAAAGAGGTGGGAGGACATCCGCCGCGGGACCAGAAAGACCGCCGAGTCTCTGCTGGGGATGGCCTCCCAACGTAGGAGGGGTGCCAGTCGCCAATTGACCCCCCTGATGTCCCGGATCCTGGCGGTGGCCTACCCCGATTTGGATGGGCGCGTGAGGACATCACAGCAGACACAAGGGGGTGAGTATCAGCACATTCTGCTATCTTTGCGCGCAGTGAAGGTGTCCGGGTGGGGGAGGAGGGCTGTGGCTATCTCCAGGACAGGGCGCATTCTGTAGGCTATGCTCCTCCGTTAGACACGGCCCTGTCCCCCCGCCCCCCACCTCTGTAGGGTGCCAAGTAAATCTATCCATGGTCCGGCCTCACCCATGTGTGCATTTGTCAGCCAAAAAACTGTAGGCCTAATCACAAGAACAGAGTGGTGTACCCCGATTGCGCGGCCTAGTTCAGGGGGCTTCTGTGTCTGTCCTCTCCAACAACGGTGTTGCCAATGCATGCACTCAACCTGTCTTCATTTCTCCCCCCCCCCATTTTCTTTGTCTTCCTGTTCATGTGTGCATTAGCATCATCAGGCGGAGGAGAAGTGGCATCGGCGCACGAGGGAGCTGCATCTCACATGGCCCCGGAGGGCCATACAACAGACTCCGAGTACACCAGTGAGACGGAGGGCGAGGGGAGCTCCACAACGGGGACCCGTGGAGACGTCAGCGACACCGACACGTCCTCGGAAGGGAGCTACCTAGGGGTGGTGGCAACATCCGTGCCCCCCGCCACAACAGGTAGAGCCGCCACCCAGCGCACCAGCCCCGCCCTCCCAGCAGCCCCTCAGCGTTCGCTCCGTGTCCGCTCGCCCAGGAAGGCGGGCATCTCCTTCGGCCCAGGCACCTCTGGCCCTGCCCCAGTTACCCCTGCTGCCCTCAGTGAGGAGGTCATTGACCTCCTCAGGACACTCATTGTTGGGCAGTCTACCCTTTTGAATGCCATCCAGGGTGTAGAAAGGGAGGTGCATCGGAGCAATGCATACCTGGAGGGCATTCATTCGGGTCAGGCTGCCCATCAGCGATCGTTCAACGCTCTGGCCTCAGCACTGACGGCAGCATTGTCCCTGTCTCCAGCCTCCCTCTTCTGACTCCCTCCACCCAGTCCCAGTCTCCTGTTCCTCTGCCTATCCCATCCACACCATCAGACCAGCCTGCACACACCTCAACACCCAAGGGCAGCTCATCCAGACATAAGCACCACAGATCACACAAGCATTCACCCAAGCAACATCCAGATGCAGACATGCCAACAGTCACTACCACCTCTGTGTCACCCACCTCCTCATCTCCCTCCTCCCTCCCTGTGACGTCTCCACTCACACCTGCATGCACACCACCATCAGCCAGTACTGCCTTCACCAGCACACCCTCCATTACAGTCCGCACATGTGCAGTCACCACCCCCACTGCCATTTACACGTCCCCTGTGTCCTCTCCCAGTGTGTCTGTCACCCCCTCTTCCAAACCACACAAATGCAGGCAGCCACCCACCCAACAGCCATCCACCTCCCGACAGCCTCCGTCACAGGCACCTGCACCCAAAGACAGCACACTTGACTCTCCTACAACCACATCCTCTTCCTCCACTACAAAACCCACTACACCTACCCGTCCCTGTCCTTCCCAAATCCTTTTCCTTTCCAACCTTGAGCTCCTTCCAATCACTGACCCACCCCCTCCATCTGGTAAGAGTAAAAAAAGCACCTCAGCCACCACCAGCCCTGCATCTACTGTCACCAAAGTGCAGGGCTATTGGAGTCCACCAGATCCTAGGGCAGGAACATCGGCCAGCAGCAAGGGGACAGCCAGCCCACCCCCTGGGAAGAGGACAAAAAAAAAAAAGGCCCGGCGCGACAAGAGTGAGACGGCTGCCACAAAGGACAGTAGCCTTGCCCCGTCACCTGCCACATCATCCAAGGGAGGCAAGGGCCACAGAGCTGCAGCGAAGGAGGGCAAGGGCAGCAGGGCGGAGATGTCAGGCAGGAGGCGAGCTGCCCAGGAGTGCCCCACCAGCCCCATTCCGGGTGTGACGGACGACACCCACGGGCCCTGGACTCCATCACAGGAGGGCGCCGCGACCGCAAGCTCGGATGGGGAATGAGAGGAAAGTCTTGCCCAGGTCTGGCTCCCTAGACACACAGGACATGCACCGCTGAACAGGGCCCCACCAGGAGGAGGACCGCTGAACAGGGCCCCGCCAGGAGGAGCACCGCTGAACAGGGCCCCGGCAAGACGGAGCACCGCTGAACAGGGCCCCGCCGGGAGGAGCACCGCTGAGCAGGGGCCCGCCGGGACAGGAACCGCTGAACAGGGGCCCGCCGGGACAAGAACCGCTGAACAGGGGCCCGCCGGGAGGAGCACCGCTGAACAGGGGCCCACCAGGAGGAGCACCGCTGAACAGGGGCCCGCCGGGACAGGAACCGCTGAACAGGGGCCCGCCGGGACAAGAACCGCTGAACAGGGGCCCGCCGGGAGGAGCACCGCTGAACAGGGGCCCGCCGGGACAGGAACCGCTGAACAGGGGCCCGCCGGGACAAGAACCGCTGAACAGGGGCCCGCCGGGACAAGAACCGCTCCGCTGGGGCCTTCATCTCAAGCACCGCTCCGCTGGGCCCTTCATCTCAAGCACCGCTCCGCTGGGCCCTTCATCTCAAGCACCGCTCCGCTGGGGCCTTCATCTCAAGCACCGCTCCGCTGGGGCCTGCCGTCTCAAGCACCGCTCCGCTGGGGCCTTCATCTCAAGCACCACTCCGCTGGGGCCTTCATCTCAAGCCCCGCTCCGCTGGGGCCCGCCGTCTCAAGCACCGCTCCGCTGGGCCCTTCATCTCAAGCACCGCTCCGCTGGGGCCCGCCGTCTCAAGCACCGCTCCGCTGGGCCCTTCATCTCAAGCACCGCTCCGCTGGGCCCTTCATCTCAAGCACTGCTCCGCTGGGGCCCGCCGTCTCAAGCACCGCTCCGCTGGGGCCCGCCGTCTCAAGCACCGCTCCGCTGGGGCCTTCATCTCAAGCACCGCTCCGCTGGGGCCTTCATCTTAAGCACCGCTACGCTGGGGCCCGCCGTCTCAAGCACCGCTCCGCTGGCGCCTTCATCTCAAGCACCGCTCCGCTGGGCCATTCATCTCAAGCACCGCTCCGCTGGGCCCTTCATCTCAAGCACCGCTCTGCTGGGGCCTTCATCTCAAGCACCGCTCCGCTGGGGCCCGCCGTCTCAAGCACCGCTCCGCTGGGGCCTTCATCTCAAGCACCGCTGGCCCATTGACAGTGCCGGTTCTGTGTCGACCAGGGCTTCAGGAAGCACTCTGGGCACCATGCCTCCTCCATTAACAGTGGAGTCGGTAATCCATCTGATGGACTGTGGCTTTGCACTCCCCAGGATGGAACAGTGGGCAAACCACCCACTGTAGAGACTTGTGAGACTGTGGCTTTGCACTCCCCAGGATGGAACAGTGGGCAAACCACCCACTGTAGAGAATTGTGAGACTGTGGCTTTGCACTCCCCAGGATGGAACAGTGGGCAAACCACCCACTGTAGAGACTTGTGAGACTGTGGCTTTGCACTCCCCAGGATACATCAATGGGCATGGAGGCCCCTCGTGAATCTGGCGTCGTGGACTCATGTGGATGAGGTGCCCCCCCTTCCCTTCCCCCTGAGGTGCCTGTCGTTATATCATCTGATGCCCCAGCAGTGTTCTCTCCAATAGTATCAGGTCTCCTGTGTGGGCTTTGCCCATGTGTTTGTGCACATTGGCCCACGGACTATGGAACTTTGAGGGTATGTGCAGGACTTATTGCCTATGTATATATTGTTGACTCTGTTCATTCCTTATTTTTGTATCTTTTATATGGCATATTTCACATACCTTTAATGGTGCTATTTCTACATATATTTTATCGATCATTTTAATTGTGTCTTTGCATTATTCCGGTGGGATTGGGGGGTGTCACTCTGACTTGTTGCTCGGCATTGGGGTGTAGGTATTTGGGGGGGGTGGGTGGGTGTATGGTGCATGTGTGTGCGCGTAAGCTTTCCTCCTCCCCCCTCCCCTGTGTCGTAGGTGCAGTACTCACCGTTGTCGTCTGCGCCGGCGTTCGTACTCATGGTAGATGAGCAGGTAGACAATAGCTGGTAGGATGTGTAGTTCGGGTTCCATGCTGTCCTCCTTCCTCGTGGAGTGTGTATAGGTGAGCGTTTTCCCGTTCGTAGTCTGTTTCCGCCGTGTTTTTATCGGCGGGGCTCCCGCCCCGGAAAAGGTGGCGGATTGGTGAGTTGTGATAGGGTGGGCGGTACATTGTCTGCCGCCTGCCTGTTGGCGGTGACCGCCGCGCTGTTTGTCTGTCCCGCCATGGCGGTCGGAGTGTTAAAGTGGCGGCCTGTGTTGGCGGTTCCCGCCAGGGTCAGAATTCCTTTTTTTGGACCGCCTGCCTGTTGGCGGGTTGGCCGCCGCTTTATCACCGACCGCCAGGGTCAGAATGACCCCCTAAGACTGTTGCCACTTGCTGAACCATACTGAGGCAAGGTATAAGACGATGTTCCTGATTGTCAAGTCTATTTGTTTTTGTTTTTAGGTACCAACGGCTCAATTTGGATAGAGCCATAGTTAGATGTTTTTCCAAATTTGTGTTGACTAAATTGTTTTGCTTGAAGCCCAAACATGCTATTCTAATCAGAAGGTTACTTAGGATTCCCAGTGAGGATGCTTATAAAATATTAACAACAGTTGATGTCTTCTCTTTGCTGAATCTAAATGTCTGCCATTTCTATTGCACAATTATTCATGCTTTTGATTTGTACCGTAACTCGAGAATGTGTAGTGATCCACGCTTTGATTAAATTGAGATTCTTTGGAAGTTTTAGTCAACCAGTGTTGTTTCTGTGTGCTTATCATTTGATTTTGACATTGTTATGTGATATTAGCATTGTTAGTATAGGGAAATAAACATTGTAACTTTTATCTAAAGGCATGATTATTCATGGTCAAGGGGTCTTGATTTGTGGAATCTATTGACCCCCAAGATTATTGATTGTTATTGATTGGTATTGTGCAGGAGGCTGGCCTGGCTTGTAGTTGGTACCTTGGGTACTTATACCTTGTACCAGGTCCAGTTAACCCTTAGTAGTGAAATGTAGTAGTGTTCTAGCAGCTTAGGCTGATAGAGGTAGCTGTAGCAGAGCAGCTCAGGCTGAACTAGGAGACATGCAAAGCTCCTGCAATACCACTATAGTTACACAGTATTTATACACATGTAAAGGCAATACTCAGTGTTACCAAAAATAAAGGTAGTTTATTTTAGTGTCACAAGGACAAAAAAATCTTAGAGGCAATACTCCTTCTGTGGGTTAATATTAAACACAATATATACACTAGACACCAAAATAAGGTAAGTAATTAGACATAGGCTAGTTAAAACATTAGGGAATGCTTTGGAATGCAATAGGAGAAAATAGGGCTAGGGGCTACACACACCATACACTAAGAAAGTGGAATGCGAATCACAAATCCCCCCCTAGACAAGTGTAGTGTGTAGAGAATCACTGGGAGAGTAAGAAAACCACAAAGGTGAGTAAAATAACCCACCCCAGAGCCTAGGAAAGTACTGCAAGTTTCCTTAGGACACACTACAAGTTGTGATTAAAGTTATTGCAAGAACCAAGCAAGACTGCAAGCAGCAATTGGTGGATTCCTGGACCTGAAGACCTGTAAAGAGAGGAGACTGAGTCCAGAAGTCACAGAAGATTCCAGGAAGGATAGGAGCCCCTGCCAACCTAGAAAAGGGTGCAAAAGAAGAGTCTCTGGTTGGATGAAGACTGCAGAAATGCTCTAAGGCAGTGGTTCCCAAACTTTTTCGACCCGCGGCTCCCTTCACCTATATTTGCCATTGCCCGCGGCTCCCCATTATGTTACTTTTTTTTTCTTTTCGGGTGGGCGATGTAAGCCCAGCCTCGGCAGTACTTTAATTATATCAACGAGCATAACATGGATGTTTTGTATGTTTCCTCCTCCCTGCTAGACCACATCTCCTCCAATTCAACCTCTCATTCTTAAACGTCTAAAAAATGTAGCCACATCTCCCCCCGTGTCACACTTGCTACCCTCCATGCACGTATTTTCTTCTCTGTTTACAACATCATTACATTGCCTTGACCACACACACATCTCACACCTCACCTTTGGTGCACACATTCTGCCTTCAATCTGGACTCTTTCTCCTCTAAAACTACTTAACAGTATTTGATCATTCACCAGTGCTTAATTTGTGCTTGTTGTTTCCGGTGCTAAGCAAGGAAGAGAAAAACGAAATAGTGTCACAATGGGAGAAAACAGAAAGCTGCAAGAGTGAGCTGAAGGGGCAGGGAGTGGCTTTAAAATCATTGAAGAGGCCTGAGATGGCTTCGGTATTACACTGCCTCAGTATACAATTTTCACACATTTAGTTGCAGTAGCCACATGTTTAAAAGGAGGACTTTGGGCACCGGCACGTTTTTATTTACAAATTAAGCACTGCCGTTCACACTCCCACTCTGCAGTTTCTTGAGAATTTAGGAGGCACCGCTGCCTTAAATTATTTCAAATGCTTCAGCTTTTGATAATTGTGCTTTCCAAGTTCCACTTGGTCTGTACCTCCCATAGCCGTTTTTCTGGCATCCCAACGAAAATTGCCTTCCCCTGGCAGTAAGACTCAGTAAGTAATCTGATTTGGGCATGCAAGTGAGGGAGGACTGTGGTCCTATAATTTATTTTTAACAATTTACTAGCATTTAGTAAACACAAATGGGGAAAAAAGGAAAGGTGTGCTTAATAATAAGAAAAGGGTGGAAGGTTAATCTTTCACAAAGCAGAAATGCTGCAATTTTCCCCTGGACTTGTCATCAACAAGGAACTAATAATTCTAATAATGTCTTCTAACCTAAATAAACAAACTCAACTTCTGTGTGTGTGCTGAATCAAGCTGTTAGCAGTTTTCTCCTGTCCGGAAACTACACAGGGGCCTTGTGCTCGCCCCTGGGAAATATCCATCTGTTTTAAAAACAGAACATTAGTTATTAATAATACTATAATTACTATATCGGCGCTGCTTAGGAGAATTTCCTGCACATTCCTGTGATCTCCGGTCCTGCTGTGCCCTCTCTCTCACCCTAGTTTAGAAATCCTAATAATAATAATTCTAATTACCTGATTATTGTAAACTCAACAAGGAACACGTCCTATGTGCACACTTCAAGAGGATCCCACGGGAGCAATAACATTCCAGTGCTCTCTTCTGAATTTCCGACGGCTGGCAATGACGAAGGTTTTTATTTAAGAACTAATCACGTTTGGTGAAACCATGCTGCAGAGGGCAAGACCTTGACAGGTGGGGCTTATGTAACTCCCCCACATAAAATGCTAAAGAGTTACTCGGCCGCAAAATACTTTTAACTCGTAATAAACTGCACACATAAATCTTTTTTTAAATGTTCATATCATGTTTCCAAAATGTGCGTGGCGCCCCTGGCAACTTTTAACGGCGCACCAGGGTGCCGCGGCGCACAGTTTGGGAACCACTGCTCTAAGGGAAGATGGCTGCGGGTTCCTGCATGATGCAATGGATGTCCCATGTGGAGATGTTGGATGCAGGTGAGTTTTGGTGCTGGATTCATTCAACAAGCCTTGGTTTAAGCAATGTCGCAGACCGCATCAAAGAGGCACTGCCTGGACCCAGGAGGAACCTGAGGGACTCAACTCAGACTGAGGAGGCAGAGGGGGCTCCCAATACTGGAGGGAACCTACAGATGACTAGGCAGCACCCACGGAGGTCCCAGGACACAAGGGGACAAAGAAGGTGCAAATTGCAGTTGTTGCAGCACTACAAAAGAAGGCCCCACGCCGCTGGAGGACAACTCAGCGAATTAAGCGTTGCAGGATAGATTGCTGGGGACCTGGGCCAGGCTGTGTATGAAGGATTCTTGCAAATAGTGCACAGAGGCCTCAGGAGATGCAGATGACACTGTGCACAGGGTTACTGTTGCAAACAGGGAAGGCAAGCTCTTACCTCCTCCAAATTTGGACAGCAGGACCTTAGGACAGTCTGTGTCGAATGGGTCCACCACCTGTATTCCAAGGAGCACCCTCGTCGCCAGGAGAGGAGTCCTGAAGAACCGGTTGTCATCTTAGAAGGTGCCTGCTGGAACAGGGAAGTGACTCTGCCACTTCACAGGAGATTTCTTCAATCCGTCTGGTGCAGGGCGAAGACAGGGAGCCCCCAGAGCATGAACACCATGGAAACAGTTGAAGTTGCTGGCTGGAGCTGAAGTTGCAGAGGAAAAGTAACCCTTCTGGATACTTTGTTGCTGTTACAGGGGTTCCTGGAACAGTCTTCAGTCGATCCGAGGTCAGAGGAAGAATTAGTAGTTGCAGAGGATTCCTGCTGGAAACGTGCAAGTAGAATCTGAAGAGAAACTCACAGGGGAGACCCTAAATAGCCCTGAGCGGGGGATTGGCTACCTTATCAGGTATGGACCTATCAGGAGGGGTCTCTGACATCACTTGCTGGCACTGCCACTCAGTGGCCTCCAGAGTGTCCCCACACCTTGGAAAACAAGTTGGCTGAAGTCTGGGACACACTGGAGGAGCTCTGGGCACCACCCCTGGGGTGGTGATGGACAGGGGAGTGGTCCCTCCCCTTTCCTTTGTCCAGTTTCCCATCAGAGCAGGGACTGAGGGTCCCTTAACCGCTGTAGACTGGCTTATGCAAAGAGGGTACCATCTGTGCCCTTCAAAGCATTTCCAGAGGCTCTAGGAGGCTACCCCTCCCAAGCCTGTAACACCTTTTTCCAAAGGGAGAGGGTGTAAAACCCTCCTCCCAAAGGAAATGCTTTGTTCTGCCTTTCTGGGACTGAGCTGCTCAGACCCCAGGAGCGTAGAACCCTGTGTGTGAGGTGGTAGCAGCTGTAGCTGCAGTGCAAGCCTCAGAGAGCTGGTTTGGCAGTACCGGGAGTCCATGATCGAGCCCCCAGAATACCAGATTTGGAATGGGGAGACAATTCCATGATCTTAGACACATTACATGGCCATATTCGGTATGATCTATATGTAGTGCATGCGTGTAATGGTGTCCCTGCACTCACAAAGTCCGGGGAATTGGCCCTGGACTGCGTGGGGGCACCTTTGCTAGTGCAAGGGTGCCCTCACACTTAGTAACTTTGCACCTAGCCTTCAGTAAGTGAAGGTTAGACATATAGGTGTCTTATAAGTTACTTAAGTACCTAGTTACCATATACTAGGGACTCATAAGGGGGGTCCAATGTGCTAATTGAAATTGGTAAATTAAGTCACTAGCTTATAGTGACAAATTTAAAAGCAGAGAGAACATAAGCACTGAGATTCTGGTTAGCAGAACCTCAGTGACACAGTTAAGCACTACTGAAAACACACACATTAGGCCACAAAGTTTGAGCACTGGGGTCCTGACCAGCAGGATCCCAGTGAGACAGGCAAAAAAATACTGACATACAGGTACAAAATGGGGGTAACACGCCAAGAACAAGCATTTGCAATGCAATGGGTCTCGCATTTACTTGAGTTAAAGCTATTAGCTTTGTAAACTCCTAGCCGGACTTTTCTTGCCACATAAACTAAAAAGTAAAACAGTTTAACATAAGTGAGCCGATGGCCACCATGAGAGCAAAGCAAACACACAAAAGGAAACAGAACTTCGCTGAAATGTGTTGCTGAAATGAAATGTATTGTGGCGCTTTGAATCGGCTTTCTTATGTCAACTGTTTTACTTTTCATTTTCAATTTATGTGGCAAGAAAAGTCCAGTTGGGAATTTACAATGCTAATAGCTCTAACTCGAGCAAATGCGAGACACCTTGCATTGCAAATACTTGTTATCCCAGGCAGTGCAAATTCTTTACAGTGGGCGGAAGTGTGAAGCAGCGGGGAGCCTCAGCTCGAGAAACGTATTGGGGCAATAAAGTTCAGCTCGAAAACCATTTCAGGGCAATACAGACCAAAGGCAAATGCTGAAAAGCTTTCCTTTTGCTCCAAATGTGCGCACATTTCTGCTTTTATTCCTCTGCTGTCCGTGAACGCTTGTTATATCTATGTGAATGTGTGCGCATCTGTCATTGGTGGTCGGTCTGTGTGTGTTTCACATCGCTTTGTCATACAGTCCCCTTTGAGAGTGTTTTAAGTAGCATTAAAGGTGATGATGCACAAAATGATGTTCAGAAAAGCCAAAATGCATTTAGGACCACGAGTCCGTGCCAAACAGGATCCTGTTTCAATTATAACTACAAGCAAAGCCTCACATAAAGCGCTATTCGCAAAGGGAAACATACTATGAATACAGAGGATGCTTTTTTAAATAAACGGAAAACACACAAATGTTATCGCTGAATCTCTTTAATTAGTGTGTTGTCTCCTATTTATAAAGGAAAAAACTGAATGTTATTTTTTTTTTATGACAAGGATGTGTTCAGTTCTCTCGATATCTCCCACACAACTGGATAAAGTGATTTTTTCCCCACATATTCACAAAGGGTGTTACATCGCACACTGAGTACCTTTCGGAGGAACCTTTAGAAAACATCTGGGATAGGTTTTTCATGTCAATCCGCAATCACCCACATAAGACACAGAAGATTGTATTTTGAATACTGTGTGCTTGAACATACCAAGATAGACACTGCTGACGCACACCAGTATTAAAGCAATTTTTCACTCTGCAAACTTTACATTAAAAAGTCCTGTAATTATGGTATTATTGGAAGCTACACTGATTCAAAGAGTATTCGGTTGAGCAAACATTTTGCTTTCAGTGTAGTAAGCTTTTAAATTTAAAATTAACCATTTTTTAAGCATGTCTCAAAGGCTCCATTAATAATTCTGTGGCTTCATCAGTTTATCAATGAGGGATACCTTAACCTTCCTAAAAGTCGTGAATATTAGTCACCCTACAGCATTTTCCACCGCTGCTATATTAATTTCATTGGAAACAAATGCTAGAAAGATTTAAGATTTCTTCCAAGCACTTATTAATAGAGAGGGTTAGTCTAATGGCGTACTTCAAACACCAAGAACTAAGACAAGTGCCTGCGCGCGGCACACAGCAGCACACATCACACATCAGCGGGATAGCTACGTCTCGTTCTGAATTAACACAGACCTCTCTCTCCTTCTTTAACGTAAACCAGCGAAAGCCTTGTTAAACCCCCAAAATGTGACTTTCAGCAACAAGAGATGTAATGAGAAAAAAGAAACATGCTGGTGCACAATAAATCCCATACAATGGAGGCTTCGTTTTAAAAGGGCTGCTAAATACACGCAAACTTGAACAATGCAGGGTAAAGTTCACGACGAATGAAGTCAGAAAGCAATTAAGGTTGCGGATTTAGGATTTTAAAAAAAACACAGCCCAACGTGTGCATAATGTCACTGTTAAAACGGAACAAAAGCTAACATTCCTAAAACACTAAAACACATGCTTGGTTGCTAACCACCTAAACAAGCGAAAGCCTTGTTAACCCCAAAACGTGCACACAGAACATAACAAGTATGTAAAGCGCTCGACTTCTGCCAAGCCAGATCGAGCTCGTAAATTAGAGAAAAAAAAGTCCACGAGCCCGATGGAAAACAGCGAGCCTCGCATGTTTTCTGTACTTGGTCGCTGCGCTCGAGGAGGGCTAGCCACCGGAAAAGGCATGACGTATGCGTGCCTTGGACTAATGAAAGCAAGCAGATTTTATTAGGGAAGCCCACGAACCAATAAAAAACACTGATGTGAAGTTGACAGGGCTCCGAGCCCTTTTCTAAATACAAAAGAGTCTTGCTGCGATATGCATGCGCGAGCGCATGCAACGCAGGCTCGACCCTAAAAATGGTACTTTCCTACATATTTCTATTGATTTTTATTAGAATGGGGTCTTATGGTGGGAACTACTCTAAGCGCAGTCAAAAGGTCCATCGATCCTCTAACGCATCCCCGTATAATCTAATGATAAGAAACCAAATAAGGTCAGACGTGCTAACAAAAGTGCAGTGAAGCACAGGAGAAAATAGTCTTGGAATAATAATCTCTGTGTGAGAAATTTTTGTTTAAAGGATTGCATTCTTTTTTTGTATTGTGGTAAAGGCTGCTTGCAGTGGAAAAATGACAGTTACTTTAATGTTAAATTACGTGGAGTGACAAAGGACGTGTTCAAAAATATAGAAGGAAATATTTCTCTGATTAAAATAGTTGAGACCCAGACCATGGAATAAAAGGTTGGACTTCTAGGTGCCTAATTCCAAGGCTTAATATTATGGAGACAACAATGTCAGATGAGTTCCGTGTTCATTTCGGTTTTTCAGCTTAATGATCTATCATGAAAAGTTTGTTACAAATAATTTGATATTAATATATCTGTAAGTGAATTATGTAGAGAAAATGTAAAATTATATTAGCAGCCAGTAAACATGTATACAGTAGTATGTAGGAGTATGGTATGTGTGATGGATACTTGTTTATTGTGTTAATTTTTGTATTGTTTTCTTCTTGTTTTTGTTGTCCTCCTATTGTTTGGTGTTATATTCCATGATTTGTTCAGTTCGTGACAGTGAGGAAATAATAATTGAGAAGAATGTTAAAGAACTTAGGCCCTGATTTATACTTTTTGGTGCAAAACTGCACTAATGCAATTTTGCACCAAAATGTTTAGCACCGGCTTGCAGCATTTCTGTGCACCAACCAGGCACCATATTTATGGAATGGTGCAAGCCGGTGCAAAGGGTGGGCTAGCGTAAAAACAAAATGACGTTACTCGGGTGGGGCTGGCGCTATGGAAGAAGGGGGTTTTGCACCTAAAAATTACGTTAGGCAGGTTAGAGTAAAAAAAATGACTTTAACCTGCCTAGAGTCATTTTCTGATGCAAAACCATTCATACCACATGACTCCTGTCTTTGAAAAGACAGGAGTCATGCCTACCACCCCAATGGCCAGCACAGGGGACCAGGGACCCCTGGGCATGGCCATTGCACCCATTGCCATGTTGGAGGGGGGGGTATTTCGGGGCAGGGCCCCTATGGCACTTTAACAAATATTATGCCATACTTACCTGTACTTACCTGGGATGGGGTTCCCCATCCTCCGCTGTCCATCTGGTGTGGGGGGTGTCCTTGGGCCCTGGAGAGGGCACCTGTGGGCTTATACCATAGTGTTCCACCATGGAAATAGGCCCACAGGTTTCATTATGCCTGCTCTGACCCAGGAGTTAAAAAATGGGGCAAAGCTTTGCACCATTTCCATTTTTTTACCCGTCCTCCCTCCTGTGCAAGATTTTTGCACAGGAGTATAAATATGGCTTTAAGGCCATAGAGTCATTTTTTGCACGGGAACGCCTACCTTGCATCTCATTAAGGCAAGGTAGGTTTCCACTTCCAAAAAATGACTTTAGCTCCATAAATTTGGCGCTAGACGGGTCTAACGCCAAAGTATAAATATGAAGTTAGTTTTGCACCGAATTAGATTTTTTTAAAATGACGCTAATTCGGTGCAAACAGAGTATAAATATGCCCCTCAATAACCTGACTACCCTGAAAAGATGTACATATTCAGTGGATGAATTTCAATTGTGATGTAAAGTATGTGTAATTATGTTTATTATAGCCTTGAAAATGGGCGTGTACCTCGGAACACGTTTTGGCTGTGTGGCTATGTTTTAATATGAAGAAATAGCCTAAAGGAATCATAAAAATGCAATAAATTAAGATCATGAAATGACTGAAGTATTTTAAGATTGCTGTATGAGCACTAATTACGTTTGAACAACTTCCTGAAAAGAACAATGGGCATGTTCGAACCACTTTCTGCACCCCCGAGGACTTTATTAATATAGAATGGGCCACAATCGCTTGTGCACCCCATTTTGTGATACAGATCATGATGGAGCACATGCAGTGCCAATGAGATCTTAAAGAGGGGTTTCATCATTTTTCAAGTAGTTCAGGTGCTGCTTGTACTGTGAAAGGTGGAACTGCTGCTTCAAAGAGCAGTGACATGATGCCCATAGGGCAGCCACAACTTCACTTCTGCACTGCATTTCACTAAGGTGCTGCGCCCCAATCCCTCCACACCCCAAAGGCAGCCACTAGTTTATGGTTGCACTGGGGCAGTGCATTAGCTCTAAGAGGACACTGTCCCCGTTTGGGCCCAGTGCACCTAGTTAAATGGGTGCTGTGGAGCAAACAGGGGCAGTGTGTTCTTTATATACAGTGGCCCTTGGGGCAACATTAAGCAAAGAGCACACAGTCTCTCAGAATGCATTATGTGAAGGGTGCACTGTCTCTGTGTCGTATTTGTGCTTTGGTGCACCTCTACTAGGAGCGTCTTGTGCAATGTATGACAGTCTTTCATATAATAGATAATGTACTACCCCAAAGCAGCTGCAGACTCAATGCTGCTCTGAGTGCAGTCACTCTTTGCAGGCATGGGCCTCCTTTGCAGGGGTGCTCAAGGGCTTCTGTGGCTCTGCGTCCCGTCTACAATACCACACAGGTGCAGAGTCAAAGGGCCATTTTTAAGAAAAGTGGTGCTTCACTCTGTGAGGCGCCACTGTTCTTGTGCTCCTTTAGCACCATGGCGCAGGGCAGGGGGCCATAACATCATTTTTTTTAACTATTGATGTACTCTGCAAGAGTAGTGCCAACATTTTGGCATTACTCCTGCAGAGTACATAGGAGCCCATTGTATTCAATGGCATGACCCCTTTTAATGCCTGCTCTGAGCAGGCATTAAAAATGCCGAACAAAATGACACATGGAAATCTGTTAGATTTCCTTGCACCATTTTTCTGCCCCTGACAGGGGAACACCTCCTTTGCATACATTATGCCTGGCTCAGGCATAATGTAGCGCAAAGGATTACAAAGTGGCACAATGCATGCATTGCACCACTTTATAAATATGGCACATAATTTTTGGCCTTCTAACATCACATTAGTGTAAAGAAATTACGCTAATGTCACGTTCGACTGGCACTAGGGGCTCTTAAATATGCCCCTAAGTGTTTTCCTCATTTGCATGGGGAAGCAGCTCCATTCAGTTGAGGGAAGGTCTCTTTAGGATTCGGCGAGCTCTATATGTACCCCAGAACATCTATATTATAGAAGGGGTCGTAAAAGCACCTGTGGTCCCTTCTGTAATACCAAAGTATGCAGCATGCGCTGAAAGTGGGCATACATTCACATTATGCCCCTGAGGCACTTTAGGTAATATAGCCGCAGAGTTTGGATTGTTATACCAACTTTTATAAAACACTAGCACACATCATAAAGGAATCCCAATAAAACCAACAACTCAACAGTTTCATATGGAAAACTATTCAATGCTGATCAATAAAATAATTCTCTTTAATCTAGTCATTAAATACGACTAATGAGAAAAGAAGCTTTTGCCATAGAACCACTACATATAGGCTTAAGTAACAGGAATATTAATCTTGTATGTAGCACTATATCAGCAAAAAACAATAGCAAATATAGATGAATTACATTACAGTGAACACAACTTTCCTTTACACCCAAAGGTTACTTTTGAAATGACACAAGACCCAAAAGAAATGGTAACTATCATTTCCAAAACATTACAAATATCAGACGTATTCAACCCTACTTTGCTATAATATGCACTCAATTACTAGTTCATAGTGGAGACACGTTGTTAGCTTTGTGGATAATTACCCAAATGAAATACTACCAAATGACTTTGTTATAACAACTCCTACACATTACTGTTATGAAAAGGTCCCTTCAACCTACTAAATATGTGTTAGCTAGTTCTAAAGGCAAAAAAGTGCTATTGAACTACAAAATGATGAATGAATAACAATTTTAACAATCAATTTCACTTAATTACAATGTCAAACTTGATCAACACTACATTTCCACCATACAAATGTGATAAAAGTATATTTTCCACCCCTAACCACCGATTGTAACTCCATAAATTCGAATATGATCGTCGTAGTGTAAACAACCGCTATTACATTACAGTCAAATTCTTTGTAATATCTACTCACAAACCCTACATATATGACACATTCCACAATCCCAACATTTAGGACACGTTCCTCTAAATCATTTAAAGTGGAAAAGATCGATATGTAGAAATACAATTGCACCTATCACAGTAGTGCGTCAAAAAAATGAATGCAGCTTAAAGACATTTCCTTGCGCCATCCGTGCTACTGAACCACCTGCCCATGTGTAACACTCATTGTGCAACATGTACAACACTTGTTGCACAGGGTGGGCCAAGAAGAACTGTGAGCCACCTCCATGCACCATTGGGAATGACCGCAAAAGTGATCAGACACAACATATGGGGCATGTCTGTGATCATCATCTGTGCTTCTGTAAAAGTAGCTTCCATGTCACCAAGTGGCAAGGTTGCCTGTGTACTGGGAATGGTTGGTGTCATCCACAAAGGGACACCTTCATGCATAACATCAGCTACAATTTGTCTCACTGTCTCACTACAAGCTACATTAGCATTGTATTGAATGATGCCAATGTGGACTCAAGCTCCCCATTCTCCTTGTGCTACCATAACAAAGTCACATAATGCATGCATAGATCCACTTGGTACATCCTTGCACCACAATATGCCTGTACCATTTATGATGTATGCAAGGAAATATTTCTCACACAGGGAGGTAAGAACAAATGGGGCAGACATTCCATAAAGATTGCACTGTGATATGTAGACCTAATTTGTTAGGCCTGCCAATGGCATATGTGAAAGTGATGCAAGCATTCTAAGCAATGGAACTCTGTGTGCTTTGGTGCACTAGTGGCATCAGATATGGTGCCAATGCAGTAAAGCACCACAATAGTTAGAAAAATCATGAGGATACTGGGGAAATGTCCACCATGGTGACCAATAATGTAAATACAGTGGTTCCATTTTGTTGTTGGCTGGGGAAAGGGTGCTGCTAGAAAAACGGTGGTCTGGGATCAATGTACCAAATACACAGAACGTTTGCCCTAAGTGTAATACACAATGCAACACACAATGAACAACTACAATCTTTGAAAAAACAAACTTGTCACCCACCCACTTGTCACTCACACATCACCCTTGAGTTCCTGAACCACACTGATCCAAATACAGATGTGTAATATTTGTAAAGGCATCAGAAGCTGTGTGGGTTACACATGTTGCAAGGGAAGATCCCAAATATACACATAGAGTGCCTACTACATGCACTGTCAGGTGTGAGAGGGGATCATGAGAATGAGAACAGGATAAGGTATGCAAGGTGCCTTATCTTGGCATGGTACTTATGAGCTACTACTATCCACCATTGGAGTGCACAGTAACAAAAAGATTCATTGGTAGACCACTATGATGTCTGTGTCCGGATTTTGTGTCACATATGTACCCATTTATGAAGAAAGATGCAGTGCAACAGCTCAGCTTGCTGTGCTGTGCTGCATCATGTCAAATGTTCAGGTATGTGTGGTTTTACAGATAGTCAATGCATCCCTTTATTAGCTTTGTTTATGTCACAACATATGACAGACAATACCAGTGTTGCCACACATACTGCATGGTGTAGGAGTTTCCCTCTTGCCGGTCCTAATGCACATTTACAGGAAGGTACACACCCTGCAAATTCAACTAACAGAAATGCTGTCTGCCACTTACATTGATTAATGATGATTTCAACACACAATGAAAGTAGTCCTACTACTACAATGCCACCCCTGATGTGCTGTCCAAACATGATGCATCCACACATCAACAAGCCTAAAAATGTGTAACATCCTCATGTCACATCACATGTGTTGTCTGAGTGATGGAAGTGGGTGAGCTTTCCACATCCATCCCCCTAGCCACTTTGAGTAATGTGTTCAGCATCCTGCACCACACAACATAACTATGGACTACCACGTGTATATGTGTGCAAACAGGAAGGTCTACCTTCCAGCAAAACAGCACTCATTTCAGAGACGCAGGCATCATTGCAGCTCTGCAAAAAGAAACCTGTGATGCATGGATTAGTATTGTTCTGCAAGAAGTGAGAAATTTCTGTTTGCACACATACAAACAAGGTGGCTGAATCTCACAATGGGAGGTTCAGGAGGCTGGACACATGATTCAAAGTGGCCAGGAGGATGCATGTTGACAGCTCAGACCCTTCCATCACTCTAACAACACATGCAGGATGGCAGAGGAGTCAGCTATTCACTCAAATATCTCTAAAACCAAATGCAAAATATTCTGTACATCTCCATTTGTGGTGTGTGCACAAATCTCTAACAACGCCCATGGCATGCATATGTAACACAGTCAAATCAATGAAAGTGGAACGTATGCAGATGCTCATGATAAGGCAATCATGGTGGGGGTATCACACTGGAGAATGTGGACTGGCAGATTGTACCAATGGTGACTCCAATGAAATGATACTCAGGTGGCACACTGTGCCACTAGGGGTCCATAAATATGTGCCTAGATGTGTGGGTCTGTACCATGTAAAAAAGCCACCAGTAGCAAGTAAATGATGACTCTAGCCAACAGCCACCCCAGTCCAATATTGGCCTTTCATTTTCCCATTGCAGAGGATGAAGCCTTACCTCCTGCGGTGCTGTCTGTCCTGGATTTTTCTGATGATCTGGATGACCAGCTTCCAACCATCAATGCTGACAGTCTCCAGGAAGACCTGGGCTCATTCCAGACGCCATCTCCAGTCACAGGGAGGACACACAGCATTGCGGGGTCTCCACATGAACCACCCTACAACCAACACTCTGCACTGACTAGTCAACCATAGCCCTGGATTCTGAGGATCCAGGCATTACCTTTCAGAGGACAGTGATAGGAGTGCAGTGGCAGCCTAGAGGGAGTGCAGAGGTGCATCAGTCTAAATAAGGACAACTCTGCTGTCATCAGAAGCACCCACTCTCCGCTGAGTGGACTCCAGCAGTCCCTGGCTGACATAGCTTTTGTCCTGAGGCAGAGGCCAGAACAATTACCCTCCAAAAGTGGCAGCAGCATGATTGACAACAGGCTGGGGAACATCCAAAATGTCATGGAGTCCTTGCAGCGGAATTTGGCCTCCCTCATTGAAAACATGGCTGCCTAACACCGTGATGTAGCTGCTGTGTTGGAAAACCAGCAGTTCCTCCTTGCTGCAGTGATGCCTTTCACTTTGCCACAAATGGCAGCTGCTGGGATCTTTGCTTCCGCGTCTCTATCCCTGATGCATGTGCCCCCCTCAACTTCAACAACAACACCAACCGGGGCACAGGAGTCACCACACACATCAGAGGATGAAGATGTTAACAGAACAATATTCATAAGAAAAACCACCCAGTAGCAACAGTCTGTGCCACATGGACATTATCTCTTTAGTTCTGTGATTAAGATCATGTCAGTGTAGTGACAGCTGCCAAAGTGCCCTTTTCACTCAACCACTGTTGACTCATCACCTGGATGCCATAGTCTTCATCCCTACCTATAAACTGGACATCTCCTCACTGATGCCCACCTCTCCTATACGTGGCTCATGACATGTCCCTCACCCCTGGACTCTGACTGGGCATTCAGTGGCTTGGGATCTCTCATGGGGTCAGTGAACTATAGATTGTACATCATCTGGTACAAAACATGCACACGTAAATAAATTACCATAATCACATATGTACTGTTTTTTGCTGTGATCCATCAACTGTTTCAAATGTATGCATTGTGTAAAGCTAGGACAATTACCTCAGAACAAAAGGACATGTGTGGCTTTCTGTCTGACACAAAGCCACAGACATAGACCCAAACATGATTAAGGTGACTGATAGCATTGTGGACTATGATAAAATGTCTGAGTCTTCCTAGCATGTGATAAACAGGTACCATGAAAGTTCACATACAGCATGTGTGGTTCAGAACACAAGTGTCTAGAAGTATCGCTGATGATTGTACAAGTACAGCATTGATGTGACCAACAAAATAGGCATGTTGAAGACGGTGAGGGGCAGCCGTTTGTGTGCCAGTATCCATCCCCCAAATGAGGTGGATTGCAAGTGCAATGCGCTAAGCATTTCAAGAATGAATGTTCTAGAACTTAGCACAAACAATAGATGTTGCATGATTAGCTGTTTTAGAATTTATATCCATACATAATCCAAGTGCCAGAAAATGCACTGAAAAGTGTTTTGAGTAGCTGATGTCATACCGTGATCAATCAGACAGGGCCTTGTTCAGAGGTGATACACATAGTCACACATGTAAATCAATACTGAATGCATACCCAAAGGCATTTGCAAAATGTGGCCAGTGCAGACATGATAACACATAGACAGTCAATCATCATGGACACCAGATTGTCAAAAACCAACAAGATTTATTATTACTAAGAAACAATATCTAAAAAACAATCTGAACTACACACTAACCTCTACTAACCTAATCTATACTAATTTATCTTAACTTATCCCTATAGCTATCTATCCTATCCTAATCTAAACATATCTTATACATGTAATACCACACAATAAACATTGGCTTACCGCCCCCCTTTAAAAGACAATAGACGAGTAGGACAATATGAACTAAAGCTAAACATAGACTAACTAAACCTATTGCCTAAACAAATAACATTTTTTTTGTATCTTTTGAAACATATACCCTATACATATCCCCTGACACTCCCTAAAATAAAAAAAGATTTTCTAAATCCCACCCCCCAACTATACTAATGAAGTCCTACAACTTACCTACTGTATGATACCTAACCAATGCCTACCCACCTAAAACTCAGTAAAACTATTTACAATGGACATTAGGGGAAGGGAAGGTACTGGGAAGAGGACACTATCCACTCTTAGAGCTTCTTCAGCCTCTTCTTAATGCAATTCAACAGTTGCAGTTGAATGCATTGTCCTTCTCCAGTTTGCCCAACCTTGCTTTGACCTCCGCCATGTCCTTGCACATATCTGCTTCAAGGGTTGTGCCATTGGCAGCTGGTGGTGGTTGTTGCTGGGATTCTGGTATTGTATGGGGCCTGCTGATGCACACCTGACCCTCTGCGTTGAGGTCACACTCTTCTTGGCAATTTTTGCAGACTGTTTTCCTGATCCCCATGTGAAAACACCTGCCACGACTCCGATGTCTTTGCCCTTCTGTACCTTTTGGCCATCCTGCGGTACCCTCTCTGGACCTCGCAGATGTGCCTGTATCACTCAGTCATCTCTTTTCAAAGGCTCGCTTCTGTGCTGGAGTCATTGTTGCCACTAAAACATGAGGAGAACATGTCATCAAAAACTGCTTTGCGTAGATGAAGAACAAGCATGCAATGGAAACAGCATCTTCAGATGACACATGTTGTCCACCAGACATTCTAAAACAATGTCAAGACACAAGTCTCATCCTATCAGCCTCCGAAGCATCTTAGATATATTGTTCATGTTGCAGGGATAATGGCTATCCAATGTTGCACACTATCTATGCACTAGCTTGACACGTCTTCTAAGTACCAGGTAAACAATTACCATGCACATCTCATAGACACGTGATGTGACCATGCTCATTCACAATCATCATGATGGGTAGATCATGTAGGTTCTTCTACGCACATCTTGTTTGCTACAACCCGGAGACATGTCCCACATCCATCTGGAGAAAAGCTGAAATCTCTATGTGTACCCAAAAGCTCCTTGCACAGCCAATGCCTCACTTCATTTCCGAAGAGTAGAGAAGCATCGCTGGTGCAAGTGTCTCAATGATAAGCCCTTTAGAGACCTCAGTACATGTGCCATGTCCAGAGTAAATCTGTGCAATGTGTGGCATACAGTGCAGTAATGTGCTGTGATTAACATGTTGGCAACATCCATTCATTTCTAAAAGCCAGCAACTCTGACACATATCTTGACTGACATCACTGTGTTTGTGGGCATAATTACCTTTTCCAAAGACTCACAAATCCATTGCAGCACACGTTGGCACCTGTGCATCATTCAACGCATTCCACATCCTCAACATACCATCAGACATGATGTTGATACCCAAGGATAGATGATGGTGTTTTAATTTACACAGATAACATTTGAACATGGCTTTGCACACATCATACTCTTTCACACACAACCCTTGATCCACACATTTGACATACAAGGTAACACTGGCTGCATCGGGGTCTTCAAAATGGGATGTGTGGGGTGGAGGTCCACCTGCAAGACATGACAGAAGGACATAGCTGTGTGATTATTGAACAAAGAAAAGCATGGACAACTGTTACAAATTCCACTTGTTCAGCTGAGTGACCTAGTCAACTTAGTTTTAGGAATGACCAACTGGCATCTATGTGAAGACTGCAGTTCTGAACAACGGGAAAGAAGGAGCCCTCTTGTCTCCCCCAACAACCCTCCTTGATGGGTAAAAAATAAAGTTAACCATGACTGGGTGGGCTTTTGGGTAAACTTACCCAAAGCATCTTGAGACTGGGACAGTTGTAGGACATTTAAGAAGTTCCATGGTTGCATAAGCAGGTTTCAGAGGCAAGCCCTTAGAAGGCAAAAACCAATGTATGATGCAGGATATTAACCTGGAGTAGTGTAAGTGCCCCATGATTAGACTCTATATATTTGTACTTTTTAATTGACATAGGAGTTAACACTCATTCTTGTGGGGTTCCTTTTCATTGCCTGCCTCAAACCAGCCTGTTTGCTCACCGCACCACTTTGAAATGTTGTCAGCTGCTACTGAATGCTACTGTTCCTAGGTCTCAAAGTTTAGAACAGCCTTTCTATTGTTTGCCCCAAATCAAATCTACAGCCCTACACATGAAAAGCATGACGGGGAAGATATGTGTAGTACCAGCTCACCAACTTGAAGAACAGTGTACATGATAGGAGTACCAAAGCTCCCAATGAATCAGAAAGAGTCAGAGTCTTTTTTAATCAGTAAGGTCACACACTGGATTTAGGCCATCCAAAAGTGTTATAGTTTGATCCACTCTGACATGGCTGGGGCTATTCGCCTCCCTTCTGGGCAATTTAGATTATATCAAGCTGACATTTAAATTATCTTTACTAGTGTATGGTTTACTATCACTTGATGCCTGCACATTGCCACCCCTAAATTAAAGAAATCAATAAAAAAACTCTTTTACTGCCAGAGCCTTCTATGAGACTCTGAGCCTCATCTCCTATGTCATCAAATGATTGACTGATGACACTGGCCAACAACTGCTCAAGCAGACCTGCCAATGTCGTACAAACCTCGTGCCAGGGGCCTAATTCAGTTACAGTATTATAACGTTTACTTTCCCCATTTGTTGCCTTAGAATTGGCCCACACAAAATCTTCCACACAGGGAGCTTTGAATACTATTATTTTATCAGAGATGGTTCCCCAAATAACACCCATTCAGGGAACTCCCGTAAGTACCACTATAGAAATAAACACCCTAGTTGTAGTATCCTGGAACATAGCAGGGCTAAGGAGTAAATTGCAACAAGAGGATTAGTGTGCATTTGTTGATAAAGTTTATATTTCATTGGTCCAGGAAACATGGGATATAAATTCATTCCATAGGCAGGAATGTAAAACTTTTTTACAGCAGACCTCCCTTTGCATGCTGGCAGACCATCTCGAGGTCTTGCCATACGGGCCAGCAAGTCAATTGGTTGCCAAGCAACTCAATCAACTGAATTCTGATTCACCCAATATACTTGGGATTGAATTGTTCCCATGGAATGAAAAAAACCTTTATTATATAATGTCTATAACAGACGCACCAGCGAGTCAGCTGAATGCCATGCTCTGATTTTATTGAGTGCACTGTGAGGGCTGATATGAGCACTCCTGTTGTAGTGAGGTAGCTAATCTATGCTATGAGTCTTAATCCCTTATAAAGGCCCTCATTACAACCCTGGCGGTCCGTGTTAAAGCGTCAGTAACACCACCAACAGGCTGGCGGTGAAGAAAATGGAATCATGACCACGGCAGAAACCACCAACACATACAGCCACTCCAATACTCCAACGGCCACGGCGGTAGCAACAAACACCGCGGCAGTAACCGCCAACAGGCAGGTGGAAGACAATGTACCGCCCACAGAATTACAACCTGCCCATCCGCCAGCTTTTTTGGGGCGGTACCAATGCCATCAAAAGCATGGCGGAAACAGTACTCTGAAGGGAAACCACTCACCTCTCGACACTCAAGGAAGAACCAGGACGCCATGGAGCCCGAGTAGCAGGTTTTACCAATGCTAGTGTATCTACTCATATACCAGGAGCATGAACGCCGACGACGATCATCATGGTGAGTACTGCACCTAGCACACAAGGGGGGGGGAGGAAAAAGAGAGTGACACACACACGCAACACATAACACGCAACACCCCCACCCCAACACCATACACACAAACACATACTACAACATGAGATATACACCTCGTAACCATCAGGAATAAAGCAAGGACAAAAGGAATGGAGACAAATGAGTGTAATATTAGTAATACTTAGAAATACGTTCAGAAAGCAAAAACAGTATGTACAATATATAAAAAAAATTCAAAATGTGGGACAATGCCTACTCCAAAATTGTCGGTGCCCCACTGGGCCAAAACACATAGGCCAAGCCCACACTTGACTCCTGCCTCAATACGGAGAGAACACTACAGGGGCATCAGGTCAAAAACACACAGGCACCTTACGGGGGCAGGGAATGGGGGGCACCACAGCTGAAATATGGTACAACGCCACTGCTCCTGGTGGGGGCTCCATGCCCACTGCTTGGTCCTGGGGAGTGCAAGGCCACAGTCTCTCAAGTGGGTGCTTTGCCCACTGCTTGGTCTTGGGGTGTGCAAAGCCAGAGTCTCTTTAGTGAGTGCTTTGCCCACTGCTTGGTCCTGGGGAGTGCAAAGCCACAGTCTTTCTAGTGGGTGGTTTGCCCACTGCTTGGTCCTGGGGAGTGCAAAGCCACAGTCTCTCTAGTGGATGCCTTTTTGCACTGTCTTAGGAGGGGGGCCTTGTGCCCAGTGTGCTTCATCCTGGCAAGGAGGGGCTGAGTGGATGCCTTCTTCCACTGGTTCTGGTGGGGGCTTGTGCCCAGTGTGCTTCATCCTGGAAAGGATGCAGTGAGTGGATGCCATCTTCCACTGGTTCTGGAGTGGGCCTTGTCCCCAGTGTGCTTCACCCTGGCAAGGAGGGGCTGAGTGGATGTCTTCTTCCACTGGTTCTGGAGGGGGCTTTGCGCCCTGTGATGCCGATTTTGGAGTGCAAGGTCTCAGTCTCTCACCTGGGTCAGGACACACAGCAGCCCATGTAGTCACCACTACACACTGCTCTCCGGCAGGGACGGCTACTCAGTGGATGGCAGCTGCGCTGCAGGTGGTGGTGCTGTCAGTGGTGGTGGTAGCCTCCAGGCCCTCACCTGCAGCCTCGGACAGCTGCCCACTGGGGCTGCTGCTGCTGGCAGTGGTGCTGCTTGCGGCAGTGTAGGTGGCGTGGTGGCTGCGGTGCAGGGGGCCGTGCTGGCCGCGGTGCAGGAGGTGGTGCTGGCCGTGGTGCAGGTGGCGGTGCTGGCAGTTGTGGTGGTAGCCTTCACCTGCAGCCTTGGACGGCTGAAGTGCCATGGATGGTGCTCTTTGCCCAATCCTGCCCTTGGAAGATGGTGGTGCCTCCTTGCTTCTGCCAGCTGGAGTCTTTGACTTGGCCTTGCTGGCTGGTTGTGCCTCTTTCCCTTTGCTGGCTGCTGTCCTCTTCTTGCCCTTGCCAGGTGGCAGAACCTTCTTGGCCTTGGCAGATGTTGGTGGCACACTGGCTGGGATGACGGGTGCCTCCTTGGAGCCTCTCACAGCAGCTGAAACCACAGCGTACATGGACTGGGTGGCTGAGGTGCTGGGCTTGGCTCTGGACACCCTGGCCTGAGGTGAAGGATGGGGGTAGGGGTAGGGAAGAGGTCAATGGTGGCGAGGAAAAGCTTCTTAGGGACACTGGGGCGGGAAGAGGGTGAAGGTTTGGGAGTGGAGGAAGGGGGGTTGGTTGTAGGTGGGGCAGTCTGCTGTATTTGGGTTCAGGTGCATGGGCTGGATGCTGTTGTGAGGTGGATGGCTGTTGGGTGGGTGTGTGCTTGCGTTTGTGTACTTTGGGAGGAGAGGTCACAGACACAGTGGGAGAGGACACAGGAGACGTGTGCATTGATGTGGGGTTGGTGACTGCCAGTGAGGGGCGTGTAGAGAGAGGCGTTCTGGTGATGGAGGTAGTGGATGAAGATGTAGTGCATGCAAGTGTGAGTGGAGACGCTACTGGGAGGGAGGTGGAGGACAAGGAGAAGGGAGACACAGTGGAGGCAGTGGATGTTGGTGTGTCTGCAAGGGGATAGTGCTTGTGTGAGTGCCTGTGAGATGAATTATGGTTCTTGTGTTTGCCTCAGCCACTTCTGTGTGTTGATTTTGGTGATTGCTGGTCTGAAGGTGTGCTTGTGTCAGGGAGACCAGATCCTCGGGGCCTGCGCACGTTTTCAACATGTCCACCACTAGACAGCTCCAAAGCTCCAAAAGAAATATCACAGAGCCTGAGAGAGTCTAAGTGGGGGAAAAGGGGATTAGATAGGGAACAGCTGGGAAGGAGATCTGTAGGAAGAAAAAGGTTAAACAACACAATATCAAGATATAATCACACTGAGTTTCATAAAAACTCTCTGTTAAATCCAGGGTTCAATGATACTCAGAACATGAAATAACACTCTGTTGAATCTAGGGTTCAATGATATTCGGAACATGAAATAACACTCTGTTGAATCTAGGGTTCAATTATACTCGAAACATGAAATAACACTCTGTTGAATCTAGGGTTCAATGATACTCTAAACATGAAATAACACTCAGACTGAAGGAACATGAATGGCCTAGAACTAGAATCTAACTAGGCCTCAAGAAATCTAGGTAACTGGAAAAAATCAAGAATGGGTTAATACAATGTTTCATATAAGCGTTTCATGAAATATCACATACAGTCTAGAAATACAAGAACCTTTTAGAATACTGTTTCAGAGCAAACACTGTATTTTTAACATGGAGACAAAAGACAATCTGAAACATTTTCTGGAAAACAATTGAAATAGTACTAGGGACTTATTATGCACAAAGAACGTCACATTTTGAATTTATCATCTTCACAGGAAAGCCATAGGCTCAGGATAAATGTTTGCACTTCAACAAACATTACACATCAAAGTTTTTAGTTGCCATGAAATGATCGCGCACACCTTTGCCGATCTGAGCACCAAGTTTACATGCTGGAAATGAATCACGCACACTGTTGATTCTAACAAGAATATGTAAATGTCATGAAATGATCACGCAAGCCTTTGCCGATCTGAACACCAAGTTTTACATCAGAGCAATGATTTGCGTACTCTGAAAGTTTTACGAGTAGGCCCAAAACTCAAGAGACTTTTAGAACGGGGTCGGGGACCCAGCCCGACCTCCGTCTTACCACCCTGCTCAAGGATCACCAAGATAATGCGAGGCAAGCCCGGAACGTCAAGGTAGGCCTCCGGAACAGGAGCTCAGGAAGTTGCTGCTGCTCTGCACCGGGACATCTGAATAGTGAGCCTGTGGAGCTGGTCTGGCTCCCTTATATAGAGTCTGGCCCAGCCCACAAACCACACCCAGTCATGCTGCAGAGAAAGCTTCTAGAAGGTCCTGGAAAGGGACCACATCCTGATACACTCTGTAAGCCTGCAGCAATACCTTGCAAATTAACATTATTTTGCAAACATCATTAATAGTGGTTTCAATGTAAAACTCTGCAATGCAAAAGGTTAACAAACTGCATATAAACACAATGCATGAGTTATGCTCTTGCATAAAGACTGGGTTTTTGCATTTTAGTCGCCCGTAGAGCGCGCACTGTCCTTATGTTGACAGCTTGGGATAGATTGGGATTGAGGGGATTGGGACTGGGTAGAGGAAGTTGGAGGGGGGATGCTGGAGACAGGGACAATGGCTGCCGTCAGTGCGGAGGCCAGAGCCTGGAATGCTCTCTGTTGGGCCGCCACACCAGAGTGAATGCCCTCCAGGTATGCATTTGTTTGTTGCAAATGCCTTTCGACACCCTGAATGGCATTCAGTATGGTTGACTGCCCAACAGTGAGGGATCTCAGGAGGTCAATAGCCTCCTCACTGAGGGCAGAAGGGCTGACTGGGCAGGGCCTTAGGTGCCTGGGGCGAAGGAGATGCCCACCCTCCTGGGTGAGCGAGCACGGGAAACACGCTGAGGGGCTGCTGGGAGTGCAGTACTAGTATGGGGGGTGGCAGCTGTACCTGTTGTTGGGGTGGGCACAGAGGTGTCAGCCACTGCCAGGGAGCTTCCATCGGAGGAGCAGTCACTGTCGGTGGTGTCCCCTCCTGCCTCCGTCTTTGTGCTCCCCTCGCCTTCCATCCCACTGGTGCCCTCACCGTCGGTGGATTAGGCCTCCAGGCGCATGTGGGATGCAGCTCCCTCCATCGCCGGTGCCTCTGCTCCTCCGCCAGATGATGCTAATGCACACAAGGACAGGGTGACAAAACAGAAATGGGGGGAGAGACAGAGGATACACTTGGTCAATGCCAGCAACAACACTACCGTTGGCGTACACAACACACAGGAATCAGCCCTATGCACTAGGCCATGCACTACCAGTTACAATACCAGTCACCAGTCCATGGGGTACATTGCCTAACACCATTAGCTGCACACCTGAAACAAACAGGACCCTGCCCAGTAGTAGATGGCCACTAAAACTATTGGGGTTGGAGTGCTACAGAGCCTGCCCAACAAGGGACCTACCCTGCCAGTTCGCCCTGGCCTAGGGGCACCCACAGCCCCCACCCAGGTAACACCTTAACGCACGCAAAGTCATGATTCTGAATCTGTACTCACCCCCTTGTGGCTGCTGTGATGCCTTTAAGTGCCCATCCAACTCTGGAGAGGCCACAGCCAGGATGCGGAACATCAGGGTGGGTCAGGGTATGACGAGCACTCCTTCCTCGTTGGGAGGCCAGCCCCACCTGGGCCTCCTCCATCTTCCTTGCCCAGCGGTGCTGGTTCTCCCACCGTTTGCGACAGAGGGTGCTCCGCCTGTCAAATACCCCAGGGTCCGAACCTCCTTGGCGATGGCACGCCAATACCCTTTTTCTGATGGGCGCTCGCCTGCAGAAAAAATACAGCAGAAAAGGGATTATTCATATCGTCCGGACTGTTTCACTCATGGCCCACAATATCCCTCCCATCCCCTTACGCCCAGACATTGACCACCAGACATGCAGCACTCTGCTCAGGACCCCTCAGCCCCCCCCACACAAGGCTTACACACACAGCAATCCACACATTCATGGCCCACGCATCATGTTCACAGTGCACTCACCTGTTTATCTGGAGGACCATAGAGTAAATTGTACTGGGGTAGGACCCCATCCACCAGTCTCTCCAACTCCTACGAAGTGAAGGCGGGGCCCTTTCCCTAGACAATTGAGCCATTGTCGCTTCCAGACACAGGTCACAGCAGCACTTGCAGTGTAGGTCCTCTCCTGTTGAAAGTCAGGTAGCAAGTGAGTGAACAGATAGAAAATGGTGATCATATCTGCGGCGGTGCGTACCGTCACTGCCGGCGTACATCGCCATTAACTCCTGGAACCCATAGGGCCCAATAATAACCAATGCGAAGCTGCGCGGCGGTCATCGACCAACAGCGCACAACGCCAGCGGAATTACCTCATTTCCACTTGTCTCTCTTCACAGGTCAGGCAGCCGCCATTTCAGCTGGGGCAGGCCATGGCACCTAACTGCGTCACAGCAGACAGTGGCACATCAAATTACTCTCAAATTCATATACTGTTTCTGTAAAGGAAGAAATGCATTTTATTGTAACGTGTGAAAATGACCCTCTGCTCACAGTTTTTCTCCCTAGACTTCAACCACTGAGGATGAATAGGAGATGGAGACATCCCCCGTGTACAGACGCCTAGTGGACCTGGTGACAATGGAGGACAGGCACATTATCCTGACCTACAGACTTGATCAATCAATCAATCAATCACTTGTTAAGCACGCTACTCACCCAGTAGGGTCTCAAGGCGTTAGGGGGGTGGGGGAGAGGGGGTTGCTACAGCTGGAATAGCCAGGTCTTGAGATGTTTCCTGAAAGTCAGGAGGTCCTGGGTCAGACGTAGGTTGACGGGGAGGGAGTTCCAGGTTTTGGCGGTGAGGTGGGAGAAGGATCTGCTGCTGGTTGTGCTACGGTGGATGCGAGGGAGGGTGGCGAGGGGGAGAGTGGTGGAGAGGAGCAGATGGGTGGGAATGTGGAAGCCAAGACGCTCGTTGAGGTAGGCAGGGCCTGCATCGTGGAGTGCCTTGTGAGTGTGGATCAGGAGTTTGAAGATGATCCTCTTGGTGACGGGTAGCCATTGAAGGTCTTTGAGGTGGGCTGAGATGTGTTTGTGGCAAGGGAGGTTAAGGATGAGGTGTGCAGAGGTATTCTGAATGAGGTGAAGTTTCCTCTGGAGCTTGGCCATTGTTCCAGCGTAGAGTGCGTTGCCATAGTCCGGTCTGCTGCTGACGAGGGCGTGTGTGATCGTTCTTCTGGTTTCAATGGAAATCCATCTGAAGGTCCTGCGAAGCATGCAGAGGGGGTTGAAACATGAGGATGAGATGGCATTGGTCATGGTGAGCGATCAGTCCAGTATGAAGCCGTGGCTGCGTGCATGGGTGGTGGGAGTCGGAACGGCTCTTAGTGTGGCAGGCCAGCAGGAGTCGTCCCATGCTGATCGGTTGGAGCTGAGGATGAGGATCTCCGTCTTATCCGATAGAGCCACAATCCAAGAACTGTGTGCCCAATTGGAGCCAGACCTGATTTCAGCTATCCGCCAGCCCACAGGTATCCCCCTCTAGTGCATGTCCTGTCAGTGCTCCATTTCCTGGCAAGTGGTTCCTTCAAAGCGACAGTGGTCATGTCATCAGGGTTGTCTCAGCCATTGTTCTCCAACGTGATGACCAGGGTGTTGTCTGCCCTGCTGAAACACATGCGCAGCTACATCGTATTCCCCCAGGTGGATGATTTGGCCAAAGGGAAGGCTGACTTTTATGCCTGGGACATATCCCCAACATAATTGGTGCCATTGATGATACACATATTAAATTTGTTCCCCCCCCCCGGAGAAATGAACAAGTGTTCAGGAATAGAAAAAGCTTTCCCTCTCTGAATGTGCAGATGGTGTGTTTGGCAGACTAGTACATCTCCCATGTCAATGCCAAGTATCCTGGATCTCTGCATGATGCCTTTATCTTGCGGAATAGCAGCATTCCATATGTGATGTCGCAACTCCAGAGGCACCGGGTGTGGCTAATAGGTGAGCCCATGGTCCCCACCCAGTTGATGTAGGTATATGGGTGTGGGTTTGGCCCTAATGGTGAGTGTCTAGCTAACAGGTATCCCTCGATATTTGCAGGTGTCTCTGGTTACCCCAACCTCTCATGGCTACTGACCCCAGTGCAGAATGCCAGGACAAGGGCAGATGAGCGTTACAATGAGGCACATGGGCGAACAAGGAGGATAATTGAAAGAACCTTTTGCCTCCTGAAAGCCAGATTCCGGTGCCTCCATCTGACAGGTGAATCCCTGTACTAATCACCCAAGAAGGTGTGCCAGATCATCGTTGCATGTTGCATGTTTCACAATCTGGCCTTGAGACGCCAGGTGCCTTTTCTGCAGGAGGATGAGCCTGGAGATGGTCTTGTGGCAGCAGTGGAGCCTGTGGACAGTGACGAAGAGGAGGCAGATTAAGAAGATGTGGACAACAGATGTGCACTCATTTAACTTTGAGTGACACACAGGTAAGACACTGTAACTTCACCTTCCATTGCATTAATGTGTTTGACATTGAACATGGCAGCCTAATTACCCTATGTCTATGGCCACTTACTGTACCCTTTGGCATCTCTATTTTTAGATCTCTGTGCCCCACTCTGGCTCCTGGTGTGTTTACTGCTGCCCACTACAGGTTATACCTATGTTACTATTACAGTAGGTCAGAAATGCAATGTTTACCGCTTGTTATACAAATACATATTTCAATCAATTGACAGACTCCATACTTGTATTTGTTCCAAGGGTGTTTATTTATGTGCTAATAAGTGGAGGGGGTATTGCAATGGGCTGGGTTTCTGATGGAGGATGGTCCAGGGTAGAGTCCAGTCTATTTGTATCACAGGTGCATTGTCTAAGGGGGTATAGGAAGTGGAGCAATGGCAGTTCAAGGAGGACAGGGTGACACAGTGGGACAGAAGGGTGACAATCAGGAGAGTCTTATTTCCTGGCGTGGGTCTCTGGCTTCTGCATGGATCGCAGGGACTGTTCGCAGGGTGGTTCTCCTTCTGCAGGGGGTGGGGTGCTGGTGGCCTGTTCGTCCTGTGGCGGGGCCTCCTGTCCACTAGCGCCGGTGGAGGTGGAGGGCTATTCTTCGGTGTGGCTAGTGTCAGGGGCCCTTTGTTGTCCCACTGCCTCCCTCATGGTGTTGGCCATGTCAGCCAGCATTCCTGCAATGGTGACCAGGATGATGTGGATGTGTTTCAGGTCCTCCCTGATCCCCAGGTACTGTACCTCCTGCAGCCGCTAGGTCTCCTGCAACTTAGTCAGTATCTGGCCCAAGGTCTCCTGGGAATTGTGGTATGCTCCCAGGATCCCTGCAAGTGCCTCGTGGAGAGTGGGTTCCCTGGGCCTGTCCTCCCCCTGTCGCACAGCAGTACTCCCAGCTTCCCTGTTGTCCTGTGCCTCTGTCCCCTGAACTGTGTGCCCACTGACGCCAGGTCTCTGATTGTCTTGGATTTGTGGGGTTGTCTGGGGTCCCTGTAGTGGGGGACACACTGCTGATTGATGTGTCCTGGATACAGAGGTATGGGCCCGCTGGGTAGGTGCTGTGCTGGTGTTTCCTGAGGGGGGATGCTCTTTGGTGGGTTGGGACTGTGGCAGGGTAACCAACTGTCTAGAGGTCCCTGATGGGCCAGGTCATCGTGATCCAGGCATGCAGAGCTGCTGTCATCACTGTGGGCCTCTTCTGGGGGGGGACTGGATGTTGCTGGCACCTTCTCTCGGTTGACATTGAGTGGGGGTCCTATGGGGATGGAAATGCAGTGTTATTGTATCTGTGTGTGCATCTTGTGCATGGATATGTTTCCCTCCATGGTTGTTATTAGCAAGGCACCTTTGGCTTGTGTGAGTTGTGATTTTGTTGGCTAAGTGATTATCACTAGTGTGCATGCTGTGGTTATGGGTGCCCATGTAGGTCTGTGATGGGGGTCCATGCATTGGTGTTGCATGCAGGGCTTGGTATTGGGGTGGGTGGGTTGTGATGGTAGGGTATATGTGAGGTGGTGGGGTGAGGGTGGGGTAGATGCTTGTGATTGCATGCATGTAGGGGGGTGAAAGTAGTAAAGATTTGACTTTTCAGAGTCCAGTCCTCCTGCTACCCCTGCGAGGCCCTCAGGATGCATGATCGCCAAGCTTTGCTCCTCCCATGTTGTTAGTTGTGGGGGAGAAGGTGGGAGTCCACCGCCAGTCCTCTGTACAACTACCTTTAGTCTTGCAACCACAGAACACACCTTCCCCAGTAGGTCATTCCACCTCTTCCTGATGTCATCTCTTGTTTTTGGTTGGTGTCCCACGGCGTGGACTCTGTCCACGATTCTCCGCCGTAGCTCCATTTTCCGAGCAATTGATGTCTGCTGCACCTGTGATCCGAATATCTGTGCCGCTACCCGGATGATTTCCTCTACCATGACCCTTAGCTCCTCCTCAGAGAACCTGGGGTGTCTTTGTGGTGCCATGGGTATGGTGTGAGTGGTATATGTGAGGGTGTGTGGGGCGCTGTGTTGGGGTGTGTGCTGTAAGGTGCGTGGATGGTGTATGGTGTTCTGTGGCTCCGATTCAGTGGGTGCTCCTGGCTTGTCTCTCTCTCAGTTGCCAATAATTGTTTTCATTATAAGGGATTGTGGGTAATGTTTGTGTGTGTTTTATAGTGTTGTGGGTATGTGGGTGAGGTGTGTGTATGTGTGTCAGGTGTGTGTAGTTTGAAGTGTCCAATGTGGTGCTGTTTTGTTAGTGTGTGTGTATTATGAGCACAGCGGTATGTTTCGCCAATGGTTTACCGCGGTTGAATGTCCGCCGCGGTGATTCTGGGTCATGATGCTGTGGGCGTATTTCTGTTGGCGTAACAGTGTGGGTTTTGGTGCCGCCAGTTTATCACTGACCTGTGGGCTGGCGGACTTCTCTGTGTGCCTGTATAGTGTTGGATTTCTCTGTGTGAGTCATAATACCCATAGCAGTATACTGCCACGGTCACGGTATGTTGGCGGCTGTCAGCACGGCGCTAGGCGGCATTTACCACCAATGTTGTAATGAGGGCCAAACCCTGTTAAGAGGATCTGCAGTGGGATATTCCCCTCTTGTAAGGCCCTTGTATCCCGTTCACATATAAGAGTGCTCTACAGATGGTCAAATGGTCACTCATCCATCACCTGAGAACATGTAACAGTTGAACAGATCGGACCTGACTCGTAAACCTACTTTTAGAAGGAATGATTACACAAGTACTATAGATGATATTCTGCTAGACCGGCATTTATGGGCAGATCTCATAGACATGGAAGTAATTCCCTGCTACAAGTGACCATTTCCCTGTACTACTTACCCTTAGGTGTACCCTAAACTTCCTTAACTCCAGACACCCAGAGCAGCCTTGTGGTGACCTGACTATTGCTAATAACAGGAGAACTGTTAAATGGGGTGTTTTAGCTAATAATGATGTCATATTTAGCCATATATCTCAATATTTAATCTGATTCTAACTGCCTTTGATAACCCAGGTCTTCAACCACACAATAGTATGGATCTTCATATTAAATGCTTTGAGGACTTGAAAAACCTTTTCTTTACAAAACCTTTTGCTACACGTAGAACATTAGATAAAAAAACCATTCCTGATAAAACAAGGACTATAGAGAACCTAAGTTCATCCTGATTTAAAATAGCATCAAAAGTAGCACATCACACGAAATGCAGACTGACAGAGAAAACTACAACAACGCTCAAAAAAAGGCAAAATAACCTAGGATGCACAAGTATGAGAGGACATTTTACAAGCTGTTCAGGCAAGCACTCAGCCCGCATTTTGGCATACGATCTGCCATGGCGGCAGAACTAGATTGATGAGACCTGAGTATAACATCTTACCGTAGGACTGGTAGTTCATTTCCAGACCCTCTTTAACAAGGGAAATGATGCCAACATGACCTATAGACTATTTGACATAGAGGTGTGGGCTGTTAATGTGAATAGTGATTCCCCTAGAAATAACATTGCACCCCACCTGGAGGCAGCACATACACCAACATTCTTTACACTGGAGGAAACACATAGAGCTATTTGTGTGCAGAAGGCCGGCAAAGCTTCAGGCCTAGATAAAGTCCCTGGGTACCTATATAAATCTGGACCAGATGTTTGGGCACTGTACTTAAACAAAATTGCCAATGCCCTCATGGCAGGTGCACCAATCCCACCACCTGGAGAGGAGCCAAGATCAATTCCATCTTTAAGTAGGGTTAATATCGATTAATTTTATCCAGCTAATTACATGGACGTGCAGCGGTCGTGTGCAGCGGGTGCACCGCTGACATGCCTAAGACGTCCTAAAGGCAAGCCCATCTGTACCTGTCCACATCTGGAGCACGCCCAGCACCAGGACCACTGGTTCTCCCACCTCTCGGTGCTACAACACCAAGGAGATCCTGGCCCTGAATCTCAGATACTGCATCAACAGCTGCTTCAAGGCCTCCCTATAGTCAAATAAAGGACCTTCCACCTGCCTACACTGCCGTTTCTCCTGCAACATGGGCCCACCTGCGCACACCAACGCTTGCACTGCACCCACACAGAAGACTATGAACAACCAAGCAGCATTCCAGTGCATTCTGCTAAACACCCTCTCCTAATGCAAACATACCATAGAAATCTGGAACACCATCACCACCCCACCCGGACGTTGCCTTTATCATTAAACCATGACTAACACCCCCCTCAAACCCCGACATCGCCATGGCCACCATGTTGGATACAAGATGATACACCAATACCGTACCAACAAATATGGTGGGGGCATCACTATCATCTTCAAGGAAACTATTCAATGCACCATCACAGTTGACGCCCCTCATTGAGCATCTCAGCTTCCGACTCCAGACCAATGCTAACACCACGACGAGAGGCACTCTTGCACACAGACCCGGGGAACCATGCCCAGCCTCCTGCAATGCCATCGCCAACCACATCACCCCCTTCGTTATTGACTCCCTCCACTACATCCTGCTCAGTGATCTCGAATTTCACCTTAGTGACACCAACTCTACGTCCCTCATAGAGAACCTCAGCAACATCGGCCTTACCCAACTGGTCACCAAACCCAGGCACAAAGCTGGATACACACTGGACACCAGAGTATCTTCTAGCGACAGAATCAATTTTAACCACAAGACTCAACTCACCTGGACTGACCACATCATCGTTCACTTTGCCATCTCCATTTCCCAGCACACAATCTCCAAGCACCTCAGCACACCCCACTGAAGCTGGGGCAAGGTAACCAAGACCCTATGGGCACAACCTTAGGCACTGTACAACCCAAGCCCACTGCAGAGCTCGACCTCAACCAGGCTGTCCAAACCTTCACCACCAGGATCACCAAATCTGCCAAAGAAGTCACCCTGCTGAAATCAGCTAGAACCAACAGCACCTCCAACCCAGCTAGATGGTACATGCTTAAGCTCAGAAACTCCAAACATGACTGCCACCGACTCGAGAAACAAATGTGTGTGATCAAGGACCTCTTGGACAGAGCTGCCTACAAGGCAGTCCTCAACAACTATAACCACCACATGAAGGAAGCAAAAAGGGCAACAATCACTGCCTGTATAGACTCTGTTGCCATCCACTTGAAAGATTTTTTCAGCATATCAAGGAATTCTCTAACCTGACAGCCACAGAGACCACCAATCACCCATCCCAGTAACTCTTCAATACCCTCTCAGACTACTTCCACAGCAAGATCACCAACATATGCAACAAGTTCGACACTCAACTCTCCACTTCCAGCCTAGACAACATCTCTCAAGCAGTGAACACCAGCCACATGATAACCTCCTGGTCCCCATTTACCACACAGACAACTGCAGCCATCTTGTCATCCTTCCACTCCGGGGCACCCCCTGCCCTCACCGGCTTTCCAACCTCAGAGGCAACACTAGTAATTACTTTATTTTGGTAAAAACGATAAAAGCATAAATAAATACTTAAGAAAAATGCATTAAAAAGACAAATACCTTTAAAGTACACACCCAAACATAATTGTAAAAAGCACCATCAGAAAAATATATAACTAAAGACGACTTAGGATAAAATATTAAAATGCATGTAAAGTCAAATAAAAGCAGATACACATTTAAAAGGCAGTATTACTCAGATAGATCTTCAGCTACCCAAACCAGAATCACCAGACCTAGGAGTGGCAATAGTAATTTCTCCCATTGTATTGCATTTAAACAGCCCAGTGATAAATAACTTCTGATAAGCAACAAATGGGGACAATCCACCTCCAGGCCGAGTCCTGACCAAGTGGCTCTCAAAAATCGGGGGTACAGTTATAGATGAGTAATATCTACAACTTAATGTTGTGCTCCTGTAAACATTAACAACACAGTCTATACACTCAAGGCAATGTCTTAATTGGAATTTCCATTTGGGTATCCCTCTCCGTCTAATATGCCATACGTGCTCTAAGTATTTGGCTACTGTGAATACTATCACAGCCTTTGTTTCATATTTAAGGATTCTTAGGGCCTCCCAACAATGTCTAACACTCAGAAGCTTACAGACCGCAATTATCTATTTTCTGCGTGGCTGTGAACACTGGGGACAGAAAAAAGAAAATGATCTTCAGTGTCTTTTTCTAAAGGGCAGATATGGCAGAACATTGAGGAACTTTGCTTATCCCATTTGACCGTTATGGGTCTTAAAGGTAGGGACCCATATCTAAATTGAAGATACAGCCATTTGGCAGTGCACAGATACATTTCATCCATAAAATCTTTATAAAATGTAGAGAATTTAACATTTAGAAATTGCCCGGTCAAATTCTCATTGTCATAATTCAACCAGATCTGTTCCATGGCATAAATCCAATAAGCACTTTTAACTTTTCTGACTGGCTTCCTTAGCAGCAGCTACTGGCAAGTTCCAAAAATCTATCATTTTCAGCTTCTCGCACTGCATCTTAACATTTTTCAACCACGGCATAACTACCAGTGAATCACAAGGGATCAGATCACTTAGGAAGTCCTTATAAGGTGTCAGCTCCTCAGTTGACCGCAACCTTACCCAGAACAATAAGAGTTAAAACTCTTATTGTTCTGGGTAAGGTTGTGGCCACCACCAATTTTATAGGATTCAGTGCTAGATTCAACGTCAATGAGACCAGAGGCTTACCCTTTGAAAACTTATATAAGCCCCTAATAAAATAGTTCTCAACCATTACGAAGGCAATAGCATCAGCAAATCCCTAGATTTCGGCCCCATAAGTGCCTGCCGGTAAAGCTGCAGCTTTATGAATCTGAAATACCGGAGACACCGCACCTCCACCTGCTACCTTCTATTTCCTACTAATTGGATAGGCTCTCTGCTTATGAAGATGTTTACTCTTCTCTAATTGATGGGTCCAGGTTATTGTATCGGACAGCCAGATCCCTAAATAATCAAAATGTTTAATCTGCGTTTTTTAGTAGGTTAATTTCAAGGCCCCTCATCTTGCTGAAAGCCACAAAGGCTGAAGACCCATAGGGGTTCTATAAATGAGCAAGCTGTCATCCCCAAACAATAGTATCGGGAGTACAGTTCCAGCTAGCTTAGGAGCATCATTCATATACTGAGAAACCCATTTAACTGCCCCATTAAGATAAAGGCTGAATAATGTTGGGGCCAATACACAACCCTGCTTTACTCATGATGAATTGGAATCTTACCCATTAGGTCCCCACCCATGTTCCACCTAACTTGTTTAAAGGTATTTGTATGAAGAGCTCTTAAAATCCATAGTAGATCACATGGGATCCATAAGCTTCAAGGACCTCCCACAGACTATCCCTGGGCACTAACTGAAATGTGACCTAAGATCTATAAAGGAAACTTAGAAATGATCTTTCTTTAGGGTAATATACTTCCAGCACAGCAGCTTAAATCAGAGGACCTGGTCAAGGGTACTAGTATTGCACCTAAATCCTGCCTGAGCATCCTCAAGAATATGATTATCTGTAACCCAAGTTTGTAACTTCACCAAGACCTGTCTGCAAAACATTTTTGAGAGTTATCCAGCAAACGTATTGGTCTATAGTTGGAGGGTAAGTCCCTTCTTCCTTTTTTATAGATTGGTACAATAACCACTCCAAGCCAAGTGGGCAGAATTTCTTCACCCCTCATAATAGCATTGCTAAGAGCTTTAAGATAGGAAGTCCACACCTCAGGATGAGATAGTAAAAGGTCACCCGGAATATTACCAAGCCCAGGAGCCTTTTCCGTCTTCTTTTGCATTTTTGCTACCTTTTTTGTTTCCATGGAGGAGTAGGAGAACTCTGACTCAGTGTTAACCACCTTTTGTGAAGAGTTAGGTGGAACCACTGGAGCAACAAGACAGCCTCACTCAATGTGCTCCTCCAATACACTCCTAGTGCGTTCCTGCCCCTTCTTGCTATACAAGGCCCTGATGTGTTCCTTCCACCCTTCAGGCTGCAATTATCAATTATCTTTGAACTGGATGCTACCAATTTCCAGAAACTCTTCGTATTCTTACTCTTGAGGGAATTAGTAAGCTCATCCCATTGGTCTGTCTCCTAACTCTTTTTTGCTTTGATTAAAATAGTCTTATAACGTTTTCTTGTAGAGGCTATTTGCGTCCTAATGCCTAACTTCAGAGATTCCAGGAGCCTTTCCTTAGCATTTCCTGACTTTAATGAACAGGGGTCTTAATTGTTCCATTCGTTGACTATGCACAGGGACCATGTCCGACTTACGTCCTCTCACATTATTGACCTCAGGTAAGTTATCCACAAACAGCTCGTAAATTTGGGTTTGGATAGCTTTATTACCCATAACTCCCATCCATCTAACGCTCCTCCTACTGTTAACTGTCTCTCACATTGTATACTGGAGATAGGTTATAACATGGGTACAAAACCAGTGTAAATACAGCACTTAAAGCATCATGGTTGCTATTTACTCTAGAGACAACAGCCATATCACCCAGAGAAGGCCACACATCCTACTCCACCAAAAGGTAATTGTTATGATAAGTCCAAAGCACCTAGTAGTTCTTCAGTAATGTTTAATAATACACCATCAGCTTTTCAGTCAAAGGACCTCTTTCACATCCAAATCTAAAAAGAATCTCCATGAGTGTTAAACTGACAGGAACATTCCATTAGAATGGGAAGGGGAGGGGGAAAGGAAAATAGATGAGGGAATTTAGTAAGATAATATACACACTGGTTCGACCCATAGGTCAAGTAATTACAACACATCTCCTTTTTAACCTTTTTAACCATGAATGAAGTTGAGATGATATACCTGTAAATAAAGAAACAAAGTACCAACCATAATTACAGTAGTAATTAACAATAATAGGTTGTAACAGTTTAAGAAGAGAACAACAAATATCTAATATTAAGATAGCATTAATACATTTTGAAATCTTTGTGCCATACAGGTATTTTCTTTTTTTTGTTTTAATATTTTCTACTCCTTCGGTATTCATGTGTGATTTCGTCTGATCTTGTGCAAATTGAGTCGAGATTGAGTTGTGTGTCTCATTTTTAAATTTGGAGATTTTGTCCCTTCCCCAGGTCTGGCCATTCTCTAGGGTGACACAATTTTTCCCCACTCTGGACACCCTTAATGGTTTGGAGAAATGGCTATTTCGTTTTATCCTATTTTCAGGAATTTTTACTTTCACCCATTCTCCCTTCTTAAAATTTTAGAGCATTGTACAGTTATGTATGTCATATTGTTGTTTATATTTGTTCTGATGTTTTTGGATCTTTTCCATTATCTGTTCCCTGGAGACTGCTGTTTTTAAGCCATGAAGCTGAAAGTTTTGCTTTAGGTTGTCTTCCTTTAAGTGAAACAAAAGGTGATACCCCTGTCCATATGGTTTCTTGAAGAGATCTGGCAATGGGAATATCAGTTATTTCTGCCCTGTGCATGCACTCTTTGATAATGCAGTTCATGCGTTCCACCAACGAAAGCAACGCACTCGACAACTCCCAGTCTGGATTCCGCAAGAACCACAGCACTGAGACCGCCCTCATCGCATGTACTGATGACATCAGAAACAGAGTCGACAAGGGCGAGACCGTCGCACTCATCCTCCTGGAGCTCTCCGCTGCCTTCGATACCGTCTGCCACCAAATATTCCGCACACGGCTCCACAATGCAGGAATTCGACACAAGGCCCTAGACTGGCTTGCCTCCTTCCTTGCCGAAAGAACCCAGAAAGTCTGCCTCCCCCCTTCCACTCCACAGCCACCAAGATCATCTGTGGAGTGTCCTAGGGTCCTCCCTCAGCCCCACCCTTTTCAACGTTTACAAGGCCCCGCTCGCCAACATCCTCCGGCCACACGAAATCACCACCATATCCTACGCAGACGACACCCAGCTCGTCATCTCCCTTACCTGAAATCCTACCACCGTCAAAAACAACCTCCATGCCGGACTCCTTGACACCGCCAAATGGATGACAGGAAACCACCTTAATCTAAACACCAACAAAACCGAAATCATCATCATCTTCGGCCCCAACAAAACTATATGGGACGACTCCTAGTGGCCCACCGCCCTAGGATCCCCACAAACGGCCGCAACCCACGCATGCAACCTCAGCATAATCTTGGACGCTTCCCTCTCCATGACCCAGCAAATCAACACCATCATCTCCTCCTGCTCCAACACCCTCCGCATGCTGCGAAAAACCTTCAGATGGATTCCCACAGAGACCAGAAAGTCTGTCACACACGCACTCATCAGCAGCAGGCTAGACTACGGAAACGCCCTCTACGCCAGCAGCACACTCAAGCTCAAGCGAAAACTCCAGAAGATCCAGAATGCAGCTGCCCGCCTCATCCTGGACCTCCCACGCCATGAACATATCTCCTCACACCTCAGATCCCTTCACTGGCTTCCGATCGACAAGAGGATCACCTTCAAAATCCTCATCCATGCACACGAATGCCTCCACAACACTGGACGAACCTACCTCAATGAAAGAGTGAACTCCCACACTCCCACTCACCTCCTCTACTCCGCCGACCTCGCACTGACCACAGTCCCCCACATCCAACGTGCCACCAGCGGAGCTAGATCCTTCTCCTACCTTGCCTCCAAAACCGGGAATTCCCTCCCCACCAACCTCAGCAAAACTCAGAACCTCCTACTCTTCAGAAAACAGCTCCAGACATGGCTTTTCAAACAGTAAATGGGCCTCCTCCCCTCCCCTCCTATTCCTCCCCCAGCACCTTGAGACCCTTACAGGTAAGTAGCGCGCTCTATAAATTTTTTGATTGATTGATTGACCAATTCATTAGCCCCAGGACAGTAAAGGACAGTTTTCATGTGTTTTATGGATAATGTTTTTAAGAATGCCTGCATTTGGTGTGACGTGAACTTTACCCCATTTTCCGTTATTAGTATGTCTGGGATTCCTTCCTCAAAGAACATATCTTCCAAAAAGTTTATGAGTGTACGTGTTGTGATATAATGAACACACTTGGTTATAACCCATGTTGTGTGGTAATCTATTAGTACTAGTATGAATCGTTCTCTGAGAAATTTGTAGTTTAGTGGCCCAATTATATCAAGAGCTACATGTGACCATGGTTTATTTGGAATTTGGACTGGTGAGAGTGGGGGTTTCTCGTGTACTTAGGAACTTGTCACTATTAGTACAGCCTTTACAGTTTTTAACTATTTCTTCAACCATAGCGTCCATGTGAGGCCACCAATAGGCTTCTCTTATTCTTTTTTTTTACTAGGCTGCGTCTCAAATGTCCCTCATGGGCTAGCCTGGTTATTTTGTCCCTCATGGCTTAGGGAGGTATAATTTTATTTCCCCTACAAATACATTTTCCATTATCACTTAATTCCATCGTCACTTCCCAGTAATTACTTATGTGGTCGGGTAATTTGCTCTTAAGTGTAGGCCAATCTTCATGTATGTAGGAATAGAGACTTTTTAGTTCATTATCATTTTTCCATACTTTGCTCCCATTCTTCAGACCCTACGCTTGACAAAGTTATCTCTAATACCATGTCCTCTGGAATGTCTTCTAACCCTTGATCTTGTCCCTCCAGAGGACTCCGAGATAGATAATCTGCAACTTTGTTTTGTGATCCTGGTAAATATTGTACTTTGAAATTGTAACCTTCTAGTCCCAGCATCCACCGAGAAATTCTTTGTGTAGTTCTTTCTGATCCTTTTGTTGAGAAAGCATGTACTAAGGGTTTGTGGTCTGATCTTATTGTGAATGGGATCCCAAATAAAACAGATTTGCAGTGTCTTACTGCCCAGTAGCAGTCTAATGCTTCTTCCCCACCACTGAGTATCTGCATACGGCCCCTTTAAGAGCTCTTGATGCAAATGCAATTATTTGTTCTGTCCCATTCTCTCTTTGTTTGAGCATGGCCCCAAGCCCTTTGTTACTGGCATCTGAGGTCAAATAGGTGGACTTGTTAGGGTCAAAGCTTCCCAGTGGTGGAGCATTAATTATGGCTGTTTTTATACCATTCAATGCTTTTTGACACAACTCATCCCACAGAAATCTTGTACTTTTCTTGAGTTCGTTTTGCAAGGGTTCCACAACCTTGGCAAAACCTCCCACAAATTTAGAGTAGAATTCAGCAAGTCTGAGGAAGGATTTCAAATAATCTTTGTTGGTGGGTACCTGTGCCTTTTTTACTGACTCTACTAGATCAATCTTAGGTTTAATGCCTTCTTGTGATATTGTGTGGCCTAACTACTCTACAGAGGTTACCCCAATTTGACATTTTTCTTTTTGAAAGGTTAATCCTGATTCTTTTAGTTTCTCTAATACTTCCCTGAGAGTGTTATTATGTTCCTCAATGTCCTTCCCAAAAATTAAGATATCGTCTTGAAAACAAATGGTTTTGGAAATGTCCTGTAGTAAGTGTTGCATTATTCTTTGGAATGCAGCCGCGGCTGAAGCCAAACCAAATAGCATTCTTTTGTATTGAAATGCTTCTAATGGGGTTACAAATGAAGTTAAATGTCTGGAGGGGGGATCTAATTCCACCTGTTGGTAGGCTGAAGAAAGATCCAGCACACTAAAATAAGAAGCTTTGGGGGTCATTACAACCCTGGTGGACGGTGTTAAAGGTGCAGTAATATCGCAAACAGGCCGGCGGACCAAAAAAGGGAATTATGACCGTGGCGGAAACCGCCAACATCGACAGCCACTTTAACACTCCGACTGCCACGGCGGTACAGACAAGCAGCGCGGCGGTCACCGCCAACAGACAGGCGGAGGACAATGTACCGCCCATAGTATCACAACCCGCCAATCCGCCACCTTTTCCGGGGCGGATTCTCCGTGGATAAAAACACGGCGGAAACAGTTACTGCAATGGGAAAACGCTCACCTGAACACATCCCACGAGGAAGGAGGATACCATGGAGCCGGAACTCCAAATCCTACCGGCCCTTGTATTCCTACTCATTTACGAAGACCAACGCCGGCGACGACAACGGTGAGTACTGCACCTATGACATAGGGGAGGGGGGAGGCAAAAGTTAGGGGGACACACACGCAACAGCCCCACCCCCACCCCACCCTTACATATTATAACACACACACCAATGCATTCACAAAAATCACAGTAACAACCCACAACCCCCCCGGAAGAATGCAAAGACAAAACAAAATCAGTCCAAACATTGTAATGTATCAATATACATGTCTCAAAAATATACAGATATATTAGAAAATCATACAAAAGTATATGCATTCCGAGAAGTAGTTCAGATATGCACATAGAAATGTCCGTGCACCACTAGTCCAAAAATGCATGGGCGAGGCCCACAATAGATACCTGTCGACAAACGGAGAGAACACTGCCAGGGCATCAGATCGAAATACTACAGGCACCTCAGGGGGAAGGGAAGGTGGGGCACCTCATCCGGAGGAGTGCAAAGCCAGATCCACGACGGGGCTCCATGCCCATTGATGTATCCTGGGGAGTGCAGAGCCACAGTCTCTCAAGTCTCTACCGTGGGTGGGTTGACCACTGTTCAATCCAGGGGAGGGCAAAGCCACAGTCTCTCAAGTCTCTACAGTGGGTGGTTTGCCCACTGCTGTATCCTGGGGAGTGCAAAGCCACAGTCTCTCAAGTCTCTACAGTGGGTGGGTTGCCCACTTTTCCATCCTGGGGAGTGCAAAGCCACAGTCTCTCAAGTCTCTACAGTGGGTGGGTTGCCCACTGTTCAATCCTGGGGAGTGCAAAGCCACAGTCTCTCAAGTCTCTACAGTGGGTGGTTTGCCCACTGCTGTATCCTGGGTAGTGCAAAGCCACAGTCTCTCAAGTCTCTACAGTGGATCGGTTGCCCACTTTTCCATCCTGGGGAGTGCAAAGCCACAGTCTCTCAAGTCTCTACAGTGGGTGGGTTGCCCACTGTTCAATCCTGGGGAGTGAAAAGCCACAGTTTCCAAAGTAGATAACAGCCTCCACTGGTTCTGGAGGGGGACTGGTGCCCAGACTGGATTAGTCTCCCGTGGAAGTTCCTGTCCCATCACTGTCCCACCTGCACATGGGATAACGATGCTTGATGTGGCGGCCTTTTCATTCTTTCCCGGTGCATGCCCTGTTCAGCGGTGCTTTGCCATGGCGGTTCTGGACTGTTCAGCGGTGCTTTGCCATGGCGGGTCTGGACTCTTCAGCGGTGCTTTGCCATGGCGGTCTCTGGACTGTTCAGCGGTGCTTTGCCATGGCGGTTCTGGACTGTTCAGCAGTGCTTTGCCATGGCGGTCTCTGGACTGTTCAGTGGTGCTTTGCCATGGCAGTTCTGGACTGTTCAGCGGTGCTTTGCCATGGCGGTGCATGGCCTGTTCAGCAGTGCTTTGCCACGGCGGTCTCTGGACTGTTCAGCGGTGCTTTGCCATGGCGGGTCTGGACTCTTCAGCGGTGCTTTGCCATGGCGGTCTCTGGACTGGTCAGCGGTGCTTTGCCATGGCGGTTCTGGACTGTTCAGCGGTGCTTTGCCATGGCGGTCTCTGGACTGTTCAGTGGTGCTTTGCCATGGCAATTCTGGACTGTTCAGCGGTGCTTTGCCATGGCGGTGCATGCCCTGTTCAGCGGTGCTTTGCCATGGCGGTCTCTGGACTGTTCATCGGTGCTTTGCCATGGCGGTTCTGGACTGTTCAGCGGTGCTTTGCCATGGCGGTTCTGGACTGTTCAGCGGTGCTTCGCCATGGCGGTTCTGGACTGTTCAGCGGTGCTTTGTCATGGCGGTCTCTGGACTGTGCATTGGTGTGTGGCATGACGTTCACTGGACTGTGCATTGGTGTGTGGCATGACGTTCTCTGGACTGGGCATTGGTGTGTGGCATGACGTTCCCTCATTGCCCAGCGGGGCTGTGGCATCCGGGGCCCTCCTGGGCACTGACTCCGGTGGTGGTCTCCTGACCAGTGACGATACTTGGGCCCTCCTGGGCAATGACTCTGGCGGTGGTCTCCTGACCAGTGACGACGGTCTGGCGGTGGCGTCCCGACCGCCGGGAAGGATGCTGCCCTTCTCCGACGTGCTGCTCACACTAGGCTGTGCAGACTTCCTCTGGCCCTTCCCCACCTTTGGAGGAGTCACAGCTGACTCAGCAATCCCCCTGGGTCTCTTGTGAGCTGTTTTGCCCCCAGGAGTCTTCACAGGGTCCCGTCGGCCACTTTCCAATTTCAGAGCCTTTACAGAGGGTGGGCTGCCAGTGCCTTGGCTCCGGGTCACACTGCCTGCCCTGGTGGCCGGTGCACTCCACACACCTTGAACAGGCACCACTGGTTTTGGAGACTTTTTGGCTGAGGCGCTACGACAGGACTGATGAATTGGAGGGGGGGGCAAAAAGTTCAACTTTACACAGGGACAGTTTCTGACGAACACTGGGGTGGGTAGTTGGAGGATGTCTGGGAGTGGAGGAAGAGGAGGTGGTTGTAGGAGGTGTCACTTTAGGTGTTTTGGGTGCAGGTGCAGGTACTGGAGGCTGTCGTGAGGTGGATGGATGTTGGGTGTGTGGGTGCCCGCGTTTGTGTACTTTGGGAGGGGGCGTCACAGACACACTGGGAGAGGACACAGGGGAAGTGTAAATGGGAGTAGAGGTGGTGAGTGCAGGTGAGCGCGGTGTGGTGCTGGGTGTACTGCCTCGAGTCCTAGTGCCTGTAGATGTAGTGCATGCAGGTGAGAGTGTAGACGATACTGGGAGGGAGGAGGGAGACGACGAGGAGGGGGACACAGTTGAGGCAGTGGATGTTGCTGTGTCTGCACGTGGGTGATGCTTGCGTGTGTGCCTGTGGGTTGTGTGGTGCCTATGTTTGCCTGAGCTACTTGTGTGTGTTGAGGTATGTGCATGCTGGTCTGTAGGTGTGCTTGGGATAGGCTGGGGTACAGGGGATTGGGTCTGGGTGGAGGAGGTTGGAGGGGGAGGCTAGACACAGGGACAATGGCTGCCATCAGTGCAGAGGCCAGAGATTGCAGGGTTCGCTGAAGGGCAGCCTGACCAGAATGAATGCCCTCCAGGAATGCATTACCGTGTTGCAACTCCCTTTCTACACCCTGGATGGCATTCACAATGGTAGACTGCCCAACAGTGAGTGACCTGAGGAGGTCAATGGCCTCCTCACTGAGGGCAGCAGGGGTGACAGGGGCAGGGCCTGAGGTGCCTGGGGCGAAGGTGATGCCCACCCTCCTGGGTGAGCGGGCACGGGGCGAACGCTGAGGGGCTGCTGGGAGGATGGTGCTGGTAGGGGAGGTGGCAACTGTACCTGTAGAAGTGGGGCGCACAGATGTTGCCGCCACCACAAGGGAGCTCCCATCGTCGGACGAGTCCGTGTCGCTGGTTGCTGATCCGGTGGCCGACGTGAAGCTCCCCTCGCCCTCCGTCCCACTGGTGCATTCAGAGTCCGTGGTGTGGCCCTCCATGGCCATATAGGATGCAGCTCCCTCGTGCTCCGGTGCCACTGTACCTCCGCCTGATGAGGCTGATGAACAAAAGAATAGGGAGAGCACAAAAAGGGGCGGGGGGAGACAGAAGAAAGACAGGTTGAGTGCATGGCATACTGCGACCGTTGGCAGACAATACAGACACAGCAGCCCCCTGCACTACGCCGTGCTCCTGGCCTCTAAAGATGCAATTCTTGGGATCTGGACTACATGGCTATGGTGGACATCTGCACACATGGATGCCACAGGGGCATCTATACCTGTACTTGGCACTCTACTGAGGTGGGGTAGGGTGCCACATGGCCTGCATTACAAAGGGGCCTAGCCTACTTATTTCTGCCTGGCCTAGGTAAAGCCACAGGCCTCCTCCCCCACCCAGACCCCTCCACTGCGCGCAAAGTCAGCAGAATGAGAGTGTACTCACCCCCTTGTGTCTGCTGTGATGCCCTCAAGCGCCCATCCAACTCTGGGTCGGCCACCGCCAGGATCCTGAACATCAGGGGGGTCATGGGGCAACGGGCACCTCTCCCACATTGGGAGGCCATACCCAGCTGAGCCTCCGCCGTCTTCTTGCTCCAGCGGCGAATGTCCTCCCATCGTTTATGGCAGTGGGTGCCCCGTCTCTGGTGGACCCCCAGGGTCCGGACGTCATTGGCGATGGCACGCCAAATGTCCTTCTTCTGGTGGGCGCTGACCTACATGACTTGCACAAGGGAAGAAGAGAAGTCATTAACAACCGCACCGTCAATGTGGTGGCCCTCCTCCCTACCCTAGCCATGTGGCACATACATTCACATGCATTAATGTTGCCTGAACTCTGGCCCCTTCCCTCTTCCAACTAGCCCTCTCCACCCAGGCCTAGCCCATACAACGTGCTCCCTGTGTACTAACCTGTTGGTCTGGAGGACCGTAGAGTAGCGTGTACTGGGGAGGACCCCGTCTACCAGTTTCTCCAACTCCTGAGCAGTGAAGGCAGGGGCCCTTTCCCCAGACGCATCAGCCATCGTCGCTTCCAGACCAAGGTCACAGCAGCACTTGCAGTGTAGGTCCTCTCCTGTCGAAGATCAGGTATCTAGTGATTGAACAGATAGAAAACATCCGCGGCGGTGCATATCATCACCGCCGGCGCACTTCCTCATTGGCTCCTGGGACCCATAGGGTCCAATGTTAACCAATGCAGCATTGCGCCGTGGTCTACGACCGCCTACCGCGACGGTGTGCAACGCCAACGCAGTTACCCCACAATCCCATTGTCCCAGTTTAGAGGTCAGGCAGCCGCCATTTCAGGGGCCCACATGGCTCCATTTACTTCTGCGTCACACATAGCTAGTCCTACACTCAACACACATACAGGAAGGGTTTTGCGTTTGGTGTCGTGTTCTGTGTAACTGTGGGTACATACCTGGAAATTAGTTGACTCGATCCTCGCTGTTGTCCTTCCTAGGCGCCGTCAGCTGGGACATTTGAGAAGATGGCGGAATCCTCCGGTGTACCGACCGCTGGTGGACCTGTTGACAATGGAAGAGCGACATGTAATCGTCACCTACCGGTTTGACCGTGCCACAATCCAGGAACTATGTACCCAGTTGGAGCCAGACCTGATGTCACCAATCCGCCATCCCACTGGAATCCCCCCTGACGTTCAGGTGCTGTCATTGCTCCATTTCCTTGCTAGTGGGTCTTTTCAGACAAACAGTGGCCATGGCATCAGGGATGTCCCAGCCTATGTTTTCCAACGTCTTGTCCAGAGTGTTGGCTGCCCTGCTGAAACACGTAAGGAGATACATCATTTTCCCTGAGGTTGAAGATTTGACTACAGTTAAAGGTGACTTCTATGCCCTTGGACATATCCCCAACATCATAGGTGCTATTGATGGGACCCATGTAGCTCTGGTCCCCCCCCCCCCAGGAGTGAACAGGTGTACAGGAACCGGAAGAGTTATCATTCCATGAATGTACAGATGGTCTGTTTGGAAGACCAGTACATCTCGCAGGTAAATGCAATGTTCCCTGGCTCTGTGCATGACGCCTACATCCTGCGGAATAGCAGCATCCCTGATATGATGGGTCAACTCCAGAGGCACTGTGTGTGGCTATTAGGGGACACTGGTTACCCCAACCTGTCCTGGTTATTGACCCCAGTGAGGAATCCCAGGACCAGGGCAGAGGAACGCTACAATGAGGCCCATGGGCGGACTAGGAGGGTGATCGAATGCACCTTCGGCCTCCTTAAGACCAGGTTCAGGTGCCTCCATATGACAGGTGGTTCCCTATTCTACTCACCGAAGAAGGTGTGCCAGATCATCATCGCCTGCTCGATGCTTCACAATCTTGCTTTGCGACGCCAGGTGCCTTTTCTGCAGGAGGATGGTCCAGATGACGGTGTTGTGGCAGCTGTGGAGCCTGTGGAGCCTGTGGACAGTGATGAGGAGGAAGCTGAGGAAGAAGACAACGACAACAGGGAGTCAGTCATACAGCAATATTTCCAGTGACACACAGGTGAGAACATTTTCATTTTTAACATTACATTCACTGTCACACGTCTTACTCTATCCTGTGTGTAATTTACTGGGATTATTTGGTAACTGAGTTGTTCCTTTCCATTACGGTTTCAAAGGTGTGGTTACCAACGTGTGTCATCTGCATGCATCCTTCAACGACTTGTGATGTGTGACATTGGTATGTTGCCTTAACAACTAAAAAAGCATTTTGACACTGTCATTGATAATACATTTGTACAAAATCATAGACTGACTGCAGATTGTTTTGTGGTTCAAGGGTGTTTATTTAAGTGCTCAAAAATGGAGGGGCGTAGTTAAATGGTGATGGGTGATGGTGGAGGAATGTCCATGTCAGAGTCCAATCTATTAGTCTCACAGGTGCACTGCCCATATGGGCATAGGAAGTGGAGCTGGGGCAGTTAAAGTATGGACAGGGTAACAAAGTGGGACGGTGGTGGGACAATCAGGGTGGTCTCATTTCCTGGCGGGGGTCTTGCCATCTTGCTCTGTCCCGTTCCTGGATCTCAGGGCCCGTTTGCGCGGTGGTTGTCCGTCTGCAGGGGGTGGGGTGCTGGTGTGGTGGTCCTGTGGCGGGGCGTCCTGTCCACTAGCGCCGGCGGAGGTGGTGGGCAGTTCATCGTCCTGGCTAGTGTCAGGGGCCCCTTGGAGTGCCACGGTGTCCCTCAAGGTCTGCTGTATGTCCTTCAGCACCCCTACGATGGTGCCCAAGGCGGAGCTGATGGTCCTGAGCTCTTCCCTGAACCCCAAATACTGTTCCTCCTGCAGGCGCTGGGTCTCCTGAAACTTGACCAGGACCGTCGCCATCATCTCCTGGGAGTGGTGGTATGCTCCCATGATGGAGGAAAGGGCCTCGTGGAGAGTGGGTTCCCTTGGCCTGTCCGCCCCCTGTTGCACAGCAACCCTCCCAGTTCCCCTGTGTTCCTGGGCCTCCGTCCCCTGGACCGTGTGCCCACTACTACTGCCCACAGGTCCCTGTTGTTGTTTGGGTAGTGGGTTACCCTGGGTTCCCTGTAGTGGTAGACACACAGCTGATTGACCTGTCCTGGGTACGGAGGTTTGGGACCGCTGGGTGGGTGCTGTGCTGGTGTTACCAGAGGGTGGAAGGTCAGTGTTGGTCTGTGCCTGTGCAAGGGGAACCGACTGTCCTGAGGCCCACGATGGTCCGGGCTGGTCATCAGGCTCCAGTAGGGCAGAGCTGCTATCGTCACTGTGGGCCTGTTCTGTGGGTGGAGTGGAGATGTCTGGCCCCTCCGGTGTGGTGACGGTCCTTCGTGATCCTGCAGGGGCATAAGAGCATGATTATTGCATGTGTGTGTGTCATGGTGTGCAATGGGTGGGTGTTTTTGTACCCCAGTGCTAGCATTCCTGTGTGGGGGCTTGTGTGATGATGATTAGGGTGTTGTTCTGGGTATGTGCAGTGAGCATGCTTTGGTGAGTGGTGACCATGCTTAGTTGTGTCATGCAGGGCTTGGTGTTGGGATGTGTGGTTTGTGTTATTAGTACTTTATTGAGGAGTTGGAGTGACCGACCTGCGCCTGACCCAAGACCACCTCTCCTTCAGGAAGAAGCTGAAGACCTGGCTATTCGAGCAGTAGCGGCACCCCCCCCCCCCAGCGCCTTGAGACCCTACGGGTATGTAGCGCGCTTTATAAGTGTCATTGATTGATAGGGGAGGGTGTGAGGGTGGGGGTGTGTGATACCATGCAGGTAGGGTGGGGGATGTAATAGTTAAGATTTGACTTACCAGTGTCCATTCCTCCACCGACTCCTCCGAGGCCCTCTGGATGCGGGGAGGAGGTGGGGGTCCGCCGCCAGTCCGCTGTACCGCGATGTTGTGCCTGGAGACCGCTGAACACACCTTCCACCGTAGGGCGTTTCACCTCTTCCTGATGTCCTCCCGATTTCTTGGGTGTTGTCCCACAGCGTTGACCCTGTCGACTATTCTGCGCCATAGCTCCATCTTCCTGGCTATGGAGGTGTGCTGCACCTGTGAGCCAAATAGCTGTGGCTCTACCCGTACGATTTCCTCCACCATGACCCTGAGCTCCTCTTCGGAAAAGCGGGGGTGTCTTTGGCGTGCCATGGGGTGGTGTGTGTGATGTGTGAGGTGGTGTATGTGGTGATGAATGTAGTGATGTGTAGTGGTGTGTGGTGTTTTGTGCGTGGATGTTGTGTGGGTGATGGTGTTGTGTGCCTCTGTGTGGTGGGATTGTCTAATCAGTGCTGTCTCTCTGGCCTTCTTTCAGAATTTTTGGTCGTAGGGGTTTGTGGGTGATGTGGGTGTGTGTTTTATATTGTGTTGGGTGTGTGGGAGTGGTGTTTGTATGTGTATCAGGTGTGTGTATTTGGAATTGTCCAATGTGGCGGTGTTTTGGAGATGTGTGTGTATTTTGAGTACGGCGGTGTGTACTGCCAATGGAATACTGCAGTTGAAAGACCGCCGTGTGGATTCGTGGGTCGTAATAGCATGGGCGTGTTTCTGTAGGCGTGGAGGTGGAGGTTTTGTTTTAGCCATTTTACCACTGACCTTTGGTGTGGCGGACTTGTGTGGGTGACTGAATTTCGGCAGGTTCCGAAATGTGGGTCATAATAGCTGTGGAGGACTTCCGTGGCCACGGCTGTGTATTGGCGGTCTTCTGCACGGCAGTAAGCGGCTTTTACCGCCAATGTTGTAATGACCCCCGTTGTCTATTAGTGTGAGGATTTCATGTATCCGGGGTAATGGATGATGATCCACCCATATATTATTATTCAAGTCCCTGAGGTCAACACATAGCTTAATCTGGTCCTTGGTGGCCTTGCGGGCAATTACAATTTGAGCCAACCACTTTGAGCATTCTATTGGTTCGATTACATTAAGCTCAAGTAACCTGTCCAGCTCTTCCTTAAGTGGGTTATAAAGAAGATGGGAAATCGGTCTAACTTTATGCACAACTGGAATTACTTCTTAAGTTTAATGTGATGTTGATCATTTTTAAATCATCCTAATTTATCTGAGAATACTTCAGGGAATTCATTTGCAAAACTCCTCCCTACACTTTGAACAGTTTACTACAAGGACAGGATTGGGACTATCAGGGTCTAATTTTATGCCTAAATCTTTTTGATGCTTCCATCCCAGAAGATTTGACCCCTTTTTGGTAATGTACACATCCCCTACTGTGCTCCTATCTTTAAAACATATTCTCATTTTGACCTTACCCTCCAGCGTTATGGCATCTCCATTGTACCCCCGAGGTGTAATGTCTGGTGGTTCTAGTAAATAGTTGCTATTGGGAAACATTGCATCAAATTTTTCCTTCTCCAATAAGGTGGATGGAGAACATAAATCTACAAATACTGTTACTGGTTCATTGTCTAATAAAATTTCACATGACGGAAACTTTACATTTTTGTTCTCATCAGATACTTGGAACACAAACTTAACTTCCTCTAGAGTGTTAGATTCTACCATATGCACGTGTTTGTCATACAAGTTCCGCGCACCCTGACAAATTGTCCTTTCTTGCCACATTTTCTGCATATGGACGTTCTGGCTTGGCAGTGTTAGTAGTTTGCGAGATGACCTATGTTACCACAACGAAAACACTTTGTTTTCTCATTTATCGCTGGTTGTTTGTAAAAATCATAATTTTTATTGGTATTTTGTTTATGAAGGTCATCAGCTTTATATGAGGTTGGACTTCCCAGTTTCTTTACTACATTCACTTCAGTAGGAGATGATGTTTGTTTGTCAGAATTTGCTCTCAATTCTTTCATACACTCAGCTGTGTGTTCTATCCCAACTGCCACATCAATAGATTGTTTCAAATCTAAGTTCCAAGTGAGTAGTTTCTCTGTACCTTAGGATTTTTGGTACACCTGACCAATTGATCACAAATTAAAGAATCTAAAATCCGAATTAGATATCGGGAAAAGATCTAATTTCAACCAGATTAGTAGGCCAACAGAAGCTCTTCTCAAAGTGGAAGGAACCGCATTCGCAGTTAAAGTAATATACCTACATCTAAAATCCATAGCCGCTGCTCACGTCTCCTGCAGAAGTATAATCTGGTGGGTATCAATGAACTCTCTCCACTCGCCACTCTAGCTTTGCTTTGCTTTGCTTTGCTCGCATACCTGCCACATTCCTTCATAATACTCTTATTGAATTTTTGCCAGGTGACCCACTCATCGTCACAAACCCCGCTAATAGAACCCACGACTTCCAGAGTAGAGTTCACTTCTACATTTAAGGCTGTATCCCTTCCCTCATCTCTCTTATCACTTATCACTGAGTCCTCTGTCATTGGTGCTCCAGACAACCCATCCAAGTCACCATATGATAGTTGGTTAAAGACTAAAGAAGCCCTTACATTTCCCTGCTGTCAATTGACCTCTGCTAGGTTGGAACACTCATCTATATTAGCACAGCACTGTAAAGCAGCTTAAGTATTATGAGCTGCTATAATCGGGCCATCCCTTGCGGATCTTTGGAAAGAGCACCACTGTATGGGACCACAGCTAGTGTCCAGCAGAACTCGGACCAATGCCCTCTCCATCAGACCATGCATGAAACCTCAGCATCATCCTCAACTACCAACTATCCATGAATCAACAAGTAAACTCAGTCACCTGCTTCTACATCCTCTGTATGCTCTGCCGAATCTTCAAATAGATCCCTACTGGCACCAGAAAGACAGTCATGGATGCCCTGGTCACCACCTGCCTCAGCTATGGCAACTCTACAAAGGATTGTACTCCCAGCTACTTAAAACACTCCAGACTCTCCAGAACACTGCATCCAGACTCATCTTCAACCTCCCTAAGTGCTCCAACATCACCCGACACCTCAGGAACCTCCACTGGCCCCATCCAGAAGAGATGGCAATTCAAAATTCTCACACTTGAACAAAAGGCTCTCCAGATCCTAGGGCTGTCCTACATCAACCATCGACTGAGCTTCCATGTCTTAGGAAGGCAACTATGCTAGAGCTTGCACACACCTCCTGCATCCATTGTAACAGCGGCAGAGGCCGCTTCTAGTCCTACACAGCAACCAAGTCCTGGAACAGCCTGCCCCCAACTTCCTCCGAACAGATCCCTCCCTGTTAGACTTCAGAAGGAGACTCAAGACATGGCTTTTGGACAGCGTTTCAGCACCCTCAGCGACCATTAGTGGTGATAGTGCTGCACTTTCCAAATGCTATGATTGATTGATTGATAAAGCCTTTAGATACTAGCTATTAAAATAAAAAGTAGAGGACCTCAACAGGGGTAGCCTTTAAGTAGCATTTGTCAGTCTGAAGGTTGCCTTCAATATGGTCTCCAGGATAAGACTTTGGAGCACCTTAAGAGACACTGGGCTACCACTATCCTTGCTGGACTTTATAGTCCAGCTCCATACAGATAACTATGCAGAAATTAGATGGGGTGCAAATGGAGAAACAACTGGCAAATTAGCAGTCAATAAAGGGGTTAGGCAAGGCTGTGTCTTTGCCCCACCTTATTTCTGTTATTTATAAATGGTTGTGTTTACATTTTCTAGCGTGCTTTGATTCAATCCCCAGTATTATATGACCTTAAAACCCCAGCCCTATTGTTTGCTGATGATACCTTATTAGTGTAAAAAACTCCAAAGAGAATTGAGATACTCCTCACTAGGTTCAAACATTTTTGCTCCATCCACAGCCTAGTAGTTGAAGCTAACAAAACTAAATTGATTACAATAAATCCTCATAGACAATTTAAAGGATCTTTGGGATTGGAGGGGTAAACTTGAAGAGGCTGTGGGACTTCGATTACCTAGGCAGCCGTCTCTCAAGCAGTATTACTTGGGCTAGTCATATAACAAAGAGCACACTCTTGCTTAACCATCCAGCAGCAGCCATGTTAATTTTCATAAGGAACACCTCTTCACACAATATCTGCTTTGCTGGAAATGTGGAGAGCTCAAGCCATGTCTGCTGCTATATACTGCTCTGAACTTTGGGGAAATAGGAACATAGAGCCCTTGTGAATTGCAGAGAACAAATTCTTGAGAATTGCACTTAAACATCTACAAACAACCCTTCAAATTTTTTAGGTCGAGCATTAGCGTTTGACATGTTGTATACTTTTAAGTATACTTATACTGTGGGTTCAAGTGATTTAATTTGTTCATTCCAGTGTCCTTTAAAAATCCTTGCTTGCTAGTGGTCAGTGCTGCCTCTTTGCCCTGCCTTTTTCACTTTGGGAGCAGCACAAAGTACTGTAGAATTACGCAACGTCCTATTTATCTCTTCTGTAAGGGACTTTTTTTTTTGTTTGTCTTACACTGTGGGTGTTCAGTCCCTCCTCCCCACCAGCACCCTCTGTAAACATAAACCAACAGCAGAGGGGGGCTTTTCCAAGGCCAGCTCGCCCTTGCTCTCTTTCTCTTGTTATTTTCAGTCTGTGTGGCAAGAAAAGTCCAGTCAGTAATTTACACCGCTAAGAGCTCTAACTCGAGCAAACACAAGACATTTGCACATTCCAAATGCTTTTTTTTTTGTGGCTGGATTTTCTCCTACCCATCTATATTTTGCCTCCCCTTTCTTTGCCAGTTCTCCACGCCGCCTGCCCTTTCCCGTCTCCATCATCGACTCATGGCGAACCTATGCCCAGACTAAGCAGTGCTTCCATTCAGGGCTAAGTGTGACTCATCGGCCCGTGACTGCCGGTAGTGCGACGGCTCACGTCAGCCTGTCCGGAGCAGAGGAGGGCGGGAAGGCGCATTGCACAAGCCTGGAAATTACAAGGAGGCGGAAACAGCCTGAGCCAGAGAAAGAGATAGGGAGTGGATGTGCGCTGGGGGTTTGGTCCTATATATATAAGAGAGGCGTGAGATTAACACCCTTTCTCTTTCTGTGCCCAAGGTCACACAAATATGCTGGCTGAGAGCCCACATAGTAATTGCTAATCTCTTCATCATACAAACCCCATAATGCACTTTTAGTGAGCGAGGCTGACCCTTTCTAAAAGGGCTTGAGACCACACACAAATACTGCGAGACAAAGTCATTTGCTTTTTAACCACTTTTTAAAATTAAATGAGTGAAAGGTTGCAACTGCCTCTTCTTCTACCACATTTTTTCCCCAAATGTCTTTTTATTGTGAATTTTTACATTTGGTCGAGGTAGTTCCTAAGCACATCAGAGCACCTTGCAACCTTTCCACACATTTTGAAATCAATAAACAATGTTTTGGAAGTTATACAGAATCATTGCAGGAGATGTCACTCAAGCAACCACATAAAAAAGTTATTAATTTGTGCTGGTTATTACATTTGGTAGGCATAGGCACCTCTCTTTTGAAGTCCAGAACTTTTCTTTTCATCAGACTTCGGCCCCGGTTTACGAGTGGGTCAGTTTTTTTCCAAATCCTGCTTGAACCCACTCACAAGGGGACAAAATTACAAGTTGTGTAGTATTTACTGTATCTGGTCATTACAGGATGCATTCAATATCTCACCTTTCTTTGCATTTCGGCAGATCAATCCTGCAGGAATTTAACAGGGGAGCGGTGGACAGTATCTTCCTTGCCATGTGTATTTTAGTGCACCAAAATCTGCATGTAATTCTCCAAAAAGTTGTTATAGGTGGTATTCATCGCACTCTATAAATAATGTACCTCTGGATATCATTATTTATCTAGTGCAATAAATAAAACACCTGAATCCTGACAAACTCGAAATCAGGGCCATAAATTCAGAGGGCAGGAGGGAAAGGCAGAAAAGGGAGAAAAAGGAGAAAAAGAAAACCGTGATAAGGGGAACAAGTATTGCCAAAGCCAATAGGTTTCACCTTGGTCTTTTTTTCTAAGTAACTGACTTACAAATATTTGAACAAAATTATAATAATGTTTGTTTTATTAAATTAAAAACAGACATTATAAAAAACACTTTGACCTGTTGTAAGTAATGTGGGCTTATAACCACGTCCACCTCACGCCCATCACTTTCACATGTTCATGGGATTGCCTTTAAAAAATTACTTGATGTAATCGGTAATTGCTTTACGTTTGTCCTGCCTTGAGGCTGTTTTTGTCACGCCTTACAGATTGCCAACATACTTCAGCGTGGGTGAACTATTTTTTTGTAGTCCTGCTACCCTTGAAAATATGTAATGTACTATGCCCTCTAGGGGTGAAATATATGGTTACTCTGCATTATTAATTGCCGTTTTCATTTTGTGTGGTTATGCCCTTCAGAGGATATATAATTACATAACCATGTTTCTTACAAATGCTATTTTCTTTGTGGTGTTCTCTAGGGGCTGCTCTAACATTTACAGTCATATCAACATATTAAAATATTTGTGGCACGGTAACTTGCCCCATAATGCTGTGCAGGGCATTACTTTAACAAAATGATTTTGATCATAACTCAGTCTGTGGTGGTCCTGGATATAATGGGACCACCTTCAACACATTGATACAATGTGCTCTTTCTGCCTATATTATCCCTGGGTCCTCAAACTTTGTTAGTGGGGACTCCAAAATAATAACCCCTCCAACCATTCATTGCCTTTTAAGCTTTCTCATGTCTACAACTTTTGTTTTATAGCCAGGAGAAGTTTTGTTTTAAAGGCCTTGTTTGTAATATCATTGAAATAGACATGCTCGCTTTCAAAATGCACTGTAGAGGCTAAGTACATGGTTACACTGTATTTCTTTCTCCTGTTTTTTTCATGGAGTTATGCCCTCTAGGGCCTAACAATATGTTTACGTGACCATGTTTCTTGCAAATTATATTTTTGTTGTGGTGCCCTCTGGGAGCCTTTTTGAGCACTACAGTCTAATGCCAAAAGTTGAATTCTGATAAAGGTTTAAATTATAATTGTATGTGTTTTAATAATCTCCCTTTATTACAGTTCTGACTATAATTCAGGCCAACTTAATATCCTTACATTCACTGTGAGTGTTTGAACACTCTTGATATGTTTGGGTGACCGTTCTACTTTATTTCTCCTCTGTCGCTGCCTTGTGTCTTTTTTTGGGTTATTGTGTTAGTCAGCAAGCATCTCTGATGGTGGGGTGGTGAAAGTTGTATTCTAGTGGAATTAGCATTGCAGATATAAATTAGGATGCTAAATGGCAACATTTTCATTTTTTGCTGCGGATAGAAGAAGAAGGTAAATGGAAGTGCTTTAGTTATATGCAGGGCCACCAGAATGATATGGCAAGAAAAGACAAAATTATGAGGCATGGATGACCAATTTATGTGGCAAGAAAAGTCCAGTTATGAACTTACAATGCCAATAGTGTGACCTATTGCATTGCAAATGCTTGTTTTTTAATTGCACATGGCTCTGCAGCCTATAACTGCCATAGAAAAGCTCAAACCTCTCTTGTATTGGTTACGGATTTGGATAATTGATGAGTTAATACCCTACAGAGCAGGACTGAAAGATATCATGGGTACCCACGATTTAGGGACACTCCCTTGGCTGGAATATGTTAGACAGACTCTTTTTAATCTGGGTTTTCTAGGTTTGTGGAGACATCCATTATTGATCACCAATTTCTCAATCAAATTAATAAAGCTGATCTATTTGGAAAACAAAAGGGAGAAAAGATTCAAAATTTTGCATCATGGTAGATTGACTAACTGGCTCTTACAAATAAAGGTTACACCGGCATTTGAGAAATTCCTTGATGAAATAGAACCTCCATTTACCAGATCTCTATACATAAAATGTAGACTGGGTACTTTACCACTGGCACCAACAAAAGGAGATGCCCTACCGAGGGATGCTCCCTCTGCCCAGTCTGTAGGGAGGTAAATGAGTTCAAGGAACACCTTTTGTCTTTTGACCTGCATATATAAGACAATGCAGGTGTTGGATTGCTGCGCTCTGCCGATCTCTGAGAGTCCGACAGCACAAGACACCCATAATATTCTGTAGGTCTCACAATAAACCGTATATAGGGGGTCGCCGCCCACCAAGCGGGAACCGCCAGAATACCGCTGCGCGGTCAAAAGACCGCCGCGGTTATTCTGAGTTTCCCGCTGGGCTGGTGGAGTGGAAGGGGTGCGACGGGTGCAGTTGCACCCGTCGCGATTTTCAGTGTCTGCTTGGCAGACACTGAAGATCTTGTTGGGGCCCCGTTAGGGGGCCCCTGCAGTGCCCATGCCAGTGGCACTGGCAGTGGCATGGGCACTGCAGGGGCCCCGCGACACCTGTTACCGCCAGCCAGGTTCTGGTGGTCAAAACCGCCAGAGCCAGGCTGGCGGTAAGGGGGTCGGAATCCCCATGGCGGCGCTGCCTGCAGCGCCGCCATGAAGGATTCCCCAGGGCAGCGGAAAACCAGCAGGACACCGCCGGTTTTCCGTTTCTGACCGCGGCTGTACCGCTGCGGTCAGAATGCCCATGGATGCACCGCCAGCCTGTTGGCAGTGCATCCGCGGTCGTTGGCCCTGGCGGTAGTCTACCGACAGGGTCAGAATGACCCCCATAGTCTTTTACATTGCAACATTTTTTGAATCCATATGGCACATTGGATCTAAGATCTTATCATATTCAGCACCTTAGTTTGATTCAGCTTGATAACACCATAGGATGATAAGCACGCAAAAGACTAGCACACTTTATTTCCTGGAGGTTTCCTCCATTGCTTTCTTTGTTAGGGTTCCTTTCTTCAGCTTGTGATTTTGAAATTTACCAAAAAACTGTTGCATTTAAATAATTTAGCCTTGAATATTTACACAATTATTATATTGCAATATTTGTCCGATTTTACTGTGCATATTTTAGTATTGTGTTTTTAGATTTACCCTCTCTTATAACTCTTGTGACCTTACTGCTGGCATGAAATGGAAATGACGTATGAAAGGTTTTTCTATTATGTTGCTTTTATGGTCTTTGATGGATATAAAGTATTTTGACTTGACTTGGTTTTGATCTTTAGCTGACTTATCTATATGGAATTAAATTAATTTAAATTAAAATACATATTTTTATTATGCATTAATATTTATTAAAAGTGCTGTTATCAAGTTAATTAAAATTGACTTTTATTCAAATGTATTTGCATTCATTTTTAAAATCAGAAAAGATTGTTAAAATATTTTAAATATTTTATAATTAAATAATACATTTTTTATTTTTATATTTATGTTTAACATTACATTTTATTCATTTATATTTTTAATTATTTTAAATAGTTTAACATTATTTCCTATGGAGTTTTATTTTATGTCCCTACCTCCATTCTTTTCTATGACATACTTTTTTGGCAATAGCAACATATATTATTTTGTGCAGGTCAGGACACCTTCCCGCACAAAAACAATACATAAAGGTATATTCCTCTTTCCATGTGTGCTGCATTCAGAAAGTAACAAGAAGAAATAAAGATATTTCTCTTCATTACACATAGGTTGGGTAGGCATACCATTTTGGAGCCAACCCTGGTTTGCAAATCTTAGTAAATCTGATTTTGCATCTGAATACAAAGGTGGATGCATGGAAACACATGTGCTTCACCGATGCCACTTCTATCAGATGCAAGTAATGCAGGACAATGCTATGCACTGTGTTGCATTACTTTGTATTTACTAAATCACACAAAACCACTTAAGGTGGCCTTATGTGGCTTATTAAAGGACACAAAGGAATTTGTGTCTAAACTGCTCCAAAAAAGTGACGCGACCTTGATGCAAAATCATGATAAATTTGTGGCTAGGTGCTTGACAACTCAATGAGCTAGCAGAAGTATCTGGTCTCTGTAGTGTGGAGCAACAAACAACAGGTGATAGGCCCAGAACTGAGCCCTGTGCTCACTGTGCCACAGGACTCAAAATCTATCATGTCATTGCTAGACCCTAATAGACTGAAATTGTTTGGGGTTGTATGTCTTTTCCTTCACAAAGAACCTGACCTGGCAGTTTGTGCTGGACTGGTCCTACTGGAGCAGAACCTAGGCTTGTTTTGATGTCCTTTGTTCATGTCCGTAGCATGACGGTGGGCAGAGGATAGACTTCAATGCAGCCCAGAGTAATTATCAGCAGTTGAGATTAATTTATAGATTCCACCCATCATTTTTATGTTTGTCTCCTACAGTTTCAGGGACAATGATAATGCATGTCATAAGTGTGAGAAAGTAGCCTCTTTCTAGCCTTGTTACCCCCACTTTTGGCCTGTTTGTGAGTGTATGTCAGGGTGTTTTTCACTGTCTCACTGGGATCCTGCGAGCCAGGGCCCAGTGCTCATAGTGAAAACCCTATGTTTTCAGTATGTTTGTTATGTGTCACTGGGACCCTGCTAGTCAGGACCCCAGTGCTCATAAGTTTGTGGCCTATATGTATGTGTTCCCTGTGTGGTGCCTAACTGTCTCACTGAGGCTCTGCTAATCAGAACCTCAGTGGTTATGCTCTCTCATTTCTTTCCAAATTGTCACTAACAGGCTAGTGACCAATTTTACCAATTTACATTGGCTTACTGGAACACCCTTATAATTCCCTAGTATATGGTACTGAGGTACCCAGGGTGTTGGGGTTCCAGGAGATCCCTATGGGCTGCAGCATTTCTTTTGCCACCCATAGGGAGTTCTGACAATTCTTACACAGGCCTGCCACTGCGGCCTGAGTGAAATAACGTCCACGTTATTTCACAGCCATTTTACACTGCACTTAAGTAACTTATAAGTCACCTATATGTCTAAACTTTACCTGGTAAAGGTTAGGTGCAAAGTTACTTAGTGTGAGGGCACCCTGGCACTAGCCAAGGTGCCCCCACATTGTTCAGGGCCAATTCCCCGGACTTTGTGAGTGCGGGGACACCATTACACGCGTGCACTACATATAGGTCACTACCTATATGTAGCTTCACAATGGTAACTCCGAATATGGCCATGTAACATGTCTATGATCATGGAATTGCCCCCTCTATGCCATCCTGGCATGGTTGGCACAATCCCATGATCACAGTGGTCTGTAGCACAGACCCTGGTACTGCCAAACTGCCCTTCCTGGGGTTTCACTGCAGCTGCTGCTGCTGCCAACCCCTCAGACAGGCATCTGCCCTCCTGGGGTCCAGCCAGGCCTGGCCCAGGATGGCAGAACAAAGAACTTCCTCTGAGAGAGGGTGTTACACCCTCTCCCTTTGGAAAATGGTGTGAAGGCAGGGGAGGAGTAGCCTCCCTCAGCCACTGGAAATGCTTTCTTGGGCACAGATGTGCCCAATTCTGCATAATCCAGTCTACACCGGTTCAGGGGACCCCTTAGCCCTGCTCTGGCGCGAAACTGGACAAAGGAAAGGGGAGTGACCACTCCCCTGACCTGCACCTCCCCTGGGAGGTGTCCAGAGCTCCTCCAGTGTGCTCCAGAGCTCTGCCATCTTGGAAACAGAGGTGCTGCTGGCACACTGGACTGCTCTGAGTGGCCAGTGCCACCAGGTGACGTCAGAGACTCCTTGTGATAGGCTCCTTCAGGTGTTGCTAGCCTATCCTCTCTCCGAAGTAGCCAAACCCTCTTTTCTGGCTATTTAGGGTCCCTGTCTCTGGGGAAACTTTAGATAACGAATGCAAGAGCTCATCCGAGTTCCTCTGCATCTCTCTCTTCACCTTCTGCCAAGGAATCGACTGCTGACCGCGCTGGAAGCCTGCAAACCTGCAACATAGTAGCAAAGACGACTACTGCAACTCTGTAACGCTGATCCTGCCGCCTTCTCGACTGTTTTCCTGGTGGTGCATGCTGTGTGGGTAGTCTGCCTCCTCTCTGCACTAGAAGCTCCGAAGAAATCTCCCGTGGGTCGACGGAATCTTCCCCCTGCAACCGCAGGCACCAAAAAGCTGCATTACCGGTCCCTTGGGTCTCCTCTCAGCACGACGAGTGAGGTCCCTCGAATCTAGCAACTCTGTCCAAGTGACTCCCACAGTCCAGTGACTCTTCAGTCCAAGTTTGGTGGAGGTAAGTCCTTGCCTCACCTCGCTAGACTGCATTGCTGGGAACTGCGACTTTTGCAGCTACTCCGGTCCCTGTCCACTTCCGGTGGAAATCCTTTGTACACAGCCAAGCCTGGGTCCACGGCACTCTAACCTGCATTGCACGACCTCCTAAGTTGTTCTCCGGCGATGTGGGACTTCTTTGTGCGACTTCGGGTGAGCACCGTTTCACGCATCCTCTTAGTGCCTGTTTCTGGCACTTCTCCGGGTGCTACCTGCTGCTAAGAGGGCTCCTTGTCTTGCGCGACGTCCCCTCTACCTCCTGGTCCAATTTGCGACCTCCTGGTCCTTTTTGAGCTACAGCAGCATCCAAAAATGCTAACCGCACGATTTGCAGCTAGCAAGGCTTGTTGGCGTTCTTTTGGTGGGAAAACACTTCTGCACAACTCTCCACGGCGAGAGGGATCCATCCACCAAAGGGGAAGTCTCTAGCCCTTTTCGTTCCTACAGAAACCTCAGCTTCTTCTGTCCAGTAGAAGCTTCTTTGCACCCGCAGCTGGCATTTCCTGGGCATCTGCCCATCTCCGACTTGCTTGTGACTTTTGGACTTGGTCCCCTTGTTCCACAGGTACCCAAGATTGGAAATCCATCGTTGTTGCATTGTTGGTTTGTGTCTTTCCTGCATTATTCCTCTAACACGACTTCTTCGTCCTTAGGGGAACTTTAGTGCACTTTGCACTCACTTTTCAGGGTCTTGGGGAGGGTTATTTTTCTAACTCTCACTATTTTCTAATAGTCCCACTGACCCTCTACAAGGTCACATAGGTTTGGGGTCCATTCGTGGTTCGCATTCCACTTTTGGAGTATATGGTTTGTGTTGCCCCTATCCCTATGTGTCCCCATTGCATCCTATTGTAACTATACATTGTTTGCACTGTTTTCTAAGACTATACTGCATATTTTTGGTATTGTGTATATATATCTTGTGTATATTTCCTATCCTCTCACTGAGGGTACACTCTAAGATACTTTGGCATATTGTCATAAAAATAAAGTACCTTTATTTTTAGTATAACTGTGTATTGTGTTTTCTTATGATATTGTGCATATGACACTAGGTGGTACTGTAGTAGCTTCACACGTCTCCTAGTTCAGCCTAAGCTGCTCTGCTAAGCTACCATTATCTATCAGCCTAGGCTGCTAGACACCCTATACACTAATAAGGGATAACTGGGCCTGGTGCAAAGTGCAAGTACCCCTTGGTACTCACTACAAGCCAGTCCAGCCTCCTACATTGGTGGCAGCGGTGGGATAGGTGCTTTGAGACTACATACCACTCTTGTCATTGTACTTTTCATAAGAGAAAAATATACAAAACAAGGTCAGTGTATATACACATAGCCAAAAAGTTTTGCATTTCCTCTTTTCACTCTTTTCTAAGTGCTGAAAAGTACTTCTAAACTTTCAAAAAAGTTCTAAAAAGTTTAAAAAGTTTTTTTCTCTGTCTTTCTAAAAGCTCTGACAAACTTTTTTCTCTTTTTCTATCACTTTAACTCTCTCTAAAAATGTCTGGCACAGGCCAAAATGTTGATCTGTCCAAACTTGCATATGATCACCTTAGCTGGAAAGGAGCAAGGAGTCTCTGCATAGAGAGAGGTTTGAGTGTAGGGAAGAATCCTTCCTTGGAATTGTTACTTAACATGCTTAGAGAACAGGATAAAGCTAGAAGTGCCCCATCTGTTGAAAAAGTAGCTAATGGTTCCCAATCTGATCCAGGGACTCCCCCAGGAAAAGATTCAGGAAAGAAACTTCCTAGCCTGCCCATTACTAGACAGTCTAGCATAGTTGGTAATGATGAAGAGCCACACCATACAAATAGTGTTGTCTCACATCATAGCAAAAGCATTTATTCACACCACAGTGGTACTGATGTTTCTGTTAGCCAAGCTGTTAGGGTGCCCTCTGTAAGGGACAGGTCTCCTTCTGTCCATTCTCACCATACTTCTGTTTCAAGGCATGTCCCTCCCACCCACCCTGATGACAGATTGTTAGAAAGGGAGCTCAATAGATTGAGAGTGGAACAAACCAGACTGAAGCTCAAGAAGCAACAGCTGGATTTGGATAGACAGACTTTAGAAGTAGAGAAGGAGAGACAGAAACTGGGTTTAGAAACCCATGGTGGCAGCAGCAGTATTCCCCATAGTCATCCTGCAAAAGAGCATGATTCCAGGAATCTGCACAAGATAGTTCCCCCTTATAAGGAGGGGGATGACATTAACAAGTGGTTTGCTGCACTTGAGAGGGCCTGTGCTGTACAGGATGTCCCTCAAAGGCAGTGGGCTGCTATCCTATGGCTATCATTTAGTGGAAAAGGTAGGGATAGGCTCCTTACTGTAAAAGAAAATGAAGCTAATGATTACAAAGTTCTTAAGAATGCACTCCTGGATGGTTATGGCTTAACCACTGAACAATACAGGATAAAGTTCAAAGAGACCAAAAATGAGTCTTCACAAGACTGGGTTGATTTCATTGACCATTCAGTGAAGGCCTTGGAGGGGTGGTTACATGGCAGTAAAGTTACTGATTATGACAGCCTGTATAACTTGATCCTGAGAGAGCATATTCTTAATAATTGTGTGTCTGATTTGTTGCACCAGTACTTGGTGGACTCTGATCTGACCTCTCCCCAAGAATTGGGAAAGAAGGCAGACAAATGGGTCAGAACAAGGGTGAACAGAAAAGTTCATACAGGGGGTGACAAAGAGAACAATAAGAAGAAAGATGGTGAAAAATCTCAAGATAAGCATGGGGACAAGGGTAAAACCAAAGATCCCACTTCAAATCTTAAACACTCTTCAGGGGGTGGGGATAAAACAAATGCTTCCTCTTCTTCTCAACCTACACAATTCAAAAAGCCTTGGTGCTTTGTGTGTAGAAATAGAGGCCGTAGGCCAGGGGATAAGTCCTGTCCAGGTAAACCCCCTGAGCCTACCACCACTAAAACATCAAGCTCTAGTGCCCCTAGCAGTAGTGGTACTAGTGGTGGGACTGCTGGCAACAGTCAAGTTAAGGGTGTAGTTGGGTTCACTTATGGGTCCATAGTAGAAACTGGGGTAGTCAGTCCCAAGACAGTTTCTGTCACACCTAGTGGCACTGGCCTTGCCACACTGGCTGCTTGTCCCCTTACAATGGATAAGTACAGGCAGACAGTTTCAATAAATGGTGTTGAGGCCTTGGCCTACAGGGACACAGGTGCCAGTATCACTTTGGTGACTGAAAACCTAGTGCACCCTGATCAACACATCATTGGACAACAGTATAAGATTATTGATGTCCATAACTCCACTAAGTTTCTTCCCTTAGCTATAATTCAGTTTAGTTGGGGTGGAGTTACTGGCCCTAAGCAGGTGGTGGTATCACCTAGCTTACCTGTAGACTGTCTTCTAGGTAATGACCTAGAGGCCTCAGGTTGGGCTGATGTAGAGTTTTATGCCCATGCAGCCATGCTGGGCATCCCTGAGGAATTGTTCCCTCTCATTTCTACTGAAATGAAAAAGCAAAGGAGAGAAGGCCTGAAAACTCAGGATCCCTCTCCATCAACAGGTAAAAAGGGTATCACAGTATCCCCTAACCACCCTACCATTCAGGATACCATTCCTGTGGTGGGAGAAACCTCTCCTAGGGTGGCACCTGTTCCAAGGGAATCATCAGCTAGCAAAGCTAGACTCCCTGAGGTAGAAGTACCTCTCTGTGGGATAACAAACATTGGTGAGAAAAAGAGTACCATTTTAGTTAACATGGAGCATCCCTCCAACCCTCCCAGAGAAACTTTAGTGCAGAAACCCTGCACTGCCTCACAACACTTAGGACAGCATCCCTGCCCTAGTGTGGAGCTCATAGGACAGCATCCCTGCCCTGCTCCAACTCAAGAGAACCAGCATCCCTGTTCTCTCTTCCAGCCATATGGACAAAGTTTTTGCCCAGCTATGGCTTTTCTGAGACAGCATCCCTGTCTGGCATTTCCATCACTACAAATAGATTCAGTGGACAATTCCCACTGCTCTAAACTAAAACTTACTGATAGAAACTCTGAAAATACATCTTCACATTGTTGCTTAGCTAAAAAACTTCAAACAGGGTGGTTTACATCCCCACAGGGAAGTAACCATATAGTGGATGATAAAGGGAGTAACCAGTCTATTGCAGAGCTACTCTCTACTTATCACCACTTAGACAATAAAGTCTCAACTGGCCAAGGTTAGCCTTATTGTCCTTCGTTTGGGGGGGGGGGTTGTGTGAGAAAGTAGCCTCTTTCTAGCCTTGTTACCCCCACTTTTGGCCTGTTTGTGAATGTATGTCAGGGTGTTTTTCACTGTCTCACTGGGATCCTGCTAGCCAGGGCCCAGTGCTCATAGTGAAAACCCTATGTTTTCAGTATGTTTGTTATGTGTTACTGGGACCCTGCTAGTCAGGACCCCAGTGCTCATAAGTTTGTGGCCTATATGTATGTGTTCCCTGTGTGGTGCCTAACTGTCTCACTGAGGCTCTGCTAATCAGAACCTCAGTGGTTATGCTCTCTCATTTCTTTCCAAATTGTCACTAACAGGCTAGTGACCAATTTTACCAATTTACATTGGCTTACTGGAACACCCTTATAATTCCCTAGTATATGGTACTGAGGTACCCAGGGTATTGGGGTTCCAGGAGATCCCTATGGGCTGCAGCATTTCTTTTGCCACCCATAGGGAGTTCTGACAATTCTTACACAGGCCTGCCACTGCAGCCTGAGTGAAGTAACGTCCACGTTATTTCACAGCCATTTTACATTGCACTTAAGTAACTTATAAGTCACCTATATGTCTAACCTTTACCTGGTAAAGGTTAGGTGCAAAGTTACTTAGTGTGAGGGCACCCTGGCACTAGCCAAGGTGCCCCCACATTGTTCAGGGCCAATTCCTCGGACTTTGTGAGTGCGGGGACACCATTACACGCGTGCACTACATATAGGTCACTACCTATATGTAGCTTCACAATGGTAACTCCGAATATGGCCATGTAACATGTCTATGATCATGGAATTGCCGCCTCTATGCCATCCTGGCATGGTTGGCACAATCCCATGATCCCAGTGGTCTGTAGCACAGACCCTGGTACTGCCAAACTGCCCTTCCTGGGGTTTCACTGCAGCTGCTGCTGCTGCCAACCCCTCAGACAGGCATCTGCCCTCCTGGGGTCCAGCCAGGCCTGGCCCAGGATGGCAGAACAAAGAACTTCCTCTGAGAGAGGGTGTTACACCCTCTCCCTTTGGAAAATGGTGTGAAGGCAGGGGAGGAGTAGCCTCCCCCAGCCTCTGGAAATGCTTTCTTGGGCACAGATGTGCCCAATTCTTCATAAGCCAGTCTACACCTGTTCAGGGGACCCCTTAGCCCTGCTCTGGCGCGAAACTGGACAAAGGAAAGGGGAGTGACCACTCCCCTGACCTGCACCTCCCCTGGGAGGTGTCCAGAGCTCCTCCAGTGTGCTCCAGAGCTCTGCCATCTTGGAAACAGAGGTGCTGCTGGCACACTGGACTGCTCTGAGTGGCCAGTGCCACCAGGTGACGTCAGAGACTCCTTGTGATAGGCTCCTTCAGGTGTTGCTAGCCTATCCTCTCTCCTAAGTAGCCAAACCCTCTTTTCTGGCTATTTAGGGTCTCTGTCTCTGGGGAAACTTTAGATAACGAATGCAAGAGCTCATCCGAGTTCCACTGCATCTCTCTCTTCACCTTCTGCCAAGGAATCGACTGCTGACCGCGCTGGAAGCCTGCAAACCTGCAACATAGTAGCAAAGATGACTACTGCAACTCTGTAACGCTGATCCTGCCGCCTTCTCGACTGTTTTCCTGGTGGTGCATGCTGTGGGGGTAGTCTGCCTCCTCTCTGCACTAGAAGCTCCGAAGAAATCTCCCGTGGGTCGACGGAATCTTCCCCCTGCAACCGCAGGCACCAAAAAGCTGCATTACCGGTCCCTTGGGTCTCCTCTCAGCACGACGAGTGAGGTCCCTCGAATCTAGCAACTCTGTCCAAGTGACTCCCACAGTCCAGTGACTCTTCAGTCCAAGTTTGGTGGAGGTAAGTCCTTGCCTCACCTCGCTAGACTGCATTGCTGGGAACTGCGACTTTTGCAGCTACTCCGGTCCCTGTCCACTTCCGGTGGAAATCCTTTGTACACAGCCAAGCCTGGGTCCACGGCACTCTAACCTGTTTCTGGCACTTCTCCGGGTGCTACCTTCTGCTAAGAGGGCTTCCTGTCTTGCTCGACGTCCCCTCTACCTCCTGGTCCAATTTGCGACCTCCTGGTCCCTCCTGGGCCACAGCAGCATCCAAAAATGCTAACCGCACGATTTGCGGCTAGCAAGGCTTGTTGGCGTTCTTTCGGTGGGAAAACACTTCTGCACGACTCTCCACGGCGAGTGGGATCCATCCACCAAAGGGGAAGTCTCTAGCCCTTTTCGTTCCTGCAGAAACCTCAGCTTCTTCTGTCCAGTAGAAGCTTCTTTGCACCCACAGCTGGCATTTCCTGGGCATCTGCCCATCTCCGACTTGCTTGTGACTTTTGGACTTGGTCCCCTTGTTCCACAGGTACCCAAGATTGGAAATCCATCGTTGTTGCATTGTTGGTTTGTGTCTTTCCTGCATTATTCCTCTAACACGACTTCTTTGTCCTTAGGGGAACTTTAGTGCACTTTGCACTCACTTTTCAGGGTCTTGGGGAGGGTTATTTTTCTAACTCTCACTATTTTCTAATAGTCCCAGCGACCCTCTACAAGGTCACATAGGTTTGGGGTCCATTCGTGGTTCGCATTCCACTTTTGGAGTATATGGTTTGTGTTGCCCCTATCCCTATGTGTCCCCATTGCATCCTATTGTAACTATACATTGTTTGCACTGTTTTCTAAGACTATACTGCATATTTTTGGTATTGTGTATATATATCTTGTGTATATTTCCTATCCTCTCACTGAGGGTACACTCTAAGATACTTTGGCATATTGTCATAAAAATAAAGTACCTTTATTTTTAGTATAACTGTGTATTGTGTATTGTGTTTTCTTATGATATTGTGCATATGACACTAGGTGGTACTGTAGTAGCTTCACACGTCTCCTAGTTCAGCCTAAGCTGCTCTGCTAAGCTACCATTATCTATCAGCCTAAGCTGCTAGACACCCTATACACTAATAAGGGATAACTGGGCCTGGTGCAAGGTGCAATTACCCCTTGGTACTCACTACAAGCCAGTCCAGCCTCCTACAATAAGGATCACCTAGAAACCCTTGAGTAAAGGAGGCACACAAGAACTGACCTGGTAACTACATTCAACAATGTTTACACTCACAACAGTATGCACTCATCTACATTCATTGATAGAAAGAGTTACTATACAAAACACTGAGGGGCATATTTATACTCCGTTTGCGCCGATTGCGCACAATCAGCGCAAACGTTGCCCCATATTTAAACCCTGACACCCGAGCACGCGGACGACAAAAATCCGCAGTGTGCATCATTTTCTGGATGCGGCAACCCGCCATGCGTTAATGATATGCAGGGTAGGCATTCCCGTCCAAAAAACGACGCACACGCCCGTGCGTCGTATTTATGCTTCCGGGCAAAAATGACTCTCGTCCCGGAGGCGGAGCGAACAAATTACGCAAAGCCCGATGTGCGTCAAAATTTAACGCCTGGGTCAGGGCAGGCGTTAAAATGGGGCAAACACACCTGTATTTAATCAGAACACACAGAACAAACAACAGAGCAGCAGAGCAGCAGAGCAGCAACAGGGAGACATGGAGGTGATTTTTATCCAGCATGCACGTAGACGCAGAGCCCTGCAGCAACAACAGCAGCTGCAACAACAACAGCAGGGACCCCAAAGGCAGCACAGAAGGCAGGAGAGGATATTCCGCCCAAGAACAACCCTGCATGGCCTCAGGGAACACGACATCATACAGAGGTACCGGTTGAACTGGCAGGCCATTCAGCAGCTGCTGCGAAACATTGAACAGCAGTTGGCCCCCACTTTGGTGACACCCCGCACTATCCCAACAGAAACAAAGCTGCTTGCCGTACTTCACCTGCTGGCAAGTGGCTCGTTTCCAACAACTGGTGCCCTGGTTGGCGGAATATCACAACCATCATTCTCTGCATTTTTGCCAAAAGTACTGGATGCCATCATTCGCCTGACACCCCTCCACATCTGCTTCCCTAACACACTGCAGAAGCAGCAGGAAACAAAACAGGGGTTCTACGGCATCAGTGGCTTCCCACACGTCCTTGGTGCAATCGACTGCACACATGTACGCCTTGTGCCACCGGCTGCAACAGAACACCTCTACCGCAACAGGAAGCACACACATTCCATCAACGTGCAGGCCATAGTCGATCACCAGGGATTGATCAGCAACATCGTGGCTAAATATCCTGGGAGTGTACATGACTCATTCATCTTCCGTCACAGCACCATCAACCAACACTTCCAGGATGGACGGTATGGCAATGGACTACTTGTTGGTAAGTACAGAAACCTACTTATATACACACTACACAGCAACCCTCTAGGACACACAACACATACACCACAACAGCAACACCTAGACAGGAACACACTGAGGTCCTCACATCACTAGCCATGTTTCTTAAGTCACCATTGAACCTGTCACACATTGGAATTTACTGTACAGCTTAATGTGAAGACATTAATGAGTGTGGTTGCCTAAATGTCACCTTGCAAATTGTAAGTGTCACAATGACCTTTACATTAATACATTGCATACGTTTCAAGGGATGGGATGTCCAGGGTACTTTGATATGAACGTGTTAACAACACTTTCAATTTTAACTCTGCATGGAACTATCATCTCACCCCCAGTGAAGACACACGGACACCTGTATCACAAGTCACAATGCTAGGGAGGTCACACTCTATTGCAATTCAAAAAACATACTGCTGACAAACGGTTAGCTGACAAACACTTGCTCAGCCAAGGAAAAAACACAATGCAGAAGGTATAGCCTACAAGTATTGGTTGTCACATTAGTACACAAAAGAGTCACAGACAACACAAGACAACTACTGCCATTAAAGGTCTTTACAAGAGTGCCAGCTACATCTACATGATCCCATTCTGTGTTTTTCTTTCAGCTGATCAGGGGTATGGCATCCAGCCGTGGCTAATGACACCATTAGGGAACCCGACTACTGCTGCAGAGCGGGCATACAATGACACTCATAAGAGTACACGCAGCATTGTTGAGCGGACCTTTGGGTCCGCTGCCTTGACATCACTGGCGGTAGCCTACTATATTCCCCAGAGATGGTCTGTAGGATCATACTCACTTGTGCCATATTTCACAACATTTGTGTAAAAAGGAACATTCCCCTCCTTGAACCAGACCCATACATGCCGGAAGACGACGAAGAGGATGATGCTGGCCTGCAACAGGAGGGGGAACAACCAAACACGGCTGCTGGAGTGTGTAGGCGCCAACAGATTGTAAATAATTTATTTTCAGAATTTTTACTATCACCACTTAATGCACAATTGTAAATAAACACAGATTACAAACACCACATCATGGTTTGGCCTATTCATTTCTGCCTACCTTTAGTTTGAAATAGCTGAAGAAGAATGTCGTCTCATTGAGCAATAATGACATAACAATCATCACAACAAAAAAAATACACCACAAATGTAATGGCCACCATACAATGGGCAAATACACACACCATGTAAATTACAGACATCCTGTACAGTTCACCTTTGAAGGGCAATAGCTGAGGACCACACATATAACTCACATACATGTAGGAAACATGGATCATCGCAGCAGATGGCACACAACTAAAACACCATCACTCAACTAGGGGAAAACAGGCCTCATACATCAGGCAGTTCACATGCTAATGCTTCAGGAACAGGATTGTAGTACTAGACTCTTGGCAACAGTAATCCCAACTACTTTCTATCATTGCAATGACTATCTGTCACTAGAGTTACACATAAGCAGAACATACACAGCACAAGTGCTACACCTATGACAAGCATCCAGCACATCACATCCCATCTACATGTCAGCCCTTTTCTAAAAACAATACACACACTTGCAGCTGCTCACACCCCACCTGTCTGAAGAGGTCCCTGGAATGCCGATTTGTGTACACTCAGATTCCCTCATCAACACACACACACTCACAAGAGTCATCCAGTGTGCCACACCCTTTACTATGCCGACCATTGTCATACTACCATCTCACTGCATGGAACACAGCTCATATAATACACTGCCTTGGAGTTTATAAGGCCTGGTATCACCTGTAGAGTGATTCTTCTGTGAAAGATACTGTAGGCTATTTATCAGCTAATCCCATCTGACAGGACTAGTGAGACACAGATGGAGGCCCCTCCATGCACACCACCCAAATGTACATGCCCTGTCCCTGCAGATGCCTCCTACTGCATACATGTTTGAATGTGAGCCATTACATCATTAAGCTTTGACACTAATGTTGCCGTGTAACACTTTATCAGGGTTCATGTGTCACCTTCAAAGCAACATAGGACATACACAGTGAGACATCTCAATTGTCTAATGCTCCCTCTGACCAGTCCTAGTCAGAACACGTGATCATGTGATTACTGAAAGAGCTTGCACCTGATTGACCCAGCATCCTGTCAGCCTGACTGGCACCTGTCCGTGGGTCACTCTACAGATACCTGGGGTCCACCTATGGACCACACATGCTGTCCAATACCCTTTGTACCTCAGACAATAATTTGTCATTAGCCTCATCAATGTATACTCAAATACATAGTAGTGCATCATCTGACTGTCATTTGCATCAGATTTGTGACAGTGCCCATGAATAGGCAAATCTTGGCCCTTCCGTTGTCTGACCTTCATTAATGCCTAAACTTAAAAGTGTGACAGTGGACCAGGACCATAGTGTATGATGGTGTAAATGGCCTCCATCAAAACCAGCAACCTCAGATAATGTCCTTGAAAAGTCAACACATATGAGGACCCTGACTGTTCAAAACGCTGAGTAACACTTTTTCAAATGCTAAAGATGAGTCGTGTGTTGAATATCAGCCATTTACGTATGCACAGAGGGTATGATGTTTCATGATACATTACCATCCACAGAGGCCAACTGGAGTATAAATGTGGCAATGACACATGCCTGATCCAGACACCTGAGACATTCTCTCACTCAGCACAAAAAGGTAGCCCATTCGAAAGTCTCATTACACGTGTTCAGTGACAGGGTGGGACCATCCATGTGTAGGTGACCATGTCCTCAATGGCTTCTCTCCATTTTTGCTACAAACAATGCCCAATTGGAACAAGATTAGCTGCCACTAACTCATGAGGAGACCTGGAAGTTACAGTGACAACATACACCCAGACAGTTGATAGTGGCTCTACATTGGACCACATATATAAACATGTGCCATCCAATCAACAAAATATTTTTAAGCAGCCGATCACAGTAGTGTCCTAGTTGGAACCTAGCAGGAAGAATGAAACATGCCACTAAACCAGGTAATGCATAAAGGGCCACATACATCAACAACCTATTTGTCATCAGCACATGAGGAACGCAGAGATTTAGCAAAAAATATCAATGCAAAATGGTATGTCAGATTGCTCCAAAGAATCAATAGGGCAAACGTCAAATGGGCAAATGGGATCATTGAATGGCAAACAGTGAATCATACCCTATGGGCTTCCATGAGCCTGCTGCTGCAGGTTTAGCATTACTGAATAAATGAAACCCTTGGATAAATTAGCAAATCTGGAAGGGCAAACCCTAGGGTGCAGGGGGCCTAAGTCCACCTCTACCGCCCCCCAAATATACATGAAATATGCACATGTGAAGTACACACATGCATAAGGCGCATGTGTGGCCTACATGTCAAAAGTAAAACACATATAAGATACACAAATTCATAATTAGTACATGGTTACCCCCATAAAAAGTGTAAGTGGCAATTGCACTACCTGTTTGGCCTATAGATAATATGGATTACCGTGATAAATGTGGACACATTGTTGCTAAGGAATACATCCTGGTATCCCATTCATCATCTGAAATTAGCCATCAGCAATTACCCAAATTATGTGTACAATTATGGGTAATAACCATTTGGAGCAATCATTACTATTACACTGTGAATGCCTTCTATACATCCTATAAGGGACATGTGCCATAGCTAACCCCAAATGTGTATCACTTAGCACTGTTTGGTCATGACAAAATTCTATTCACAATTTGACAAAATAAAGACATATTTGTCAAAATGCGTCATATTTCCACGCACACAGCTTGTGCATCATAAATTTTGACGCATAGGAGTGCACATAACGCTGAGTCAAAAAATATAATTTTAAAATTAATATATTAATAACCAGCATTACATGGCCACCATATTTTCTATAATGCGTCATATTTCCACGCATACAGCTTGGGCGTCATACATTTTTGACTTACAGGAGTGCACATAATGCCGAGTCAAAAAATATCATTTTAAAATTAATATATTAATAACCAGCATTACATGGCCACCATATTGTCTATAATGCGTCATAATTCCACGCATACAGCTTGGGCGTCATACATTTTTGACTTACAGGAGTGCACATAATGCTGAGTCAAAAAATATAATTTTAAAATTAATATATTAATAACCAGCATTACATGGCCACCATATTGTCTATAATGCGTCATATTTCCACGCATACAGCTTGGGCGTCATAAATGTTTAACTTACAGGAGTGCACATAATGCTGAGTCAAAAAATATCATTTTAAAATTAATATATTAATAACCAGCATTACATGGCCACCATATTTTCTATAATGCGTCATATTTCCACGCATACAGCTTGGGCGTCATAAATTTTTGCCGCACAGGAGTGCACATAATGCTGAGTCAAAAAATATCATTTTAAAATTAATATATTAATAACCAGCATTACATGGCCACCATATTTTCTATAATGCGGCATATTTCCACGCATACAGCTTGGGCGTCATACATTTTTGATGCACAGGAGTGCATATAATGCAGAGTCAAAATAAATTTTCATATCTGGTCATCATATTTGCCAGCGGCTTAAATTTCAACTGTAGAACTGTAAAATAAGCCTCACACAAATATAAGGGAACAATGACGAAAAAATTTTTGACTCTGCATTATGTGCACTCTTATGCGTCAAAAAATATGACGCACAATCTATATGAGTGAAAATATGACGCATAACGGAAAAATAAAAACGGCGGCCATTTTATGCAGGATGTGATGCTATAGGATATCCTGTTTACAGATTCTGTACTGTGGGTGTACTTTCACTTTCACTTTGCAGTCTCAGATTATTCTAGACTGTGTGGCTGTGTGGAAAGTGTTGTCCTGTGTTTTAGTGCTTTTGTGTCCAGTGTACCTTCTCTATTGTGCTTTTGTCATCATTGTCTTGTTGTTGAATAGTGTCTGAGTCTGTATTGTATACTTTTGTCAAGTCCAGTGTTTCTTTTATTGTCTGTGGGAGTCTGTTCTGGGTAGTGTAATTTTGGGGTTAGTTGGGCTCTTATACTTAAGTTTTCTTTTTTTTTCACTACTCTACCTTTCCCCATTTCCCCCTTTTCCTTTTTGTCCAACTTTTTCAACTTTGTAAGTGCAGAGATGTCAGGTAGGCCACAGCTTGCCAGGATGGGTGAGAAGGAATTGGGGGGATTTATATGGCTTGTTTGCCATTTCCTCCCACTCATGCTGGAGGCCGTGTGATACAGGGGTATCACACGGAGGCACGTAAAGTCCGGTGGGGAAAGGTGCGCCATCACTTGGTCCGTGTCTATGGTAGCCTGAGGAATGACCATCAACTCAAGCACCGCTGGGCTGATCTGATATCCAGGGAGCAGGATCTGCTGGACCACCTGGGAATCAGGATTGGTGGCCATGTTGGTGAGTACAAATCAATTACATGTGAACAATTGAAAGCTGTGTGGGGACATGTGATGATTGTTACCCAATCTGCTAGATAAGTAGCTGACTGTGTGTAATGCTAGGGAAACCTACTGGGTAATTGTTGCACAATGTGTAGGAAGACAAATGCTAGCAGTCAGGTAGCTCATGTTTTCTACACATACCGGTTGCCTGTAGCTGTATGTAATGTAGTGTTGCCTTTGTGTCAGACAAGCAACACGTTAATGCCTCTATTTGAACTCTACAGGTCACAATAGCCAGTGAAAAATGGATGTTGAAACATCATACCTACATATGTAGACGCCATTGCTAGACAGAAATTTGTAAACCCAATATGATGCTATAAATGAGTGGTGCCTTCACGTCAATTGAAGTTAGCTATGTTGTCCACACATATGTCACATGTGTGTCTGGTTGGTGTGTGTTGAAAATGACCACATAGGCTGTTTGAGTTTGAGGGGTCATGCAGTCCTCAAGTAACCAGCTTTTGGATGTCTCTCTGGGATGCACATGATGAGATGAATGCACCCCGATATTGTTGGGGCATACTAATGGAGGTGTATCTTTGACACCACATGACTGTCCTGGCCACTGCATGTGTGTAGTAGGGTGTGTAACTGTAACAGGAGACTCATCCAATGTAAATGTTGATTAAGAATTCTTCCATGCAGTATGAGCATGTGTCAAAGTGTGTCATTCGCATGTCATATTCTCACATTGTCTATGTAACTGCAATTGTTTGCCAGTGCACGGAGTCTGAGTATATTCTTCCTTCCATGCTTTACAGGTGGACCTGCACCGTACACCGTGGGAGAGGTGGCTCATTTTGAGGACCCCGACACCTACAGTGAGTGTGGCATGAGTGCTATTTTTATTGTTTGCTAGTGATGCATGATGGACTACTGTGTGTTCAACAGAATTCAAGGTTTGATGCGCTGCCCATTCATTGGTATTGTTGCATTAGTGGGATTTCAAATGTCACTTCAGTTTCAGTAGACCTATGCTTATCCATCTCTCAGATTTAGGGTCTGTAGGCCATTCCAGTCGGGCCCGCTATGGGGAATGGGATGAGTCATGTGGAATACACTTGTTAATGTAAGAGTTGCTCTGGGACTTGGCTTGGACTGAGTCTGCATTTCAGACTGACATTCTCCCAGATAGCTTCTGCAAAAGGCTTGCATTAAATATGCAGCTTCCCTAGTTGAGGATGGACTGAGTACACTGTAGGTTGGATCTTCCGGGGGCATGTACTACCACAAGTTGAACTAGAAGTGTGTGGGACTAGAGTGCAATGGCCTAGGTGTTAATTCTACTCATGATCATGGGTGTTCTTGCTCCTCTGTGTGTGTGGTAAAATATGCCTCACTGGTAGTATGTGATGTTGGCCTAAGTCAGTACATTTTGAAATGTGTGGACCTTGGATAGGACAAGGTTTGGCTGACTCCAATTTGTTGCTAGCCCTTCATTGGTGTTGTGTGTGGAGGCAAATACTTGTTGAGCTTTCTATACACTCCTGGGTGTGCATTGAATATGGGATTGCTGGTTGTTCTTCCCACCCACCCTCAAAGACTGCCATGTGATTGGGAATAGGGTACGTAGGACTGTAGCAACCAGTATGTTACACATACTTGTGACCTTTTGCAACTTTGTTTTGAACCTAGTGTACACATTCGGTTATGGCACATGAGTTCAATATTAGCAAAAAAGATTTACAAATGGCATATATTGAGGGTTGTGATTGTTATCACATAGAGCGACATATGTAGTGAAGTCAGTAGGCGGAAGAGGTTCAGCCATAATGTCAGCTGCATTACCCATTATTTGGATGAGAAGTTTAGGCTGATGTCACCCATCATGTAGAGACATGGATATGCTACGTGTGAGATGCCCTTTTGTATGCAGGCTTCCCATGTACTTCCTCTGAGACTTTCAATGATCTATGTTGTGAAAATTCGCTGTTACAAATACAGTACAAGTAATGTGCAATTGACCCATTGTGCTATTCCACCCAATGCATTTCCTATGGTAAATAGTTGCCCTTTCTCTTCACAGCTGCAAACATGAGTGCCACACAGAGACATCAGTTCGAAAGGCGTGCAATGAGATACCGGCACATTCTGCAGGTGCAGTCGGGGTTCAGAAGGATGGCCCGAAAATACCAAGCGGATCGGGCCTCCGGAGCATGGTGGGCCTCACCACAGGGTGGCCCTACATTGCCCACAACAGCCACCACCACCACATCCACCAGTTCTCCCCAAGTGGCCCCAGCAACGGCGGGGACAGTTGACCCTGCCTCTGCAGCACGACCTGGACCCAGCAATTTCCCAGCTGCAGGACAGTCCAGTGGGCAAACAACAACTCCCACACCGTGCACCTCTGCCAGCACACAGACTGCAGCACCCCCTCCTATTGACCCTGCGGCATTCCTGGCATTAAACAGGAAAATGGACAAGTTAATTACCAAGGTGGACAAGCTAAGCCAGGATGTGGCCTACATTAAGAAAAGGGTACGGTCCATCAGGCGGACCCTACGGAGGGCCAACCTCTAAGACTTTATTGCTTGTTTTAAATCTATCCCTCCCCTCTCTCCTCTTTCCTTTTTGTAATGATAGTTGGGTTTTGGGGATTAGTGTTAGGTTAGTGTAGGTTGTTAGCTTAGTTAGTGTTAGGGAGGAGGGTTGGGGGTCCTTATTCTTTCTATTTTTCATTTTTGTGTGGGTGGGTGGGGGTCAATGTTGGGATTCCTGTTTGTTTATAAAATATATATATATATATATATAAAAAATAAAAAAATAAAAAATAACAAAAAAATATATGATTGTTTAGGATAGTATAGTATGTGTGTAGGTTAGTATGTGTTGTCCTGCATGTGTCCTGTCTCATAATGGTGGGTGGGGGGTTGATGTTTAGATCGATTCATATATGTGCAGAGTAAGTTTAGCTTAGGTTAGTTAGGGACAGTTGTGGGTTAGGAGTAGTCAGGTTAGATTAGTGTAGGTATGACTTTTCCCTTAGTTGCCTCTGGTGTGAATACATAGGAATAAACATATAGTTAACCCTTTGCATTATGCGTTAACTGCTACTTGATCATGGGCTTTACATCAGTGTAGGTGAATGTTTTTCTATGACATTTGTGTCCTATGCTACACACCACAGAACATGGAGCTTTAACATGGCAGCTACCCGTGTGCTAACTTGGTAAGTATCCACCATTTGGTAGACCCACCATTAGTAGTTTACATCGATCACAAAGGTTTTGTGTTGATGAGTAGGTATTCTACATCACAAAGTGTGCTTCCAGACCTGGTATTGTGGTAAATTTATTAGGTCGGACTGCAGTGTGATGTTCAGGGACATCTTTGTAGATGAGGTGTTGTTAACACTCTTGTCTTGTTGTCTTCATTGCTGACATAGATCGTGTGTGTAAAAATTCAGCATGACTTCCCTTCATGGAAGTATACTCAGAAAGGGTGATTGATGCAGTATTTAGTTGTGTTTGCTTAGATTATGCTGCATAAATTCATTTTTTAGTATTGCATGGTGCCTACATTTATCAGCCACCATTAGTTGACTTGGATTGCTATAGATGGAGCATTATTCTGTCCAACACAGCATGATTGTGTGTGGTTTGTCCCTTCATCAGTTATTCTCCTCAGGATGGTCAGGCTATGATGCAATCCTGGCCACTGCACAGATGTATCAGACTACATGTCAGGACAGTTGTATTGACAAGCTACATGGTTCTCACACAGGCACTTTAGAGTTATCTACTGCACAGTTGATGTGTCAAATAACACAGAGACATATTAGGTGTGCAAGTGCTATTTATTGATAGGTGCTGTTGTGCAAAATGTACATTGTCCATGTTTGGTGCATTCTTACATGGTGATCCTACAGAAGGGGTGTGGATGATGCTCCTGACATGCTGGGGTGATGTAACAGACAGTGCAGAGGGACAGGATTTGCCGAATAGTAGGAGAGAGACATTCACTGGCAATGGTGACAAGTCATACAGTGGTTAGCAGAACAGTCATTGAGTATAGTTGTAGTGAGACTGGCATTTGACAAAACGTAGGACCTTGGTCAAAGTAGGCCATGGTGCAGGGACTAGTGCTTCCGGGTACTCTTCCGTGATAATGTGATCTGTTCCATGTCTTCTTCTTCTGATGTGTGTGTTGCCTGGTTTGTCCTTGTTGTTGTTGGTTGTGAAGGGGCAACACCCACCTCAGTGTTAGAAGACGTGGAGTCAGACATTCCGGGGGCTGCTCCCTGTGAAGTTCTTAAGGGCAGTACTGCTGCAAGGAGGGCCTGCTGGTTTTTGAGAATAGCAGCCACATCACGATGGTAGGCAGCCAGGTCAGCCCTGAGGGGTTCAATGTTGCATTTGTGCACGCGTTGACAGGATTGCTGTTGTAGGTGTTGGGTCAACTGTATTACAGCTGTGCTGATTTCCTTCTGGGTTTTCTGCAGTTCCTGCAAGATAGATGTTAGGGCTTGCATAGCAGCTGCCTGATCTGCAAATGACGTCATGCACGAACGCACCCCCTCAAGGCTGGCTGCCATAGTTTGCATCCCCACCCGCACCTCCTTGGCCAGCTCCCGCTGTACACCAACTACAGTTCTTTCAAAGCTGGTGCCAGTGTCGTCAGAGTCCTCAGCTGTATTGGAGCTGGCAGGTCTTACAATTGGGGTGGTGGGTGGTTCTTCTGTGATGGCTGCTTGTTCTGTGCTCCTCCTTGTGAGTGAAAGTGGGGTCTGGAGGGTTTCGAGGACCTTTTGGATGGTCTCCTGGGGAATGTTTATGGGCTCGTCATCCATGTCATCAGGGAAATCAGGGACAGGCATATCGTCAGGAGATCCATGTTCCTCTGCAATGAAACAGGGTACAATTAGTGTGTCTGTGTTGTGACAATTTTGACGTAACATGCAAGCCTTTTGATGACTTTACTTTGTGATCTTGTTTGGTATTGGTATCTGCTGTCCTTCATATGGGCATTGTTATAGGCCTATGGCCCACCTGTGTGTCACATGTATGATATAGAGTTATCAGACTTGTCTGCCTAATCGCCTCTAGGTGTTGCTTTGTACCAATTAGGTAATTGCCATCTTTTTGTCCTACTCGACCCTCCGTGTATATCTATTCTTATGGTGAGACCTTTCACTGGCTGTGGGTGTTGTGATTGCCCTGGCAGCACACTTGCCTCTCAGGACCTGCCCCAAAATCTGTTTGTTCACATTGACCTAATTGTATTTGTTATGTGGCATATCCTATGCATGGCAATGTTACGATGTGATATGGATGTAGACATTGTTGATGTTTCCAGCTGATGTTGGGTAATGTGTGTTTAATTGGATAGCCCTGTTTCTCGTATCTATGTCCTATTTGGTCCTCTGACTGTGCAGGTGTGTTTCAGTGACCAGTTGCATGTGTCCCCTCCTCAATGTTGCTGTCTGAGCAGTATGACATTAGTGATGTTGCCTTGTTAGCCAGGCACGTGAGTGACCCTGACATATGCAGCATGTGTGTGTCCTTAGTGCTGTGTGGCTCCTATTGCTGTTTACTTTGGCTGATGTATGTGTCAACTATGGGCATTGACATTTGAGTGTACTGGTGGCTTTGTCTTATTTCTGGAGATAGTTGCAGATGTCATCCTCACCCCCTAATTTAGGTATGTATGTTCCATGGGGAGGTTACTGCCATTGGCTACTATAGCTGCACAGAGATCAGAGGTGTTAGTGTCAACTGTTGTTGTTGTAGTTACATTGCAGTTGTTGTTTTGGCTACTGGATTACTGATAGGGACCTAGTTGATGTAGGATATATTTTGACTGACGAGTGCCAGGATGTAAGTTTGACGTAGTGGCCTTCCCACCTGTCGCGACTTTCCCTTAGCTCCATTGTTGTCATGACAGGATGCCCCCATGGGACTGTTGTTGGTGCTGTGTAAGTGATGCCCCAGCTCCTGTCTGTGCTGGGCATGCCCCCCTGCCGTGCCCCTTTACCCATGCCACTCCATATATATGCTGACTTACATGCATTGTGTAGTAGGTATTCCCCACCCCGGTTGCAGTGAACATTATTGCATATTAATTCCCCATGCGACTTACCCTGCATGTGCGTTGTCTCGTGGTAGTCTGCGCTGTCCTGTCCTTGAATCCCTGTGACGATCTCCTCAGGGATGACGGCTGTGACCATCTCCTCCATGTGGTCCAGGGCCTCCTGGTGTGCTGGACTCCCCCCTCCAGTCTGCAGTGTTGCCTTCCTGTTCCTGGCCATTTTTTCCTTTGTCCTACGTTTGCAGTCATGCCAGCGTTTCTTACACTTGGTGACTGTCCTGCGTACTTCAGCCACACTGTTGATCTTGTCAACAATTTGTTGCCATATGGCCTCTCTCCTACTGATTGGCAACTTAGAGGTGATGAACAGTTGGTGCTGGTGTTCCGTCACCTCTTTAACCAGGATTTCCTGCTCCTCTGCACTGAAGCGACACTTTCTTTTTTTTCTATATATGTCCTGGTTCCTGTATGGATCATCCTGGCTGGTTCCTGGTCTGTTGTCATCTTCCTGGGGTCTGTAGTGGCATCTGGGATCCATTTTGGCTCTCCTCTGCTGAAAGGGCAGTGTTCGTGGGTAAATTTGATGCTATTGCGTCCAAAAAAACGGCGCTTTCCGGGTTGCGGTGTCGTAAATCGACCCACAGTCATTTACGTCGCGTTAACGTTGTTTTTCTTTACGACTTGACGCCGCTGTGTGCGTAAAAAAAAAATGACTCCCACCTGTTGGTAGCGCCGCCGTGCGTCAAAGTATAAATTTGACGCCCGCACGGCGCATCGAAATAGCGTTAGCCGGCGCAGCTTTGCGTCAAAAAGTATAAATATGGCCCTGAGAGCCTGAGTCACAGATGTAAATTCACACTTCTGTGTAAGTTTACTTTTGTGGTATTCACAAATTACAGGTTTAATTCTACTAATGGTAATTTTATGACTAAGGTGACCTGAAAGACCTATTGGCACTTTTTTTGTTCTTCAAAGACAGACCCCCAAAAAGGGGTTGTTTTCTTTAAACATAAAACAAAATTGTGCCCCAGGTGCACTGGGGCTTTTATTCAGGGACATTGAGGCTATATTAGCATTTTACCTGGCCAAGACTACCAAGGTGTAAACCTGAAAAATGCGAGCAGAGGTGGCATTCGAGGGACCGACCTCAAAGGGATGACCCTATTATTGCCATTTCCACTATCCACTGCCCTGATGGTGGAATCTGTGTCAGGTGTGTCACGAAAACTGCTATTCCTACCCTCTAAATGTGTTGCAGGTTGCAAAACACGTCCAGCCTTGAATTCCTCAATTTATTGGTAATAGGGCCTCAATTACCCACCTCTATATAAGTCTTTATATCTCTTTTAACACCGAAAATTACTATCTACCAAAGTCATCTTTATTTAAGGTCAATGTCCTCAAATACTCAACAACACAGTAATAAATGCAGAAGGAAACAAGTGTTCCTATCGTACTGCACTTGGTGACAGTTCAAGTAATATAGAGTGAACACTTCACTCCATATCATTATGTACACTATCTCGTGACTTGGGTGGTCATTTTGAACATGGCGGGATTGCCCGCTGCTGACCATGCTGACGGTCAACAGAAGACCGCCAGTGGTGGCGGCAGGCATCCTTCCATATTCTGATGCATGGAGCCTCACCACCATTGATGGCAGTGAGGCCTGCCATCCGCCATGCTGGCAGTCGGTGACAGGGGCAGACGCTGCTCCACCCTCACCGCCATATCAGTCCATACCCCGCCATGCCTATAATGATACAGTTATAGGCATGGCATGTATGGAGACGTGGCAATGCTGGTGGAGCAGCATCCAAGGAGCCTGTTCCCTCCCTGAGCGGTGCAACGGAACAGGTAAGTGCTGCCCGAGAGGGAAGGTGTGTGTGTGTGTGTGTGTGTGTGAGTGAATGGGGGTCTGGGTAAGTGTTTGTGAAGGTGAGATGTGTGTCTGAGTGTATGAATGTGTGTGTGCATGTAGTTGTATGGGTGCATGGGGATGTGGGGGTTTGAGGGGACCTGTTTGTAGGTTGGGTGGGGGATGGTGAGGGGGGAGCTGGGAGGCCTACATGGAGATTTGGGGGAGGAGGGTTGGGGGGTCGGTTTTCGGTGTTTGGGGGTGAGGGGTGTGGGGCAGTTCTAGTGGCTTGGGGGGGTGGGTGTTGGTAGTGGCGAGGAAGGGGCCTGGCCTGTCAAATACAGGTAACGGGAATGAAAATTCCTGTCACATGTATGTTTTCCACCAGGGATTACAATCCCTGGTAGAAATGGGATCATAATGCCACCGCCAGTCCGGCCTCCACCGCTGGGTCGAAAGTGCCTACCATCAGCCTGGTGGTCGATTTTGGCCTGGCAGTGGGTGGTAGTGAACTGGCTGCTTTGCAGCCAGTTCACAGCTGTGTTCAGAATATGGTGTGGCGGTCATTACCACCATGTTTATAATGAGGGCCTTGATCTTTTCACTTACAAATCATAAAGTTAAGGTGTGTTAGTCTAATTAGTTCAATATAACCAAAATGAAACTACGACATCCAGACAGCATTGGGCCGTCACATCCTGGAGGGAGGTGGTCACCCTGTTCAATACCAATGGGAACTTAAAAGCAAGCTGAAATTTTTCTTAGTAGTTCTTCATTATGTAAATAGGTTGGGGTAATATTACTCCTGATTATTGAATAATAGGGAACGAGATGCTGGGAAGAATAGATTTCATATTCCCACATGTTTTTTCCCATTTTCAGCACAGTTTTCACCTTGAGAATTCTTTCAGCATGATTGGGATGTTGACCATCTATCACTGTGAGGTGCAGGGAAAGTGAGCTACCTGACTTGGAGGGTGCACGCGTGAAACAGATCCACATCAACAATTAGTGCACATAGCAGTTTGTACTGGGAAACATTTTCCTCAGTGAATTTTAATGCAAGGCTATGGAAATTATATATATATATAAAGTAAAAGTAGGGGGTAGGAGTATATACAATTTTAACCTACCCAGCAAATTTTTCATATATCCTAATAGTGAATTGGTCTATAGAGAGGCAAATTATTATCTTTCCTCTAAACACAAAGGCATTTAAGAAGTGATTAATGAGATAACCGAAAAACTTCTGCTTACACAGTGTAGAAAATAGGGTTATTGGTTGAGGGGGGAGATAAAACCATTCAGGCAACAACCACAATCCTTGTCACGGTGAACCACAAAAGTCACTTAATAAACCTGTGCTTAATCCTCTAGTAGCTTGGCACAAAATAAGTCAGGCTTAACTTAAAACCAATGTGTAAAGTATTTATACATCACACAAACATTAATAAAGTGAAGACACAGGACAAGAAAAAACCTAAACCAATTTTGGGTGAATTCAGCAGAACTGAAGGTATGCAATTTCAATGTTTTGGGTCAGTATAGTACCTAAAAACACAAAACGACCCTCGTGGTCATTTGGTTGTGCTAGACCAAAGGAAAATCACAAGTGCAGGCTGACTGCGAAGGAGAGCAGACTGAACACAAGAAAATTGGATATTCCTGCTGAAAAAGTTAACTTCTCAAAGATTGACACAAACAGTCCTGTTGGTGTGGAGGAGGTTGCGAGGAACAGGGAGATCGTCATTACCGGCAATGATCAATGAAATTCAGCTCATATGCTGCAACTATGGAGATGACACATCAATACTGTTCAAACTGGAAAGTCCAAAAGACATCGGAAACTCAAAAGCCCTCAATTGCCTCCAAGTCATTCATCAATGGATGACATGAAGCCATCTCAAATTGAATGCTTCGTAAACAGAAATACTCACATGTGGCGATTGGAAAGATTCCGACCCACTCTGCTCCTGGCCTGATGATCCGGGACCACCTCCTCAAGTATCTAAGGAAGTTATAAGCCTTGGAATTACCGTGGACTCCAAATTAACAATTAATGCTCAAGTGGACAAATTAGCAAGATCAAGTTTCACCTTGAAAACTCTGTGATGCATCTTCCCTCACCTGGGATTTCCACACAGGGTCAAGACTACTATCTCTCTTGTACTGTCTAAACTGGAATAAGCAAATTACCTCTACACCCGATCATCTTTAATGGATTCAGAACTCTTCTCTCGGACAACTTGTACATGTAAAGCCACAAGCTCACGTTTCCCCTGCCTTGAGGACCTTACATTGGTTACCAGTTGCCAGAAGATCCACCTTCAAGCTGCTTTTTATCACCAATGACGCAATACATGGAATAGGACCACATCAGGAATAAAATCACCAAACACATTAAAGAAAGGATCCTCTACTCAAGATTTGCACCTTGCCTCAAAACCCACCATACAAGAAAAAAAACAATAGGTTGTACATTTTCCTCTATTCAAGCAGCCAAACTATGGAATTCATTACTCCCCAAATATAAGATCCAAGGATAACTATCTTATCTTCAGAAAACTACTAAAGAGTTGGCTCTTTCCTACGTAATCACCATTCTCAAACACTAATGTACAGCACATCCCTGTGTATGTAAACATTTATAATTTGATTATCTGTATATATCTAGGTATGCATATTTGTTTGTACAAATATGTATAATATATTTTTTTTAAATATATAGATATTCTTTAGGTCTGCCTAACAGAAGTATATATTACTTACAGTTAATCACATATGTATTATTCTATGCTTACATGTTTATAGCTCATTGCCTAGTTTTTTTTAGAAAAGTTGTTTGATGAGATGAGTATGGGTCCTTGCATTATCTATCACACTAGGTAAATATTATAATAACTATGGCCCTCATTGTGTCATTGGTGGTAAAACCTGCCTACTGCCGCAGGACCGTCCACCAAAATACCATCTCCACGGCTATCATCCGTCCGCCATATCATGATCACTGCTGGACTTCAGCCACAAGAAGGGCAGAAATCCGGCAGTGATCATAGGGGCGGATGGTGGTAAGCTGGTGCTGCTACCACCAGCACCGCCACGCCAGTTGAACTCCGCCAGCCGTTTCATGACCTGTGATACAGCCTGGCGGTGTTCTACTGGTGGGCGCTGCTGGCAGTAGCAGCGCCCCTTCCTGTTCCCTGCCAGAAAAGACCTCCTACAACAAGGTAAGTTGGGCTTCTGACAGGGGAGGGGGTGGGAATGTTGCGTGTGTGTGCCTGGTTGTGTGCATGAATGTGTGAGTGTGTGTGTGCATGCGTCTATGTGTGTTGTGTTGTTTGCGTGACTGTAGGCGTGTGAGTGAATGCGTGTAAGAATGGTGGAGTGAGTGCGTGTCTGCATATCAGTGTGATTGTGTGTAAGAATGTGTGAGAGCATGTCGGGATGTATGGGTGTATGAATGCGTGTATGCCAGTGTGAGTGAATGGATGTGTGCGTGGTGCGTGTCTGTGGGTATGTGTGTACGGGGGATGAGGGAATGAGAGGATTGGATGGGGTGGGGGAGTTTGGATGGAGGGGGTGGCGGGGGTCAGGTGAGTGTTAGGGGGTGGGGGAGCAGTCTACCGGTGACAGGGAAGGATTTCCCTGTCACCAGTAGGGCTTACCACCATGGTTTTCGTGATGATGCTAACGCCTTTAAAACCATTGTGGTAGGCAGGCTCAAAATGCATCGGCGGTACTATGCCGGCTGCCGGGCTGGAGATTGATATCTCCAGCCTCGAGGCTGATACCACCATGGCGGTATGAGTGGAGAGGTGGCAGGTTGGCTGTAGCCATCTGCCATTCTCATAATGTAGTACCGCCAGGCTGTTGGCGGTACTAACCTCCCATTAATACTCACAGCTGGGGTCATATTGACCTCCTATATATCCACAAACACTTCACTAGTGACATATTGAGGAAAAGATAAATCTTTAAAAAACAGCATTATGAAAAATAGACAAATAAATTACTTTCACGTACTGCAACACTTGAAAGTATGTGCTTATCCAATAAAATGTTAAACCTCAATATATTATCTACCTCATACGTATATCCCCTTTCTATGTAGTCATGTATCTATAAATGTATTACTTTATTCCTTCTACTGTAGAAAACAAATACTCTCTCCACTGCGCTCTTTCACCCTATACCTCTCTCAACCTATCTTCTCTCTTCACTCTGACTCATCCCAAACCTCATTCTACAACTATGATCTCCAAAATAACCCTGTCTAGACTCCTTCCTCTTCTCTACCTCCTGGGTCACCCCAAACCTCATTTTACTACTATGATCTCCCAAACAACCCTTCTAACTTCTTCCTTCATGTAAATCTCCTTTCAGTCATCCATCACCTCATTTTACTGCTATGATCTCCTTAATCCCTTTGTACAAACTCTTCCCTTCTCATGTCTCCTTTTACTTATCCCAAACCTGATCCTACTACTATGATCTCTCAATTAACAGTTTTTAGGTTCTTCCCTCTTCTATCACTCCATTATTCTATTCAGTCCATCTAACAGACTCACATGTCCACCACTCAAATGAACTCATTTCCCTATACTAATCCACCACTAATCCTTTTGGATTCCTCCATTATTCTAGTCAATCCATCTGACAGACTTACATATCCACTGCTCAAATTAACTCATATTTCCCTATACTAATCCAAAACTAATCCTTTTGGGCTCCGAAGTAGTGTGCTACTCACCGAAAAGCTCTTCAATGACTCTTCAGGAGTAGTTAGCGCTGTATAAATACAATTACAATTGCAGATAGTCGTTGCTGTAGCACAAAGAGCAGGCCTGTCATCACAAATGGTCATTGCTGTAGTGTGAAGATCTGCTTGGGTGTCGCAGAGGGTCATTGCTAGAGCTTCCTGTTTGTGGTCACTGCTGGCTGTCAATGCTGTAGCACAAAGTGCAGATCTTCAGTTGTTGGTCATTGCAGCCAGTTGCTGTAGTGCGATGAGTCGGGTTCACCAGAGTTTTGCGTTAGTGGTCAACACTGGTGGGAGAGTCTCGGCGGGAGAGGGCCTGTTCACAGTCACAAAGAGCTTAAAACTTAAAAATGTCACCTTCTCTTGTAGATGGGTGCACATACATGCCAGCCAAGGGTCTAGGACCTGTGGAGTCACCTCTTGGGAACCAGGGACTCAATCTATCAGACTCCAGCAGGGCTTAGGCAAGTTCAATTGCAGGTCCAGGCAGGTCCAGTGCAGGCCCAAGTAGCATGTTGTGTCCCTGTGGCTCAAAACAGGAGGTCAGTCAATTGACCTTTGGAGTCCCTAAGGCAGCCTGAGAGGAAGGAAGTAGGTCCAGTCTGCCTACTCAGAGATTAGGGCAAGCCTCAAGCAGCAGGACAGTCCTCTGGGGGACAAGGCAAGCCTCATGCAGCATGGCAGTCCTCTGGGGAAAAGGCAGGTCTCAAGCAACAGGGCAATCCTGCAATGAACAAGACAATCTTTCCTCTTGTAATGCACCCAAGTCCAGAAAAGTACTGAGGAAGTGTTCTGAAGGTCCAATATGTATACATGGTGCCATCCTTTGAAGTGGGGGAGTCATCTACATTGCCCCACCTCTGGTTCTAGAAAGTTCTTCCCTTTCACTGCCAGGCTCCAAGACGTCTGGGGTGGCAGGCTGGTTTCTGGTTCCTTTGTGTGTGTGCTGGAGGCAGTACTATGATGTGTAATTTGGGCAGGGAACAGCTCTGCCCCCAGCCACCCTGGCAGTATGGCTCATTCTGCCAACATCTAGTCTCCTTTTTCTCACTGCCTGAGAGAATTACACAAAGCCCAATAGCTGAGCCATTCACGGTCATTTGACCCAGGACACTTGCAGCAGGCACCAAATGATAAGCATTTTTAGAATCGTGACTACAAATCAGACTTTACCATTAAATAGAATATTTAATAAGGTAAGCCAATGTTTTTCAAGGGGATAGGTAGGGCTTACAGAGGTGAAAAACAAAGTTGGGAGGTTTTCACTACCAGGACATGCAAAACTTAAAAACACGTCTTGCATTTTAAATACAATGCACTCTGCTCTCTGGGCTTTTTGGGCCCACTTTAGGGGTGACATATATATTAAAAAGGAAGCTGGCAAAAGTTGATTTTAGCAGGTCAAATTGGCAGATTTAAATGTTACTACAGGCTGCAATGGCAGGCCTGAGACATGCTTTAAAGGGCTTGTGTAGTGGGTGGCACACTTGGTGCTACAGGTTCACTAGTAGCATTTAATTTGCAGTCCCTGGGAACATGTAGTACTATGCACTAGGGACTTAACATAAATTAAATGTGCCAGTCATGTGTAAGCCAATTTCACCATGTTTTATGGAGAAATCACAAACATGTTAGCAGTGGTTAAAGGGCACAGATTCCTAACGCAAAAAAAAAGAATTTAAGAAAACAGGAAGAGTGAGGGCAAATAGTTTGTGGGTGACCCTTCAGAGAGGGCCACATCCAACACAGAGGATACCACATGAGTTAGAGATACAGAAATAGTGCTAATTGACAGGCCTTGACTTGTTAGATGGAATAACCTATGGTGAATCTTGCTGCAAGAGGGAGTTTTACCGTCTGTAGTACCAGAATGTACATAGTACATGGGGAACATGTCATTGAATTACTTTTGGAGATACTTTACTCTAATATCACTAACTTTTCACAAGCTAATACACCTTTGTTTATTTGACATTCATGATCTGGTCATTCTAGCAACCCACTGGTTCCCAACTTTACTCATGTCCCTTCCAGACCCTGAACCACAAAGAAAATGTGAATTCCACTAATACCTGACCAGGGCTCTCATTGTCCAGGAGCACTGCACAGTGTACCTTATTATGGTTTCTAAAAAAGGAAGGGTGTCATATTTACTATTTATACTCAGAGCATCCTTTTCCTCACACACTGTTCATACATGAGTCCTTGTTTCTGATTTGTAGATCCAAGTGATTGGTGGATGTAATGCTGGAAATTCCAGCCATACAAGACTTCACCAAAGCACTGGGGCTGAGCTCAGGCAGATATCATATTATTTCATTTTGCCAAATATATGTTTATAATAAGCTACTGGTATGCTGTACATTTTTCTCTGATTGTATATTCTATGCAAATATTGCATAGTATTGGTAATGTTGCATTCTTCTGGTAAAGGATATTCTCCACCATGGTTAGCAATCTAAGCCTTCAAGTCATCAAATCATAAGTGTCTGGGATCGGCTATACTTCACTATCACTTCTGATAGCTGTGGCTTTGACGGTCTCACAGGGGGGGCTGCACACTAACTGTTCTCTAAATATAGCAGCAGATCTTGTAATCTGGCAGGTAAAGTGTTTATACTTTAAATGGAGAATGCGTTGCCTGAAAACGTGCCATAACAGAAGTCCACCACCACATTCCCAAAACAAGAAAAAGGAGTGGTGGGCATGCCAAAAATATGGAGTTCTTTCAGTGGTTAGAAGACCTCTATTGCCAGATAGCTTGTTGTCAATTATGGTCAGGCACTTTCATGGTCCTATGGGAGGGATGATGTGGTGCATTTGTTCAAGAAAAGATGGTTAAACCAACATTTACAGATGATGACAGAGAATCTTTGCCACTGGTGTGTAACCTATTAACAGTTGAATGTTGGTAGAGGAACAGCTGTGACACTGCGCTATATATGGGGATCTGGAGGTATTTTAATCACATGCAGCTTTGTTCAAATTTCTATTTGCAATGTGTTCTGATACATTTTATTTGTGATTTGTATCTTCTCCTGTTGAGTGGAAGCAAACCCAACTAGGAAGAATGACAATTTTATTGCAGCCAAACTATTGCTGTGTGAATGGGTACTATGCTTTGGATTTCCATTTTCTTTGGAGTCAGGCAGTGGAACTCATTTCAATAATGAGGTCCTAAAATGCTGTGTGAAGCCCTGTAAATGGATCAGAGGCTTCATTGTAGCTACCGGCCTGAAGCATGAGGGATTGTCAAACTGAATAGTAGGTCAGTGAAATCCTGTTTTGCCAAAGTGTGTAGTTCTACATCCCCTAGGTGGCCAAATGCACCCCCTCTAGTGCTGATGAGTCTTTGAAGTCTCCCTGACCACAGGACAGGATTGCCTAACCATAATAGCCTCACAGCAAGGGGCCTTGGGGCTGCCTGCTGCTATCAGATGATATGATTCTCGACTATTGCAAATGTGGTGTGTTGTGTCTCTCACCAGGTCAAAGCAGGTACTGCCCTTCCAACCCAAACAAAGTGCAATGATCTTCATCCTGCAGGCTGGGTTGTGCTGTAGAGACACACCAAAAAGGTGTTCCCAGATCACTATTGGCCTGGCCCCTTTCAGTCGTACTTGATTACCAACACTGTGGTGAAATGTGGTGGTGTGCCTAACTGGGTGCACACACCCCACACCCAAAAGTGAGAGAAGCTGGTGAAGAAGTAGTGATCATAACCACTGATCTATATAGTCAAACTCCCAATCACCCTGAAGGTAGCTGATGGTAGAGAAAGGTGTGCCTGAGCATCTCAAAGTCAAGTTGAGACAAGTGCTGACACTGTAGTGAATGAATTAAGAGTAACTACAGTGGACTAAAGCAGAGAAACAGCCAAGGACACTTTGAATTCACAAGAACAGAGCAGCATAACCAGAGGGCACCCTAGAAGGGAAAGGTGGCAGAGGAATAATGAGAGACTGAGGCCCTCATTACAATCCTGGCTGTCGGTATTAAAGTGGTGGTAATACAGCAAACAGTCCGGCGGAGAAAAAAATGGGATTACGGCTCTGGCGGAAACCGCCAACATAGCCAGCCACTTTAACACTCCGACCGCCACGGCGGTACAAACAAACAGCGTGGCGGACACCTCCAACAGACAGGCGGAAGACAATGTACCGCCCACCCACCACAACAGGCCTATCCACCCCCTTTTCCGGGGCGGAACCAACTCGAACAAAAACACGGCGGAAGCAGTACACTGAAGGGAAAACACTCACCTTTCCACACCCCACGAGGAACCAGGACGCCATGGAGCCCGAATTGCAGATACTGCCGATGATGGTCTTCCTGCTCCTCTATCAGGAGCTCCAACGATGGCGGTGACGACCACGGTGAGTACTGCACCTAAAACACAGGGAAGGGGGGAGGGAAAAGAGAGTGACACACACACGCAACACGCAACACCCCCACCCCCACCCCCACCCACAACACCATACACACAAATACATGCTGCAACATTACATATACACCCTCCACCCCCTGGAAGAACGCAAGGACAAAAGGAATTGATTTGAATGAATGTAATCATGTGAAATATCATTATCAAAATTCGAAATCCAGTATATACAATTATGTACACCAAATACACAAGTCCGGATAGTGCACCAATCATTGTCCGTGGACCACTGGGCCCAAAATGCATGGGCGAGGCCCACACATGATACCTGACTCCAAACGGAGGAAACACTGGAGGGGCATCAGATAGAAAATATACAGGGACCTCAGGGGAGAGGGAGGAAGGGCACCTCAGCCTGATGAACGCACTACGCCACTGGTCCACGAGGGGGCTCCATGCCCACAGTTTGGTCCTGGGGAGTGCAAAGCCACAGTCTCTCAAGTCTTTCCAGTGGGTGGTTTGCCCACTGCTTTGTCCTGGGGAGTGCAAAGCCACAGTCTCTCAAGTCTCTCCAGTGGGTGGGTTGCCCACTGCTGTATCCTGGGGAGTGCAAAGCCACAGTCTCTCAAGTCTTTCCAGTGGGTGGCTTGCCCACTGCTGTATTCTGGGGAGTGCAAAGCCACAGTCTCTCAAGAGGATAACAGTCTCCACTGGTTCTAGAGGGGGCTTTGTGCCCAGAGTGCTTCATCCTGCCAAGGACTGAGGTAGTGGATGTTACTCTCCACTGGTTCTGGAGGGGGCTTTGTGCCCAGAGTGCTTCATCCTGCCAAGCACTGAGGTAGTGGATGCATCTCTCCACTGGTTCTGAAGGGGGCATGGTGCCCAGAGTGCTCCACGTGCAGTGTGGCTGGAACAATACACTCTCCTGGGTGTGTGTGTGTGCCATGAGATTGCCAAGGTACAGGTTGCATGATATGCCATGGAGGCAGAGACATACCCCACACTGCTGTGGTTTCACATTCCATATGCAGGTGACAACTGTGATGACAGTGATGCTTTATGAAAGCTGCCCAGGGTCCTTAAACTCACCACCAGCCTCGGACGACTGACCACTGGGGATGGCAGCCATGTCTGCGGTGGTGCCACTGTCGGAGGACGCCGCGGGGACGCTGGCAGGGCTTGCAACGGTGTCAGTCGTGGCAGTGCTTGCGGCGGTGTCAGTCGTGGCGGTGCTTGCGGCGGGGTCTGTGGCGGCGGTGCTGGCTGCGGGGCCTGTGGCGGCAGTGCAGGCTGCGGGGTCTGTGGCGGCAGTACTGGCGGCGGGGTCTGTGGCGGCGGTGCTGGCGGCGGGATCTGTGGTGGCGGAGTATGTGTCAGCACCAGCTGAGTGAGAGAGCAGGATGTCTCCTGCAGCCTGGGATGGCTGCCCACCGGGGAAGAGGCTGGGGACTGTTGCAGCGGCTGTAGACGTGCCGGAGGTTGTGCAGGTAGCGGTGCTGGTGGCAGTGCAGGTGGCGGTGCAGTTGGCGGGGAAGGTGGCGGTGTTCTCCCCGTACAGGTTGGCGTGGACGTGGACAGAAGGTGTGACACTGGTCCCTCAGTCTGTGCCACCATGCCCTCTCCTGACCTGCCCTTCTGTTTTTGGCCCTTCCCCACCTTTGATGGTGGCGCAGTTGTCTTTCCACTATCCCCTTGGTGGCAGGTGTTTTCGGCTTCTCCCTCTGGGATGTGGGCACCTTTTTCATCTTGGCAGGTGGCGGAATGTCCTTGCCCTCGCTCCGTGGCACACTGGCGGCCCTGATGGTTGGTGCACTCCATGACCCCTCAGTTGCTATCACCACTGTGCCTGGGAATGTGGTGGCTGAGGTGCTAGGCTGGGGCCTGGAAAGCCTGGCCCTAGGGGAAGGACGGGGGGGGGAGAGTAGGAAAGAGGTCAATGTTAGCCAGGAAACGTTTTTTAGACACACTGGGATGGGTAGATGGAGGGGGTTGGATTGGGTGTGTGGGTGTGGTGTGTGTATGTGTATCAGGTGTGTGTATTTCGATTTGTCCAATGTGGTTGTGTTTTGGAAATGTGTGTGTATTTTGAGCGTGCCGGTGTGTACCACCAATGGAATACCACGGTTGAAAGACTGCTGCGTTGATTTGTGGGTCGTGATAGTGTGGGCGTATTCCTGTTGGCGTGACAGTGTCGGCTTTGTTATCGCCAGTTTATCACTGACCTTTAGTGTGGAGGACTTGTGTGGGTGCCTGTATTATGGCAGATTCTGAGCTGTGGGTCATAATAGCTGTAGCAGAATTCCACGGAAGCAGCGGTATGTTGGCGGTCTTCTGCACGCGGTAAGTGGGATTTACCGTCAGGGTTGTAATGAGTGCCTGAGAGCAATTTTATCCGTGGAATGCATCTAAAGACTGTCAATGAAGAAGCTGAACCAAGCAAACAAAGTGACAGTGAAGACGAACAGCTAGTTGTCAGGGGTCAAAGACAACACACTTGCCTAATAGAAGGTACTCAGCTATTAAACAGATGTACTTAAGTGAACTTGACTCAAGCATTTTAGAATCTGATGAAGCCTGTGTGAAAAAGGCTTCGACAGTGAAGATTGCTTGAGTTTGATGTTTCTGATCACTCATATGAAATGAAATCTTTGAATTTCTGAAACTCCCTCAGGCTCAAGGCTTTGTTGGAAGAGTGAGCTTGACACTTTAGAAGAAGGTAACATAGTATTTAGGGATAATTCACAATGATAATTATATACATACATTTGATTTGAAATCATAAGGTTTTTCTTATTGTAAAATCAGAAACAAAAAGAAGACAGGATACTGTATGGCACTTTTTTAAATCCCAAGTTAAGTTCTGGAAGGAAGAAATTGAGTTGAGAGCAAAAAGTGGGAAAGATAATGCAAAGGGTGCATGGGGAGAGGAGGAGGAGAAACACAAGATGCTTGGAATATAGCCCAAATTGAGTTTAGGCTGGCAACAACAATATTGGAAGTTATGTTTTACATAAAGAAAGTAAAATGTTTGTAATTCTCAGTACATGGGTTGTAGTGATTATCCTCATAGGTGTGAAGTTTTGGGTTACACATATGAGATATTTGCATGAAATGATCCTGTCATTCCTGGAATTTACTATGTGTGAAAGGAATACTTATTTCAAGCTTCCTGCACATTGGGTTGGGAGTTGGTATTTTGCTTTAGTGTTTCATGAGGAATATCATTTAGATAACACAGATGACCATTAAATAGAGCTAAGCATTGTAGTGCTTCACAGATAGCATGATACATCTTTGATGAATTAACTTCCTCTTTAGGCCTAGTTTTGAATGTCCTGAAAGTTGAAACGTTTTCTACCTTAGTTGACAGGCTTGCTACCAATCCAGATGGAGCTTTCTTAGCTATTGGTACACAAGTAGTAGCCAATAGGGCTATAGTTTTGCAGATTAGGTTTGCTTTATATATTTTGTTTGCAAAGAAGGGAGACATTTCTTAGCTGGTGTATGCTTAGCAATGCTGCACTTATGTGACAGATAAGAGTAAGGAGATCATCAGGTATGTGAGGAAGGGTTTCAACATTTTAGGAAGGATTGGATGAGGCAAGTGCACTTTGTTTTTTGGAACTGATGGGAAGGAGTTTTGGGGTGAAAAGAAATGTGTAATTGTGTGTCTTTGGAGTAGTCATTAGGCAGAACTATTTGTGACTTTGCTCAATGTTAAACTGCCTTACCTCTGAGACCCTATATTCTGTTCTTGAGTTAGACTCTTGAATGCAAATGCCTTTTTCTTTGCCCTGATGGTACCTTAATTTGATTCAGTGTTAGAGCTTTGCTGACTGGCACCTTCTGCTAGAATTTTCCCCAACTGTTTAGGTACCTTAGTTTAGTACCCACGCCCTCGCCTCTCCAGACTACATCCTCTTGGGAGATCTGAACTTCCACCTGGAAAATAACAACGACGCCAACACCGCATCACTGACCACCAACCTCCTCAACCTCGGACTCCGCCAACTGGTCAACACTCCCACCCACATCGCCGGACACACACTTGACCCCCTCTTCACCTCAAGCAACCACATCTCTTTCAGCCACACCTCCGAACTCCACTGAACCGACCATCACTGTGTCCACTTTACCTTCAAGAAAAACACCGAACACCACCGCATCCCCCTACCGCCTCACCGCCGCTGGGGAAAAGTCACCGAAGACCACCTAACCAGCACCCTCGCCAAAAACCCACCACCCGACTCCACCGACCCGTGCGCCGCCGCCATCAACCTCCATCAATGGATCCTCGACTGCGCCAACACCTTAGCTCCACTCAAGAAACCCACCCCCAACCAAGGAAAGAAAAAAACAGCCTGGTTCACAGACGAACTGACCACCTCCAAACGCACCTGCCAGAAACTCAAGAAGAAATGGATCCACGAGCGCACACCCGACAACCTTGCTACCCTCAAGGACACCAACCGTGATCACCACCAACGGATCCGACTCGCCAAGCGTGCCCACTTCACAGAACGCCTCAACAACAACGCCCACGACTGCAAAGAACTCTTCGGCATCGTGAAGGAACTCTCCAACCCTAACGCCAACATCAACGACGTCCCTCCCTTCCAAAAACTCTGCGACGACCTCTCCACCTTCTTCCACCAGAAAATCTCAGCCATTCACGACAGCTTCAACACCACACCTCCGCCAGACCCCACCCCGACGACTCCTCCCCCCCCTACCGCCTCACCGCCTGGACCCAAGTAGACGACGCCGAAACCCTAACAACCATGAATTCCATCCACTCAGGCTCTCCCACGGACCCATGCCCCCATCACGTATTCAACAAAGCCGACGCCACCATCGCCCCCAAACTCCGCAAGATCATCAACCTCTCCTTCAACACCGCCACCTTCCCGGACAGCTGGAAGCACGCAGAAATCCATCCCCTCCTCAAGAAACCCAAGGCTGACCCCAACGATCTCAAAAACTTCCGTCCGATCTCTCTCCTCCCTTTTCCAGCGAAAGTCATCGAGAAGATCGTCAACACACAGCTCGCCCACTTCCTAGAAGACAACTCCATCCTAGACCCCTCTCAATCTGGAGTCAGACGAAACCACAGCACTGAGACCGTACTCCTCGCCGCCACAGATGACATCAGACAACAAATGGACAACGGCGAAACCTCAGCCCTCATCCTCCTCGACCTATCAGCCGCTTTCGACACAGTCTGCCACCGCACCCTACTGGCCCGTCTCCACGAAGCCGGCATCCAAGACAAAGCCCTCAACTGGATCTCATCCTTCCTCTCCGACAGAACCCAGAGAGTCTGACTCTCCCCCTTCCGCTCCAAAGCCACCAACCTCATCTGCGGCGTCCCCCAAGGCTCCTCTCTTAGCCCAACGTTGTTCAACGTCTACATGGCCCCCCTCGCACAACTGGCCCTTCAACACAACCTCAGCATCATCTCCTACGCCGACGACACCCAGCTCATCCTCTCCCTGACCAAAGATCCACTCACCGCCAAAACCAACCTCCACGAGGGACTGAAATCGATCACCGAGTGGATGAACAATAGCCGCCTGAAGCTCAACTCCGACAAGACGGAAGTCCTCATCCTTGGACGCACCCCCTCGGCCTGGAACGACTCCTGGTGGCCCACTCCCCTCGGACCCCCACCTACCCCAGCCAACCACGCAAGAAATCTCGGCTTCATCCTCGACTCCGATCTCACCATGTCCAAACAAGTCAACGCCGTCTCCTCTTCTTGTTTCAACACCCTCCGCATGCTCCGCAGAATCTTTAAGTGGATTACAACAGGAACCAGAAAGACGGTGACTCAAGCCCTCGTCAGTAGCAGACTTGACTACGGCAACGCACTCTACACAGGCATCCCAACGAAAGACATCAAACGACTCCAGCGCATCCAGAATGCATCCGCCCGCCTGATCCTCAACATGCCCCGCCGATGTCACATCTCCCCCCACCTGAAGGACCTCCACTGGCTCCCCGTGGAAAAAAGGATCACCTTCAAACTCCTCATCCACGCCCACAAGGCTCTACACAACACCGGACCCACCTACCTCAACACCAGACTCAACTTTTACATCCCCACACGTCAACTCCGCTCTGCCAACCTCGCCCTCGCCATCGTCCCCCGAATCCAGCGCAAGACCTCCGGCGGCAGATCCTTCTCCTTCCTCGCCGCCAAGACCTGGAACTCTCTCCCCACCTCTCTTCGCCAGACCCAGGACCTCCTCACCTTCAGGAGACTCCTCAAGACTTGGCTCTTCGAACGCTAGCAGCACCCCCCCCTCCCCCCTCCCCCCCGCGCCTCGAAACCCTGACGGGTACATAGTGCGCTTTATAAATTATCTGATTGATTGATTGATTGATTGAGTACTGAGGGAGTTCCTTTAATGACCCTAAACTGATTATAATTTGCAACAGAACAGCTTAAATTACTCATGTCTGCATTTGCTAAGTTATCATGTTTTAGTTTGGTTAACTTTCCTCAATTTTAAGATAATTTGACAAATTATTAACTTATTTCTTACATTTGTAACTTGGCTAATCTCTTAATAAACCATCATGGTTTGAAAATATTACTCCCTTTCCCCTCTGTGGAGCCAAATGTGTTTCACTGTAATTTGAAATTATTTGATTTGATGCTAACTCTCAGTTTATACACCTGTTGAAAACAAGCAATCCATTTGATCAATAGCACAATAGAACCTGGTGATTGGACCAAGGACTGTTTAGAAGTGGAAATTTGAGCTCTATCGCAAGCAAATGTTCTAGGTCCATTTATTTTGTATAGAGCCTTGTTTGTGATGTTTTATTGCTTTCCTTCCAAATTTTAAGTTGTACTGTCCTCTGGAATATAAGGGAGAGCTAATGGGCATAATGAGACATTCTTTATTACTGACGGGTTGTATCTTGAATTTGCATTGTTTAATTTAGTAGAGGTTGTTCATGGACGTAATTTTTGGGTTGTGACTCTTGCCTTGCCCCTTGTGAAGCGTGGCACTGCCTTTGTGACTCCTGTCAACCTTAGGGTGGTCTTTCCTCAAACAATTGTCTTCCTCCTCCATTTTTACTGATCTCTTTTTTGCTGGACTTAGGATTCTGTGCACTTTACCACTGCTAATCAGTGCTAAAGTGCTTTTGCTCTCTCCTCTACATATGATAACATTGGCGTATACTCAATTGGCATATTTAATTTACTTTTAAGTCCCCAGTAAAATGTCACTACATATGTCAAGGGCCTGAAATTTAAATGCTACTAGTGGATCTGCACATTGATTGTGACACCGACTTAAGTAGCCCTTTAAGCATGCCTCAGGACTGCAATTATCTCCTGTGTGTGTGCAGTTTAAACAGCCACGTCCGACCTGTGAGTGTGTATTGTAAACTGCCATGTGGACCTAGCAAAAAACGTATTTGCTAGGTCCACATGGCAGTGGACATAGCAAAAGGAAAGATTAAGCAGGAAAATGTCCATGGACATATTAAGTTATTACCAAACTCAAACCTTCCCTTTTTATGGATATAAGTCACCCCTAGGGTAGGCCCTGCACAGCCCAGTGGGCAGGGTGCTGTGCATTTAAAAGGTAGTTTCTGCACTTTTAACTTTTACATTTCCTGGTAGTAATGAACTCCTACATTTGTTTTTCACTACTGCAAGGCCTACCTCTCCCATAGACTAACTTTGGAATTACCTTATTGCATTTTATAAGTGTAATTTCCTAATGGGAAATAGAATGCGTTACATGTTTGGTGTCTCCTGAATCATAATTTAAAAACCTAACTTATGGGGAAGTCAGATCTTAAATTGCAATTCTGTAAATCCCACTTTTAAAAAGTTGACTTTTTCCTAGTTTGGCCCTTTAGTGCTTGCAGTCTATACCTGGATCACATGACTGGGTGTAGCTGACAGTTGAGCTTTGTGTGTTCCTCCTAGACAGTCACCCACAATGGGGGACTTTGGTGAGGTGTGACTGGATGTGCCATTAATGGCAGGATGACAGGGAGGAGCTGGGCACAGCCCAATTTACACTTGAATAGGCTTTGTCCTTCCTCCACACAAAGGGCTGTATACCCCCTGCAGTTAATCTGGAGCCAAGGCAGGGGAAGCAGGGCACTTGTGCCCTTCAAAAGTAAGTTTCTAGAAGTTTCTTCCCACTTCAAAGGCACAACTGTGTATAAATCATGGGCCTCAGGCACCAACTCTTGAGTGCACTTCTGGTACTATGGATACTCTGCCAGGAAGAAGGACTGCTGTACTGCTGCAAGGACTGCCACTCTTGTGAACTGCTGCTCTAATGGAACTGCTGCCCTACTATGCTGACAGCAGCCTGCTGCTGTCTTGCCTGGCTAAGAAGAACCAGACCTGCAACTTCATCTTGAACCCAGGACCCCAGAGTGACTCAAGGGGACACCCCGCTGACCTTCTGACCTGAGCTTCAGGGACATAAGACCCCCAATCAGCTCCTTGACCCAGTTCCAGTGGGTTCCTTACTCCTAAGTGGTACCCTTCAGGTACTAGACCTTTAGTGTGGCTCAGCAAGCTTAAATTAAGCTTTTCGGTTCTCTGCCACCATGAACTGGAACGTTTGTCCTGAGTTCAGGCTGCTAGCAATCAAGGCAAATCGCGAACCAGCCCATCTTTTCACACAGCAGCATTAGCAACTCACGGGGGACCACCAACATGAAGATTCAGCCCTCCCATCCATCGTGTCTGGCCTGCTTTTCGAGTCATGATGACAGCCTCCTGAAATAGTCTCCTTGTTCCACATGGCCCTCTACAATGCAAATAGGACTTTGTGCACAAAACGTGAGGTAAACATTTAGTGGGACTAATCTGGGACAATATCCAACCTGTGCTCCATTGTGGTTGGCCTGAACTTTGGAATTTCACTCAATCCAGCATGCCCAGATAGCTGTGGTTGGTGCTTTCTGCGTTTAGGCGCTAATTTACATTTTATTCTCTAAAAATTCATAGCTCTAGGTCTACTGATTGGAATTTTGTCATTTTGGTCTTGTTCTGTTTTTTAAACAATACCCTATTACTCTAACCTAGTGTAGAACACTTGTTTTGTGATATTTCCACTGTGTTACTGTTTGAAGTGTTGCACTTACTTTACACATTGCCTCCAAGGTAAACCTCACTGTTCTGTGCCAAGCTACAAGGGATATAAACACAGGCTAATTTTGGGTTTGTTTGTGCCTTACCCTGACAAGGACTGTGATTACTGCATGAGCAGGGCTCACACCCCATTCAACCAAAAGCTCAGTTTCATTCCCCTGTCCTAAAGGATCACTAAAGCAGTGCCAGGAGTGTTGTAAAGGGCATTAATGAGCTTTTTAAATTATGTTTAACTCACAGAAAACATTACAATTGTCAGCTGTAAAAAAAATCAGCAGTGAAATTGCACTGCATTGGAACACTAAAACCCACTACAATGGGCCGAGCCTCTTTTGCAACATGCATCTCCAGTGAGAATTCAGTGCAGTGCATTTAAAATGCAAATAACATGCTTGAAACATAATTTATTGTTGCTGATTGAGAATGCCTGGGGAAATGGCTCTGGATGTCTCTAGGCATGTCAGGGAAGAGTAGAAATTTGGCAGAGAGGAGAGGGAAAAGAAGAGTTAAGAGATGAAGGAGGTTGAATCAGAGACCAGAAGAGAGGAACAACACATAGGGGAGGCACATAGGCAAAGGTGAGTCTGTTTGTATGTGTGCAAGAGTTTCTGTGAAAGATAGCTATAGAGAGAATGAAAAATAAATAGCTGAGAGACATGATAAGATATATATTGGAGCTATAGAGACAGGTGAAGTGATGTCTTTCAAACAAAATGTCATGAGATATCACTTCCTCACATGAGACTGGGTGAGAGGCCCTATGATGTCAACTCATGTGATGTAATTGAGGGTCAAAAGCCAAGTGATGCCATTTCCATTTCTCCTAGGATTTTGGTGAATCGATGTGCATGCAGCTGGTGTCACTGATGTAGGAACTGTGATGGCAAAGTGCATTAGATCGAGGAGGCCTATGTTGCCTGAGGCTTTTGCTGTGCCAGCTATATCCGTGGTTGGAGGTAATACAACAGACCATGAAGGGTTATCTTTGAATCAGCCCTGACTTTCAAACCACACATAAACAGGATAGTTTCCACAAGCATATACCTACTAATGGTGTTTAGAAGGCTTCAATATGTATTACAAGCTACTTTCAAAATAATTATGATTAGAGCACTTATATTCTCTTGCGTGGACTATTGCAAATCCCTGCTGTTTGGCCTCCCTAAGTATTTGGTTCAGAGGTTGTAATGAAAGCAGAATGCAACAGTAAGATCAGTTCTGGGACTAAACTAAAGAGCCTCTGTTGGACTTTTTTCCTTTGCAGGGTCATCTCCAATCTTTTCCTCCTACCTCCTATTTTTTCTGACTTGTTGTAGGCTTTAGGACTCTGGGCACTTTACCACTGCTAACCAATCCTAATGTTCATATGTTCTCTGTGTAAATTGTGTTTTTGATTGGTTTATCCATGATTGGCATATTTGATTTACTGGTAGGTCCTTAGTATATGGCACGAGAGGTGCCCAAGGCCTGTAAAGCAAATGTTACTAGTGGGCCTACAGCACTGGCTGTGCCACCCAAATGAGGAGCCCTGTAATCATGTCTCAGACCTGTCACTGCAGTGTGTGTGTGCAGTTTTAAACTGCCAGCTCAATTTGGCAAGTGTACCCTCTTGCCAGGCCTAAACCTTCCCTTTTCTTACATGTACGACACCACTAAGGTAGGCCCTAGGTAGTCCCATGGGCAGGGTGCAGTGTATGTTTAAGGTAGGATATATACTAATGTGTTTTACATGTCCTGACAGTGACATGCTGCCAAATTTGTTTTTCACTGTTGCAAGGCCTATCTCTCTCATAGGTTAACATGGGGGCTGCCTTTAAAAATGATTAAAGCGTAGATTCCCTTTGGGAGCATATAGACATGTGGAGTTTGGGGTCTCTGAGCTCACAATTTAAAAATACGTCTTTTAGTAAAGTTGGTTTTGAGACTGTGTGTTTGAAAATGACACTTTTACAAAGTGGGCATTTTCTTGCTTAAACCATTGTGACTCTGCCTGTTTGTGGATTCCCTGGCTGGGTTAGTTTGACAGTTGGGCTATTTGCACCTCTCTCTAGACAGTGACACAAAGGGAGCTGGGGTGTAGCCTGCATATCCTGGTGAGCCATCTGTGCTGGAGGGCGTGGAGGAGTGGTCACTTACACCTGAAAGAGCGGTGTCTGCCCTCACACAATGCAGTCTCCAACCCCCTGGTGTGTGTCTGGGGCCTGGCCTGGGCAGACCAGAATTTCACAAACAAGATAGACTCTCCTTTGAAGTAGGCCTACTTCTAAGGCCAACATGGGTATAAGAACAGCACCCAGACCCCTGAAAATTAGATCACTTCTGGAAATCAATAGAAACCTCTGCCTGGAGAAGAGCTGAGGAGAAGTGCCGTCCTGCCTGTGGCTGTGCTTTGTGGAGCTATCCTGAGGTTGCTGCTTCTACCTGTGTAAGGGGACAAAGACTGGGCTTTGTTTTGCATTCCTGCTTGTGAAGAAATCTCCAAGGGCTTGTCCTGGGCTTGCCTCCTGTTGTTGAAGTCTTAGGGCCATCAAAGACTTCCCCTGCCAGCACCTGGACTCTCTGCTGAGACTCCTGCCCTGCCCTATCCAGTTCCTAGGACCTTGAAAGGTAAAGCTGGCAAACCAAGACTAAAAATCCACGCACAGACCGCCGTACAGGGACATTTTCGACACACCTTACGAGACGCAGCTGAGAAACGACGCGCCGCCGACTTCAAAGCTGAAATCTACACTCCACCTGCATCGCGGCTGGAAGATCGACGCACGTGACTGGAGAAGCGATGCGCAACACCTGCTGACAGATGCTGATAATGTCGCAACCCACATAGCGTGGTTTTTCTGATACCATGCGGCAGGATTTTTGACGCAAACCTTGTGGGGTGGTTAAAAACAACACAAAGCCTGCCCGAACTCGAGGTGCTTGTCCGGATGAACGCATCACTGCCCTTTTCCGATGCACACTTGCCTGTGTGGTGTAATTTTGACGCAACCAAGGTACTTTTTCATGCTAGCAGCATTAGAACTGTTTTCTAAGGATTTAAGACTCTTTCTTGCTTTTAAATTCATAACTTGATTTGTGCATGGTGGATTTTTGTCACTTTGGTCTTGTTTGGTTCAGATAAATATTACCTATTTTTCTAAACCTGTGTCGTGTGATTTTGTGGTGTTTTCACTGAGTTACTGTGTGTGTTGGTGCAAATACCAAGGGGTTGAGCGGGGGTTAACTGAGAGTGATTGTCCTTTACCCTGACTAGAATGAGGGTCTTTGCTTGGACAGGGGGTAACCTGACTGCCAATCAAAGACCCAATTTCTAACAGCCTTAATATCCAAACATCTGCGTAACCTCTACTGGTTTCCAGTCAAAAGCTGATGCCTGTTCAAAGCACTCTGAGCCTCATTTATGAGACCCTTGCGCCACCAGAGCATCACTTTTAGCAATGCTCTGGTGGCACAACACCCTGCGCCATATTTACATGGTTGTGTTAAGCCACTTTTTGTGGCTTAACGCAACATTGTAAATACATTCCCTTCACACGCATCACTTAGTGTAGATGGGGCGTACAATGGGTGTTGCTGTGGGCGTTCCACTGCAACATCTATTGCATTTTGACGCTGCCCAATATTTACCAGGAATAATAAAACTGAGGCAGAGCCAAAAACGAATGCCACCCCAGGGGTGGCGTTAGTATGGCGCAATGCGGAGAAATAGATTTATTTTCCCTCATTTTTGCTTTGTTTAGCAAATCACCATTATCGATTGTTTATGTGCAGGAAGGGACACCTTCCTACACAGAAACAATCATTCTCTGCAATGCAGACACCCTTGCACTGTGGTGGAAATGTGCCTGTGTTGGTGCTAGGCAGCTAATTTTAGCACCAGTGCTAGGGTAAACAGGGGTGCACCATATTTTCGTAAATATGGTGTATCCCCGCATTTCTAAAGTGACGCAGTGCAGCCCTAACAATTTTGCTGACGCGCTGTGCTGCACCACTCTCTCATAAATAAGGCTCTCTGGGGCTTAAGCCCTTTGTACTCTTGGTGCATCACTTTTTATACTGGAAAAAGTGACACACAGATGGCACAAGATGCTTGTATGTAAGCCCCTCTATATTTGTCAGAATGGGCCACACTGCGCTAGCCAGGAAGTTTCCATGACATCATTATTCATGCCCCAGCCTAGAACTTTTAGATCCTCATATAATCATCATTTGAGTGCACCCAGGTACAAAAATCCAGAATCAGAGGGCACCATTCTGAAGATATGGAACAACATATCACAACAACTCAGGGGCTCATTTCCGCACCCCCTAGCTCCACCGGAGAATTACTTTCTGCAATGCTCCGATGGCACAGTGCCATTTTCCATATTTACAAGGCAGCGCTAAGCCATTTTCGTGGCTTAACGCCGCCCTGGAAATATGGGCCCTTCTGACGTAGTTTTCTGCGGCAGAGGGGAGTGCAATGGGTGTTTCTGTGGGCATTCCACCGTGACACCCATTGCTTTTGACACTGACCCAGATTTACGAGAAATTGTAAACCTGTGGCAGCACTAAAAAACTAATACCACCCCAGTGGTGACGTTAAGATTGCGAAATGAAGAGAAATACTTTTATTTCTCCTTGTTTTTTGCTCTTTCTATATGTGCTGCATATTGCAGCACACATAGAAGGAGCAAATCATCATTAAAGATTACTTTTGTGCAGGAAGGTGTCCCTTCGTGCACAAAATAAAACTCTCCCTCATTGCAGCCATCCTTGCACCATGGCGCAAGGGTGTCTGTAGTGGAGTTAGGCATCTAATTTAGTGCCAGTGCAGGGGGAAACACAGGGATGCACCTTATTCTTTTAAACATGGCGCATCCCTGCAGTTTAGAAATGTCAGAGCACAGTGCTGCAATCTGGCACAGCTCCACTCTCTGACATTTTCTAGTAAATGAGACCCTAAAGACTGCAAACAGATTTAAACATTTTCCAAAAACACCTCAAACGTGTTTTCAATTTATAGTGACAGTTATCTTCAGATATACTTTTCAGTGTATTTCTTTAGGCAGATGTGTCGGGAAAAGATCTGGACACCCCTTTTTGAGTTCTTTATTTTGCTGTATAAGGTTTATATTCATTCATTCCTACCATACGTTTACACTTTCCATAGTATATTTATCCTTGCACATCTATTTTTTCCCGCTATTTTTGGATGGGTTCTTTTTGGCTTCTACTTTCCAGTTACCTAGATCCTACATGGATAAATATTGTCTAGATGGACAAATATTGGGCCTACCGCGTTGCTCACTGACCAATTTTTGTCTTTGGCTCACTTGATATAGCTCAAGATAGTGAATCTGCAGTTAGTCACCATTCGGATCCACTTGAATGAAGATCTTCTTTACAGAGTACACAACATTATTCTTCCGTTTACAATGCTTCTTTCTTTTGTTAGCATGTCTAATCTTTATTTGGTTTCTTATCATTAGATTATAAGGAGATGTGTTAGAGGTTCGATGGACCTTTTGACTGTGCTTAGAGTAGTTTCCACCATAAGACCCCGTTCTAATAAAAATCAATAGCAATACCAATCAATAACATCAATAATCTTGGGAGTCAATAACTTCCATGCACCATGACCCCTTGGCCATAAACAATCACGCCTTTAGGTAAAAGTTAAAATGTTGATTTCCCTATATTATCAGTGCTAATATTACATGACTTAACCTCAAAATAAAATGATAAGTATATAGAAACAACATTGGTTTACCAAATCTTGCAAAGAATCTCAATTTAATCAAAGCGTGGCTCACTACACATTCAAGAGTTACGTACAAATCAAAAGCGAGAATAATTGTGAAATAGAAATGGCATACATTTAGATTCAGCTAAGAAAATACATCAAATGTTGTTAATATTTAGCAAGCATCATCAGTAATTATCCTAACTAACCTTCTGATTACAATAGCATGTTTGGGCTTCATGCAAAACAATTTAGTCAACACAAATTTGGAAAAACATCTAACTATGGCTCTGTCAAAATTGGCGGTTGGTACCTAAGGACTAAAACAAATAGACATGACAATCAGCAACATCGTCTTATACCTTGCCTCAGTATGGTTCAGTAAGCAGTAACAGTGTTCACCAACTGGACATCTGTTCAGTCGGCAAAGCATCAGAATTCAGCAATAGAGTTCAAGATATGTCTTGAGAACAAACATAATAGAATGTCGCTTCTAGGCAACAAGGTTTGGAAAAGTAAAGCACATCTCCTTTCGGGACAGTCAAGGAAAGATAATGCAGAATGGCGAATGGCGTATCTCCTCTTGGTGCAGTCTGGCTAAGTTAGATTCCCTAAAACTACTTACCACATTGCTATTGGTCAAAGAATCGTATGTTTACGTTTAGTTCAATGAAAGTAGAACCCCAAATCTAAGTACCATCTAAACCATTGTTCACATGTCGATGATTGGCTCCTCTTCTCCTGCTCCCGTCACTGTGTTCGTCAGGTAACAAAATTGCATCAGCTTATACTCCAGTCAGTGCTTCCATTGTCTGCTACTGGAAACCTTGCCTTTACACACACTACATTTTACAAAGTATCCATAGCTAGTACAACAGTTCTCATGGGAAGGAATTTCAGCTACTAGCATTCAGTCAACACAATGGAAAATTACAATTTGATTCTTTAAACAGCCATTTTATGATTCGTCTAAGCAATGCAACTTAACATGAGGCTGTGCAGTTAGGGCCAAGCCCTTCCTAAATTAAGGCCAATGATTAATAATTACTACTACCATAATCCAAACATGAGCTCGATATTTTACATTAATAAGCTTTTAATAAGTACACTTTGTGATTATTGATGGTCACTCAAGTAGGCACATTTCAAATGTGTGTACTATTTTTTCTGTATTAACTCATTTTCTATGCATATTTAACATACAAAATATGTGAATATTCATTACTAAAATTTCAGCGTCAACAATCTCTCCTCTGATGACTAAATGTGTCATCAGACTCAAATCTTCCCACACAAAGTTGCGCTTCAGTTAAAATTTGTCATCTCTATCCCTTTCAATCTCTGTTTCCTCTTTAAAAAAATTCTAAACAAATTTCCCATTTGATCTCTCTTCCCTCCTCTGATGATTTTTCATTTTCTTTAATTTAATCACATGATATGATTTACATATTCCCCATGCTTCAGTTATGCAAATCACAATAATCAATATTCCCTGAATTATTTTCGATATTATTCCCTTCCCAATGTGGCTGATCCAATTTCCCACTGAAGCAAATCCTTTGGCAGCTTTCTTCCAAACACCGGGTTCTTTCAGCTCTTTCAAATCAGCACTATCATTAGTCAGATTAGTAAGTAAGCTTTTAATTTCTTTGCCATTATCAGGAATATATGAACAACAATGCTTTAAATTCAGCATTTTGCAATCTCCGCCATCCTTTGTTAAAAGAATATCTAACGCAAGGCGGTTCTAAATAGTTACAGATCTTATCACAGCCATTTCTGTATCCATTAGGATCATGGCTCCTGCAAAATCTGTCAACATGTTATCCACAATAGTAAACAATTTTTGAATCCGTATAGAATTCAGAACAACTTCTACTGATGGAACCATTGCTCAAAATATATCTCCCACTATGTTAGAAGGAGACGCTCTCTTTTGTATATTTTGATGTAACTCAGTCATTTTCGGTAACCTTTTCAAGTCATCAAGTTGAAATATCTTTGGGAAAACTATCTCCAAGTAATATGTGCCATACCATACTCTTGGAAGACTGTAATCAGCATTTGACCCACAGTTGTAATAAATTCCAGGAATCGCTGGATCCTGTCCATTCAACTTGAACGTCCACTTACTCTGAAACAAAAACACATGTCCAAATTTACTTGTTCCCACAAACAACGTATCACTACTAGATTTAGGCCTATATATACACAAAGCTTTTCTACGTGATGTGCAACTAGAGCTAACCTCCCGTGTGTTTTTATTTCACTAAATGCATAACCATTTCCAAATGTCCTTTTCTCTAAACCTTTTTCTAACTTCTCTTTTAATGCCTTTCTCTTGTCATCTGTCTGATCTAAAAAACTATTTACCAAGTGGTGTAAGCAGGCAGGTTACATTGTTTCTCTAACCCTTTTTCTAACTTCTCTTTTAATGCCTTTCTCTTGTCATCTGTCTGATCTAAAAAAACTATTTTCCAGTGGTGTAAGCAGGCAGGTTACATTGTTTCTATGTGCATATGCAGTGTCAAAGGTTAATGTATGATCAAAATACCAGAGGCACTCATGTAAATCAAAGTGTTAATGTTTGTGTCAATAGTAGTAAATCCAATCTTCTTCTTGTCATGGGAATGTCCCAATATACAACAGCCAGCAGCTTGGATCAAATCTTGTTGTACACTTTCTGAACTCTTCTCCCTCTCTTCAAATTAGAATTCTTTATTATGTTAGTCACATCACTTGCATGACACAATTACAATGCAGGTGGTTTTTTCCACTACTAAATCACCTTGAAAAATGGTCGTATTTTTTAATATCTAAGTTCGAGCCCACCCATTGGTTAGTTTGTTTTTTCAAATTTTTTTCACATTCTTTTAACTTTTCATATATTTTTTCACATTTTTTCACATTGTTTTCAGATTTTTTTACTTTTTGATGTGGGTTCTAGAAAAATTACAAAAAATTACATCTAATTTGCGAAATTATGGATATGATTTATTTCCAAATATACCTATATAATAATTGTATTCACAGCCCTGATGAAGTCATTTGCGACAATTTCCCCACGACAAAACACGTGTTGGCTGTTGACTTTTGGCTATCTTTGTTTGCTTCATCTTTAAATAAACAACAACAAGATTTGATCCAAGCTGCTGGCTGTTGACTGTTGTATATTGGGACATTCTCGTGACAAGGAGAAGATTGGATTTACTACTATTGACAGGAACATTAACACATTGATTTACATGAGTGCCTCGGATATTTTGATCATTATTATTCTCATTTGAGAAGTGTGGAGGTATTGGGAGGATCCTCCTTCCGGGAGCACCGTGCCATTGGAAAAAACATTTGTTCAATTTTAGGTTGTATGATGGACTTGACGTGAGCGCCAATCCTATATAAAGAATTCTCCCTTCACTAATTAATTAAAGGTTAATGTAGGCTCAAAGAATCCTCTCACTAATTCTATAGTGTTCCGCTTAGCTATTCTACTCAGGTACTTAATTGTAGGGACAAATGAAAACACAAAATCATAGATAGAATAGAAATACTGGGGCCCATATTTATACTTTTTTAGCGCTGCATTTGCACCGCTTTTTGATGCAAAAACGCACAAACTTACAAAATACAATTGTATTTTGCAAGTTTGTGCCATTTCTGCATCAAAAAATGACGCAAATGCGGCGCTAAAAAGTATAAATATCGGCCTGGGTGTGCTCTTCTTTCTAGAATCTTGTTAGTAACAGACTACAACTTATCTCATAAGTAAGGGGCAAACTATTATTGGTAACACCTACCTCGACTGATGAAGGAATCTGCATGCAGACAAACTAATTTCTCGCACCCATCGTTTCAACACACTCTCTTAATAAGCAATAGAAAACATTAGAAGAAAGTTCTCTGTGTGCACTATCTACATGCAGATATTTCCCATCTAGACTGAATTTTTCTATTTCTGTGAGTGTAGTAGTTGTCTCTAAAGCTGAAGCATGGTTGGATTTACTCTTGTCAAGAACAGTCATTCCCACAATCAGTACCAGGCACAATATCATACATACAATAGCCAAACCAATACCTAAGTATTTACAACACCTATTCTTCCTACTTACCTTGCTAATGCTACTCATGATCTGTAAAGAATCAGAAGGTACAAGAGAAAAATTATGACTATGCAGCAAACATCAAAAACAAATCTCTTCCTTTTCAACTTTCGATCTCCATTTAATTCTCCTTCACTCAGATCTTCTCTCCTTGTCGTATCTACTTCCTCCTCAATAGTGGTCACCGTAACTGCTTCTTTTCTCTTTGCTTGTGACATTGTCCAAAGGACATGCTACTTACTTTTCTCGTATTGCTTGCGTGGATCCAGTTCAGAACGCCAGCACACTTCACAGCTATGGTAGTGATCAAAACTGCTTCTAAAGGGCCTTTCCACCGAGACTCCAGGCACATCTTCCTCACGTGTTTTCTGATCATAACCCAGTCACCCGCTCTCAAGTTGTGTCCTTCATCTTGAGACGGTTGCAGTGTGGTGGCTTCCACCTGATGAGAGAAAGAGCGAACGACATCAGCCAGACCCTTGCAGTAGTGCAACACCATATCATTGGTTATGTTCACAATAGCATTTGCAGGAACCGCTAGCAGCCTCATTGCTCTGTCCATGAGGATCTCATGAGGTGACACTCCTTTCTTCCTGTCGGGTGTGTTTCTCATTGTCATCACAACTAAGGATAGTCATTTGGCCATTTCAGATTTGTGGACACACACATTTTCACCATCCTTGATTTCAAGGTACCATTCATCTGTTCTACAAGTCCTGATACTTCAGGGCTGTAACTACAATGCAACTTCTGCTCAATGTTTAAGGCTGAACATAGTAGTTTAATTACTTCATTGTTGAAGTGACTTCCCCTATTTGATTCTAAAGAGATCAGAAATCCGAAACATGGTCTCAGTTCCCTAAGCAGTAGTTTCCCTGCTGTGAGACTGTCATTTTTTTGTGCAGGGTAAGCTTCAATCCAGTGACTAAAGATGCACACAGTCACGAACAAATATCTCAAACCTCCACAAACAGGCATCTCAATAAAATCCATCTGCAATCTGCTCAATGGACATCCTGCTCTTCCAATGTAGCTCAAATTGACCACTATCCCTTTACCCTTGTTCATTTGTTGACAAATGACACAACAATGGCAAACTGCTTCAGCAACTTGTCTAAACTTTGGATTAAACCTACTCTGTTTGAACAATCGAAACATTGCATCCCTCCCAAAATGTGCTTGATGATGATACTATCTAGCCATTTGAGCCAACGAACTATTCGGCAATACCAATTGACCTGCTTCTGAAATCCACAGTTCACCCTGATGCTGAACATATTTCTTTTTGACCCATGACCTTTTCTCCTCCCTCTCAACATTATTTTGCAATGTGCTCAGCTCTTCCAAGGTATCTATAACATGTAATGCATAACTTGGACATGTCTCATCTTCCTCAGGTAAATAATTCCCATTTATCTTCGAATGATATACAGTTCAATGCACAAAACCTTGTGACTTGATCCGCATATCCATTTCTCATTGACACAAAATCTTGTGATTTCAGATGTGCACTGCATTTCACCACGGCAATCTTTTTAGGCAATTGAAAAGCTTGCAACAACTCTTCTATCACCATTTCACCATAGATGGTAACTTTAAGTTGTGCAGAAGCATGGCATGCTCTACTAAGGGATACCGGTTCCGCTACCTGCAAGGAGTATACTAGAAACCAGGACACTTCAAGTATACCAGAAATTGTGTACACAGCATATCCTGCTCTTAGTATTCCCTTACTGTCCCTTAGACAGGAACCATCAACAAAGATAATTGGATCATTTTCTTCTAATCAGGTGTTTCTAATATTGGGTTTCGGTTTTCTGCACAAATCAGTTACTTCAAGACAATCATGCTCAAGAACTTTAAATTTTTCAATTTCAACATTTTAATTTGGGAGTAAGGTTGCCCGGTTAAGCACTATACATCTTTTCAATGAAACATCGGGGACCCCAGGATGCTCATTCCATAATGAGTCAGCCTGGCACCTGTTAAGTACTGCATTTTGCATCAGGTAAGTAAAGCTTCAATGGAGTGAGGCACCATTATATTCAGGGGATGTTCCATCACAATGCCTTTGCACTGTGCAAGGCTCTGTCCAACCGCAGCAACTGAACGCAAACAGCCTGATAAAGCTGCTGCAATTGGGTCCAAAGTAGCTGAAAAATATGCTACTGGGCGGTTTACTCCACCATGGACGTGAGTCAAGACAGACAAATAACATGCATCCCTCTCATGAAAGAACAACATGAAGGGTTTTGTGTAGTCAGGCATTCCCAAAGCCGTGGCTTTGCACAAACTTTCTCTAAGCTCAGAAAACACTTTCATGCAGGCCTGATCTAACACTAGGGAATCAGTAACTTTGTTGTGAGTCAGCTTCTGCAATGGTTTTGAAATGACTGAAAAGTTGGGAATACCCTGGCGACAGTAGCCTACCATCTGCAAAAACATCCTGACATCTCTCTGTGTGGCTGGGGGAGTCATCTGCAATATGGCTGTGACCCTTTCCCTGGATATTTTCCTACTTACCTTCTCATTCTGGTGACCCAAATAGTTCACTTCTTTCTGGCAGTACTGTAAATTAGTTGGGGACACTTTATGGCCATCTTTCCTAAATGGTTTAGTATGGCAATCATGTCAAATTTGCACTATTTCTTTGTTTCGGATGCAATTAACAAGTCATCTATATATCCTGTACCAATGTCGATTAGAAAGGCATTTCCCAAGACTCTAGGTTCTTTTTTCAAGATCTGGTTGAATATGGAAGGTGATTCTGAAAATCCTTGAGGAATTCTACACCAACAGTAAACTCGGTCTAAAAATTTGAAACAGAGGAGAAATTGACTATCATCATGGAGAGGTACAGAAATGAATGCTTGTGACAAGTCTATAACAGTGAACCATTCAGTTTCACATGGAATCTGAAACAAAATCAAGGCTGGATTTGGCGCTATGGGACAACATTTAATCACAATGTCATTTATTTTTCTCAAATCTTGAACAATTTGAACTTTCCATAAGGGCTTTCTCAATAACATTATCAGTGAATTACATGGAATGCTCAACACTTCTTTCAAACCCCCTTGGTTCACAAAGTTTGTAATCATGGGAGCAACCTTTTCAATCATGTCCTGTGTCATGTGGTATCAGGGAATCTGGGGAAAAAATGCATTCGGCTTTACTGGAACCATAAGTGGCTCAACTCCCTTTATCAGACCAATGTCTTTCCCTGTCAAATCCCACACTCTCTCTTTGACTGTTCCTTGTAAGTCAGAAGAAAGATCTTTTACATTGAAAAGAAATTTTGCATTTGATTTACATTACTTCAGAAATTTGGATTGGGACCCCTCATTCTCGGTCCTCTCATGTTTTGGTACAACTTGATGTCACTTGTTTGCTGAACAACACCTTCCTGTACCATCATTGGTCACTCTTGCTTCCAATGTCCGTTCCCTCCGCAAGTGTGGCATGGAAACACTCTTTTCATTCCCTGAACATCATTCTGAACCACTACAGTACCCAAATCGGGACTACAGTTTCTGTATCCAAGTCGTCCGCAACCTCTACCTCTCAAATGATTTTTAAAATACCACATGTCCCTGCTGTTGCTGCTGCTGCTGAGGAAAATGTCCTGTTTGTGCTGCTTTAATCTGCATCACCATCGCCCTTTCTTTCAACTTTCTCTTCTTTAAATCAATCTCGTCAATACAGTACTTTCCATACTGCAATACCTCATCAATCAGTTTTGCTTGCCAGCAAATCAAATGACTCTTAATCATCTGGCTAATTTCAGATCTCAATCCTTCCATAAATTTGACCATAAAATGAATCATGTCTTTCGGCTCAATTGTCTCTTTACCACTGTAATGCCGAAACGCCTGCAACAAACTCTCATAATATGCACGTATTGATTCTTTTGCTTCCTGAGCTGTCCTGTCTATTCTCTGCCACTCAATGTTTTTGGGTGAAATTCTTGTTTTTAAAAATTCAGTCACTTTATAGTAACACTTCATCACCTCAGGAGATGGTGCACCTGTGATCGGATCTCTCTCTGGTTCTTGATTGGTCTCTCTCTAGCTGTCCTGTATAATTGCAGGATTCAACTTAATTGTAAAGTCTTGGTTCTCCAAATCTTCTGATCGCTGTCCTACCTAGCCTCCACTATTGTCTTTTCTACCATTCTCATTCTCCTCTCAAATTTCTGTTGCTGTTGCTGTCTGGCTATTAGCTATTAGATTGCTAAAGCTTCGACCTGTGCTGGTCTCGGAGGGAGTTTCAAATCATGTAGCACTCTCCTCAAATTCTCTAATCTCCTCAAATTAAATGTTCAGTGGGCAAGACATGCTAAACCCCCATCTTTCTCTGTCACTTTGCACAATTGTTCAGCCAAATACATGCCTTCTCTTCAAATACAGTGTAAGCAGGTGTACCTTCTGGTGGTGCAATATCCCCTATACTTGTTGTAATATACATATCTCCCCTTAAGGCACTCTTTAAAGCTTTGAAAAATGTCATTTTCAAGGCCTTTATGTTTGGCTGAATCACATCAGGAAATGACTTTAAATCCCAAAATCCTTTCACCCACCTTGTCAACCAATTGTGCTTCATGGTTGTCTGCCAATCCATGCGCGACCCTTTTAACTAACCAACCTATCCCAGCGCAACTCCAATGACATCACACTCACATGTACAGCAGCTGTCAAATGCAGAATGACAAATGGCATATCACCTCTTGGTACAGTCTGGCTAAGTTAGATTCCCTAAAACTACTTCCGAAGTTGTTTTTGGTCAAAGAATTGTACGTTTACGTTTAGTCCAATGAAAGTACAACCCCAAATCTGAGAATTTAATAAAACCATTGTTTACAATTCAATGATTGCCTCCTCTTCTGCTGCATCAGCTTATACCCTAGTCAGTGCTTCTATTGTCCGCTCCTGGAAACCTTGCCTTTACACACAGTATGTATCCATAGCTAGTACAGCATTTTCTAGCAAGCAGTTCATAGGAAAGAATTTTGTCTACTAGCATTTGGTCAACACAATTAAACATTTCAATTTGAATCTCTAAGCATCCATTTTATGATTTGCGTAAGCAATGCAACTTGACATGAGGCCATACAGCTAGGCACAAGACCTCGCTAAATTAAGGCCTATGATTAATAAAGCAAATACATAATACATAACCATTAATATGACATACTACTACATTAATCCAAACATGAGCACGACATTTCACATTAATTAGCTGTTAATAAGTACACTTTGTAATTATTGATGACCACTAAAGTAGGCACATTTTCAAACTTGTGTATTATTTTTACTATGTTAACTCATTTTCTATGCGGATTTTACATTCAGAATACATGAATATTCATTAGTAAAATTTCAGCGTTAACGATTTCTGTATTTTTGCTGCAGACCCACTAGTCGGGGGTTCTCCAGTAAATGATGAATTGTTTGTTCTTCTGCTGGGCCTATCCAGGCAATTGGGTATACCTTTGGTTATTGTCCTTGCTTTGTTGTGCTCTATTCACTGGACAGTGAGTGCTAGGTTCACTTTGAGTGGTATTTCTGCACTAGATTGTGTGGAGTTTGTCACCAAATTGGCTCTTGGCCTTGAAGCTTCTGTTTGAACTGCAATGCTAGCTCTATCTCCATGTATGGTAGTGTTTACAGAATACTAGTCAAGTGTCTGGAGATATGTTCAGAGCCTGCCAGTGATTTTACAAAAAGGGATAGTATAGACTTGAGTATACTTTGCAGTACCTTCTTTGTTTCAGAAGGTAATACATTCAGATAGCCCGAGCCACAGAGATTTTGTGTATATATTATGACACGTTTGAATATTCACAAAAAATCTACATTTCCATTAGCCATCAGATCTCATCACTCGCTGAATTCATACCTGTATTTTCATTTTGCGGTGATTCATAAATAGTGTGCTGTATATATTTATTTACATCATATAGCCCCCAGTCTCGAGCATATAGGGACAGAAATATGTGAAAGGGTCTAACCACAGACCATAGAGGAACTTTCTATTGAGGATGAATTGGTGCTATGGACATAATTTGAAAGTTACGGCTCTGGAATATTTATTACTATATGCATACATTATGTACAAGAGAGAGACTATCCTTGGGTCTGTAATCAAGGTTAGACAGGACCTTTGGCTTTTCTCCTTGTTACCATTATATGTATTGTCATTGATCGTGCATATGCCCCCTACTTCTACTGGAACACATTATCCGCACCTGCAGAAGTACTCCAAGTGCCTGCTCCCATAGCAGCCAATCGGGGACTTCCTTTGGTCCTCACAGGAAAGAAATCAGTAATCAGGTTTGTTGTTATGCTGTGTGGGGAATGTGATTTTTTTGAAGAACTGGTGGTGCCCAGGGTTGTGCTATCTTGCAGCTCCAGTGTATTTTTATGTTTTTTAGTTTTAGGCAAGGTACATGCTTTTGGAAATGAGGCTACAAGGTTGTTACAAATTGCCATTGACCTAGTGTGTGAGAGCAAGATTAGCAAGCAATAAAAAATTGTTTTACCATTTACGATCCAGTTGCAAACTAATGGACTATAGAGGTCTTATAATAATGCTGAAATGAAAGAGGTCAACTAATAAGAATTCTGGTTTCCGCTCCCTGGTGTTCTCGCACTGGTATTAGGTAACAGCAATAAGTGTATCAGGAAGCTTTTTTGGGTCACAAAATGAACATGGGCTATAGATTCCAAGCTGTGCCTCAGCTGGGGAAATAAGGGTGCTTAAACAGATGCATGGGTGTTAACAGTGAATTTTTCTAATGAATATTCATGTATTCTGAGTGTTGAATTTGCATAGAAAATTAATTAAATTAGAGAAAAATTGTTCACACATTTGAAAGATGCGCCCACCTGGGTGACTGCCAATGTTCACAAAGTTTACTTATTAATATCTTATTAATATAACAATGTTGAGCTTATGTTTGATTAATGTAGTAATACGTCATATTAAGGGTTATGTATTATGTATCAGCTTTATTAATCGTAAGCCTTAACTTAGCGAGGTCTTGGACTTAGTTACACAGGCCTCATGTCAATCTGCATTTCTTAGACAACTTATAAAATAGCTGCTTAGAGAATTAAATTATGATTTTCCACTGTGCTGACCAAGTGCTCGTAGCAGAAGCTAGTTCTCATGAGAAGCTGCTTGCTAGAAGATGTCATACTAGCTAGAGATGCATTTTATAAGGTAGCATATGTAAGAATGACCTTCCCAGGAGAAGACAATGGATGCACTGACTGGAGTATAAGCTGTAACAAAATTGATACCTGACAAGCCAAACAATGGGTATAGGAGAAGAGGAGCCAATTACGATAGGTGAACCTGTATAGTAGTAAACATTTAGATTTGTGGTTTTAGTTTCATTGGACTAAATGCAAACATGCGATTCTTTGACATATAAGGATGTGGGAAGTAGTTTTAGGAAATCTAACTTAACAAGACTGCACAGAGAGAAGATACACCAGTAGCCCCATTCTTTTTGCACCAAGAGGAGGTGCGCCATGCGCCATTTTTACCCATTCTTTTTGAAAGTTTTGTTATTCTTTTCCAAACTGCATGAAGAGACTCTACTTTTTCTGAACTCTAATGCTGAATCCTGATGCCTTGCTGACCGAACTGATGTCCAATTGACGAAGACTGTCACAGCTTGCTGAACCATACTGAGGCAAGGTATAAGATTATGTTACTGAATGTCATTTCTATTTGCTTTCATCTCTAAGTACTAACCGCTATTTTGATAGAGCCATAGCTAGATGTTTTCCATAATCTGTGTGTCTAACTTGTTTTGCATGAAGTTCCAACATGCCATTCTAATCCGAGGTTAGTTAGGGTTCTCACGGATGATGTCCACCATTGGTAATAACAGTTGATGTAGTTTCTTTGTTGAATCTAAATGTATGCCACTTCTTTTGCACAGTTATTTATGTTATTAATTTGTACTGTAACTTTAGAATGTGTAGTGGCTCAAGCTTTGATTAGATTGCCCGTCTTTCGGCACTTTGGGCAGCCAGTATTGTTTTTGTATGTTTATCAGTTGATTTTGAGACTAAGCTATGAGACATTAGCATTATTAATATAGGGAAATAAAAATGTGAACTTTTACATAAATGTGTGGTTACTCATGGCCGCAAGGTCATGGTGTGAGGAAATTACTGACTCCTATTGATTATTGATGTCATTGATTGGGGTTGCTATTGATTTGTATTAGTGTGGGGTTATATGGTAGGAACTACTCGAAGGGCAGTCAAAAGGTCCATCAGCCTATACATGTCTCCTTGTAAGTTCACTTAAGAAGGTCTGCGTGCCAACAGAGATGGTAGCTGAGGATGGTTTGTCTCCTTAAAAACCCATCATAGTGGCCCGGTACATGGTTTGTTTCCTTCAGATCCCACCCAGATAGTCCAGAGATAGGCAGTAGAGCATTTGGTCCCAGAGATAGTAAGCGAGGAATAACAGGTGCTCCCAGAGATGGTAATGGGGTACGGGTTAGTCCCTTATAAAGAGCAAAGTAATTAGCAGATTTGGGGAAATTGGTGAAATTGTGGATTTTTCAAGTTTGATGATACAAAGTGGAAAGAAAATGTGCCCCTAAGTACTTAAAATGACTTTCCTAGAAACTTGGAGCTTGCCAATGATTGCTTGAAGGTGTGTTTGCCATTCTAGTGATGTTGTGAATGAAGCAGGTTTTGCGCTTGCACACCTTATGCAAATCGCAGATGAATTGTGATGTTTGTGAGAGTTTAGGGAGTTTACGTACTCCAAATGAAGTTGTAGAAGGAGTGCGCATACTTCAAAGTGCAAGAGTAGGGAAGTTGTCGAACTTCACATGTGCGTGGTGCTTTGTGCTAAAAAATTGTCCACATGGTTGTTGGTATACGGACCCTGCGAGGTCTAAGACTCCGGGGTATGTTGAAAAAGTGTATGAGAAACTGATGGGGTATATTTAGACCTGCTTTGTGCTCAATTAGAGTAATTATTTTATGCTAATTCAGTGCAAACCTAACTCCATATTTATACTTTGGCACTAGACGTGTCTAGTGCCAAAGTAATGGAGTTAAAGTCATTTTTGGGAGGTTGAAACCTACCTTGTGTCAATGAGGTGCAGGGTAGGCATTCACGGCCAAAAAATGACAATATGGCCTTAGCACCATACCTTGCATCAATGAGATGCAGGGTAGGCATTCTCTGCCAAAAACTGATGATATGGCCTTAGCGCCATATTTATCCCCGTGCTAAAATAAAGCACAGGGGGATGGGGCCTTAAATATTGGCACTATGCTTGCTTAGCAACATTATTTAACACCTGGTTATAGGCAGGCATTAGGGGACCTGTGGGCATGTTTCTATGGTCAAAGAATCTGGAAAGAGTCCACGGGTGCCCTTCCCTGGCCCCAGGGACACCCCCACCCATCCCTTCCCACACCAGAGGGACACCACAGGATGAGGGACCAATCACAGGTAGGTCCAGGTAAGTATATACTTTTTTATTTTAATTCCTTCTCGAAGGCCCTAATCTGGGCCCCCCTGCATGGCACTGGCCCCAATGGCCATGCCCCAGGACATATGGCCATTGGGGTGGGGGTATGGCTCCTGTCTTTACTGAGACAGGAGCCATGTCCATGGAGGTTGTGTGCCAGGTAATGGCGTTACTCTGCTTAGAGGCATTTTTGTTGCCTCTAAACAGTGAGGCGCCATAATTCTACACACAACCTCTGGTTTCCCCTATGCCTACCCTACCCGGTTAGAATCATTTACAATGACACTAAATGGGCATTACCACCAGCTAGCGCCATTCTATCAAGATGGCACCCGGCCGGCGTCCAGGAATGGCGCAAGCCGGCGCTATACTTTTACACACAAAACTGTGCTAATGCAGTTTTGCATGTAAAAGTATAAATCAGGGCCAGAGTTTTTGTTGTAATTTGTATGGTTTAATAGGTTGATCGGCATTGGTCAACAAGTCGGAGTGTGAGTCAAAGTGAGCGAAATAATTTTCGACTGAAATCTTGCGAGACGTATGTGCACCAGGACAGACCCACTGATTAGTTGAGAGTGAATTTTGCAGGTCGAATTTTGCTTGCGAATCAGGGAAACTGAGAAAGAAGGAGTAGCTGTTAGAGAGAAAGCCATCAGTGAAAAATCCCTAAAGTTTCTGAACAGATTGTGTTACCCTACCTGTAGTAAACAAACAAATTGGGTTTTGATTTTGTTTAGTGCTCGCAATAATTTTGCATTAGTTTCGCGTGAATCTGAGTTTAGGAGGACAAGCCACAAGACTTTGTCAGCTACATTACGTGTGAGTGTGACGTCATTGGAGCTGCGCTGGGAGGAGGGTCGCACACGGATTGGCAAACAACCGTGAAGTGCAATTGGTGGGTGAAGAGAATTCTGGGATTAAAAGTCCCTTCCTGATTTGATTTAGAATAACATAAAGGTTGCAAAAATGAAAATTTTCAAAGCTTTGAAGAGTGCTTTAAGGGGAGATACGCACATTACGAGTATAGGGCATATTGCACCGCCCGAAAGCACACCAGCTTAAACTGTAATTGTAGAAAAGGGTGCTGCGCCATGTCTTTGGCTGAAGCAATGGATCAAAGTGTCAGAGAAAGATAGGAGTTTAGCCTTTCATTCTGCAGAACATTTAATTTGAGCAGCTTGATGAGGGTGCAGTATGATCTGAAACCCCACCCGAGACCAGCACAGTTCAAGGCATTAGCAGTCTGGGAATTAGTAGACAGACAGCAACAGAAATTTGAGAAAGGCAGAGAAAACACTAGTGGAAGCTGGATGGGACAGCGATCCGAAATTCTGGAGAACCGAGACTTTACAGGGGATTAAGTTGTTTCCAGCTATAACACAGGACAGGGAGAGAAAAGGAAAGAAAGCCATTAGGAAGGCAATTTGAGTAGCTTGAGGAGGGTGCAGTATGATCTGAAACCCCATCCGAGACCAGCACAGTTCAAGGCATTAGCAGCCTGGGAATTAGTAGACAGACAGCAACAGCAACAGAAATTAGAGAGGAGAACGAGAAAGGCAGAGAAAACACTAGTGGAAGCTAGATGGGACAGCGATCCGAAATTCCGGAGAACCGAGACTTTACAGGGGATTAAGTTGTCTTCAGCGACAACACAGGACAGCGAGAGAAAAGGAAAGAAAGCCATTAGGAAGACAAATAGAAGCCCTTCCGAGAGTAGAGAGCACCGACCAAAAGCATTTATAGGATCTTTTATGCTTGAGGAAGACGATGATGAGTTTATTTCGCAGTTCTTGAGAAGTCGTCCCCCACCATATGCAGCACAAGAGAGTGGTCCAAGTACCAGTGTAAACCCCTCAGCACTGACACAGGTTAACGTGACAATGAGTACAGTGCAGATTAATCCTAGCATGACACTGAGCCCAATGCAAAGCAGTCTTAATGCACCTATTACACCTGGTAGTACAAACCCAGGTGCCACAGCCGAATGCCCTGAGAATTGACCCTGGTGCACCTATAGTGGAAACTGCCACAAACTTAATAGTGTCAACAGGACAGGTTTTCCCAAAACCAATGTTGGTTGAGACAGAACCAACTCAATTTTTACTGCCTTGAGTGCAGTCACAAGCGGTGCCAAAGTACTTGGTGATAAAGGGGACACAGTCGTATAGGCCTGCACTGATGAGCCATAATGCGGGAACCATGCTCTCACAGAACTTGAGTGTTAGGCCGAGCACAGATGCTGTATTTTGAGCCTGTCATGATTGGTCCGACTGTACCTTTGTTTGCACAAGAGAATAACAGCGCAAATGGACGGGGAGTCCTGAGTCAGAATTCAATGAGTGGGAGGACTTAAGGAGAATATCTGAGTAGTCTTTCCTATGGGACAGACCTTTGACGGATCGAAATCATTGCTAGACCTTAGTCCATTCGGGGTTCCTCTGGATACGGTAATCGGGTCTAATTTTAGTCATAGCTTGAAATTACTGACATTGCAGTCCCGGAATACAGTTGTGGAGCAAGTGCCACAAGCTCAGGCCAACAACATTTCACTGCAAGGTTTGACTGCCCAACAATTGACTGAATGGTTAGACAAGCTGAATACCCTGCAGAGTACACTTACAGGAGAGGAGTACTAGAACTATACAAGACTAGGACTGGAAGCAGGTGAGCTCATTGAAGGAACTATGGGTGTGAACAGACTAGAGTCCTACACAGAAGCAGAGTTGAGTGCCCAAAAGTTACGAGGGAAGTGAATAACGTGCATCAAAGGCTAGCAGACTTGGCTGAGAAGTACAGCATAGAAGTAGAGAAAACAAAACATTTGTAAAGGAGTTACAGGTTAGATTTTTACACAAAAGACTTCGGACACATGAGATCTGCAGGAATGAAGGCACACCTTAAGGGAGTTGCTTCAAAATGTCCAGACATGGGGATCATAAGGCAGATGGGTGAAGAAAAGAGATAAAAGAAAAGGGGATTCTGTGGAGCTGACTGCAAATGTGCAGCAGGGCAAGGATCCAGTAAAAATCTTACCAATGAGAGAGATTCCAGGAGGGAATTCTGTCCATGTTCCTTGGAGCGGAAGTGACATTCTGCCTTTTACAAATGACTACCCCAGGTTGAGAGAGAAACCAGTAGAATGGTACCAGCAGACAGATAGATTTGTGAAACTTGCAAAGTGCTTGTGGGAAGACTTGAACGCTCTACGAGAGATAGTAGTTCCAGCTGATTTGTGGATGAAGTGCAAGAGGAGTATAGATTGGCCAACAAAAGAACCAGAGAGAGATTTGGCTACAGGTGCGCCATCTCCTGAAGTAATGAAATATTACCACAAAGTGATTACATTTTTGAAAACGAGAATTTTGCCCAAAAACATTGACTGGCAGACAATAGACAGGACAGCTCAGGAAGCAAAAGAGTTGATACATGTGTATTATGAGAGATGTACAGTGGTACAGAAATGATTGAGCTGAAAGATATGACTCATTTTGTATTTAGATTCGTGGAAGGTTTGAGACCTGAAATTAGCCTGAAGATTAAGAGCCATGAGTATGCAAAGTACTGTAGTGACGAGATTGAATTGAAGCAGAGGAAGCTGAAAGAAAAGGTGATGGTGATGCAGATTAAGGCTGCACAAACAGGGATGCAGGGACATTTTCCACAGCAACAGCAGCAACAGCAGCAGCAGCAGGGAAATGTAGTATTTCAAAATCAGATGAGAGGTAGAGGTCACAGAGGAATTGGTAATGGAAATTATAGTCCCGATTTGGGTACTGCAGTGGTTCAGAATGATGTGCAGGGAATGAAGAGTTTGTTGCCTTGTCACGCTTTCGGAGCGGTTAGACATTGGAAGCTGGAGTGTCCGATGATGGTACAGGAAGGTGTTGTTCAGCAAACAAGTGACATCAATTTGTTCCAAAACATGAGAGGGCCGAGAATGAGAGGTCATAATCCAAATTTTCATAATGGGAATCAAATGCAAAGTTTTCAGCCCATGTAGAAGGTGCAAATGCCAAGCGTACAAATGATACAGTTGCAGCCAATAGAACAGCAGGTTCAAATGGTACCTAGACAGCAAATTGAAGTACCTCTAGACCCAATGGGACAGCAGCAGGTAATGCTTCCTCAACAGGTCGCAGGTCAGAAGTTTAACCAAAGTACCAACGCAGTACACCAATTCCTGTTACAGTTAGAATGGAATGAACAATGATTGGGTGAGTGAGAGTTTGGATGAAAAGGAATGTTTGCTTACAGCCTCTTTAGAAGTAGATCAGAAAGGCCCATATGTGAAGGGAAAGGTAATGGTTCACAAAGTTTCATTCTTGGTTGACACAGGAGCTACACACTCTACAGTGAGAACTGCAGAAGTTCCGATCTTCCACTTTCAGGAAAGACATTTCAGGTTGTAGAAGTAGCGAATCAGTATTTGACCAACCCATTTACAGAACCAGTTCAGGTTAAAAACAGCAACTTTAAAGGATTGCACAAATTCATAGTCTGTGACTCAAGTCCGGAATCCCTATTGGGGAGAGACTTGCTGGGTAAAACCAGGTGCTCGATTACTTGTTCAAATGATGGAATTGAGATACAGACAAACAGTGATGATGAGGATAACTCAGCTCCAGATACAGCGCGTTAGACTATAAATGAGGAATATCCCCTGATCAATTTATTTCCCGTGTTCACTGTGAAGGAACTTCCTCCTGATTTACAGGGAACGGTTAAAGAGAAAGTATGAGATTTAAAAGGGAAAGATATGGTCTCCTAAAGGGAGTTGAGCCTGTTAAAGTTCCTGTGAAGCCAAATGCAATTTTCCCTCAGATTCCCCAGTATCACATGCCACAGGACATTCTAATGAAGGTTGTTCACATAATCGCGGAATTTGTAAACCAAGGAGTCTTGATAGAGGTGTTGAGCAGCCTATGTAATTCACCAATAGAGGGATTGAAAAAGTCCTGTGGGAAAGTTCAAATTGTCCAGGACCTAAGAAAAATAAATAAAATTGTGATCAAATGTTACCCCGTGGTGCCAAATCCATCCGTGATTCTGTTTCAGGTTCCATGTGATGCTGAATTGTTCACCGTCATAGACTTGTCACAAGCCTTCTTTTCTGTGCCTCTTCACGAGAATAGTCAATTTCTCTTTTGTTTCACATTTTTGGACCGATTTTACTGTTTAGGAGAATTCCTCAAGGGTTTTCAGAGTCACCTTCCATATTCAATCAGATCTTGAAAAATAATTTTGAGTTGTTGAAATTGCCTTTCCAATTGACATTGGTACAGTACATTGATGATCTGCTGATTGCATCCAAAACAAAGGAAGAGTGCAAATATGACCCGATTGCCTTACCGAACCATTTGGGAAAGAATGGTCATAAAGTCCCTCATTATGACATTGATGGTAAATCCTGTTTATCCCTGTGGTGACGGCCGCCAACATATCGTTGTGGAGGCGAACATTGACTCGCCATATTATGACACAAACACACTAAACTGACAGAATACTGCCACAAACACATATCTGCCAGACCAAAGGCTAGTGGCAAACTGTCGGTATGAACACCCATACCGTTACAGCAACAAAACAACGCCCTCCACATTATGACCCACGAATCAACACGGCGGACATTCGACGGCGGTAAACCATTGGTGGTACACACTGCCGTGGTTAGAATGGCCACCCAAATGAAAAAACAACACAACATTGTCCAAAATCACACACCCGACATTGTTATACACACCAACAGCACTATAAAATGCCCACCCACATTACCCACAACCCTTTACGAAAAATAGCCAAGAGATAGCCACGCCATTCAGAGACACAACTACGCACACCACAAACACTCATCCATCCGTCATGCACCCCACACCCCACCACATTACTCAACATCCATTGCACAACACACACCACACAACACCCATTTTCCCACAAAGGCACCCCTGTTTCACAGATGAGTATTTGCGAGTAATGGTGGAGGAAATAGGGTAGGGCCACAGCTGTTTGGAGCACAGGTGCAGCAAACCTCCATTACCAGGAAGACGGACCTATGGCAGAGAATTGTGGACAGGGTGAATGCCGTGGGAAAGCATCCAAGAACAAGGGGCGTCATCAAGAAGACGTGGAACGACCTAAGGGGGAAGGAACGTTCCATGGCAGAAAGGCACCATCTCGCCATCCAGAGAACTGGTGGTGGACCCCTACCTCCTCCCCCACATCTGACAGCATGGGAGGAGCAAGTCTTGGCAACATTGCATCCTGAGGGACTCATTGGAGTTGCCGGAGGACTGGACACTTGTGAGTCAATATTTACTACCTATCCCCCAACATACCTGCATACCATCACCTCCCCTCACCCTGACACCCATTACTCCACTCCATCCCACGCAGTTTACCACCACAATTGACTAACCTGAATGCCAAGCCCTGCATGCCATATCCCCTGCCTGAACATCCATCCCAGCCCTGCATGCACACCCACCACCAATGCATGCACAGCATGGAGAACTATCAATCCCATAAGACATCACTACACACAAACAAAGGTGGCAGGGCAACAGCAATGACACAGGGGACACTAGGGATGTAGAAAATGTCACAGACATGTAGCATAATACACCACTTACATCCCCACAGGTGCCCCAGCCAATCTCAGCGGCGAGGAGGTGCCACCGCTACCCAGTCCCCCATCCGAAGATTTCCCCAGTGAGGCCATAACTCTGGACTTCTGGATCTGGATGAATTTCCTGGACCATCAGAGACCACTGGTCAGCTGGCTACCCAACCCACACCCACTCCACCACAGAGCCTCCCCCCTCAGTATCCAACACCACAGCAGCCATGCAACATCCCCATACCTCTGTCCCCAGGACACGTCAATTAGCAGTGTACCCACCTTTACAGGGACCCCAGTCCACATCTCACAGCCAAAACAATCAGCATCCTGTGGTCAGTGGCAGTGAGCACACCTTTCAGGAGACACAGGCACAGGGGGACAGGGACACACGGAGGACAGCTGTGCGCCGGGGGGAGGACAAGCCAAAGGAACTGACTGCCCAGGAGGTACTCACCAATGTCCTGGGGGATTACCAACAATCCCAGGACAAGATGGGTCAGATGTTAAACATCATGCAGGAGAACCAGCCACTGCAGGAGGAACAACACCAGGAGATCAGGAAAGATGTGCAGGCCCTCAACACCACTATGGTCTCCATAGCAGAGGTGCTGGGTGATATGGCCAACATCATGAGGCACTACACAGCACACCAGCAGGCCCTTCCACTAGCCAGTCAACTGAACAGCCCTCCACATCTGCTGCAGATAGCCGACAGGTGGCCCTGCCACTGGACCCACTGGCCACTAGCACCCCTCCCCCTGCAGAAGGTGAACCACCCGCAAACATTCCCTGTGACCAAGACAGACGCCAGAGACACTTGCCATGATGAAGACCACTGCCAGGAAATTAGACCCTCCTGAATGTCCCCCTTGTGTTCCACTCTGTCACCTTGTCCACTTTGAACTGCTATTGCTCCCCTTCCTATGACCCTTTGGACGCTGGACCTGTGCTACAAACAGGCTGGACCAATACCCTGGACTTTCCTCTACCATCACCCCATTCCATTGCACTACTGCTTCTATATTTTTCACTAGAATAAACCCTTGAACACAACTTGAGTGACAGCGTATTATGTGACGAAAAGGTGCAATAATATTAACAGTTTCATCTTGTCCAAACGTCCTGAACTTTGTGATTGCATACACATAATGTAGCTGTTTGCAGTCATCAAATCAGTACACAGTTGTAACCACACCAACATCTGCAAAATGAGAAGGCATAGGTGACAGTCAGTTGAGATGGTAAGGCAGTGCCTGCCATCATGCTACAGCCACACTGAAAAGATGAACAATCAGAAGAATGGTTAGTTCCACTGACTTACCTGTGTGTTATTGGAAGTATTGACATATGACTGATGTCCTGTTGTCCACATCCTTATCCTCTGCCTCCTCATCCTCACTATCCTGAGGGCCCACTGCTGCCACAGGAGCATTTTCACCCTCCTCCTCCTGCAAATAGGGCATATGTCATCTGATGGCCAGGTTACGCAACATGCAGGATGCAACAACTATCTGGCAGACCTTCTCAGGGGAGTAGCAGAGGGATCCACATGTCAGATGGAGGTATCTGAACCTGGCCTTCAGGAGGCCGAAGGTCCGCTCAATAAGTCTTCTGGTTCGCCCATGAGCATCATTATACCTATTCTCAGCCCCTGTCCTGGGATTCCTTACAGGGGTCAAGAGCCACAATAGGTTTGGGTAGCCAGAGTCACCTGCAAGAATTGAGGAACAAACATTAGCCTTGCACAATGGTATGCGGTATGACTCCTGAAGGCATACACTGACATACATTGGGTGGGGACTCAGGCTCACCTATTAGCCACACCCTGTGCCTCTGTAGTTGTGCTATCACATTTCGGAAGCTGCTATTCCTTAAAACGAAGGTGTCATGCACCGACCCAGGATACTTGGCAATGACATTGGAGATGTACTGGTCAGCCAGGCACACCATTTGCACATTGAGTGAGTGGAAACTCTTCTGATTCCTTAACACCTGTTCATTGTGCCAGGGGGGACGAATGCTATATTTGTTCTGTCGATGGTCCCAATAATATTTGGAATATGTCCCATTGCATAGAATCCAGCCTTCACAGTGGCTAAGTCTTTCACTTGGGAGAAAGCGATGTAGCTGCACATGTGTTTGAGCAAGGCAGACAAAACCCTTGTCAGCACTATTGATAACATTAGCCTTGACATTCCTGCTGCCAAACCCACTGTCACTTGGAAAGAGCCAGTTGCCAGGAAATGGAGAACAGATAGAACCTGCACAAGTGGGGCGATCCCAGTGGGATGACAAATAGCAGATATCAGATCAGGCTCCAATTGAGCACACAGCTCTGTGATTGTGGCCCCGTCCAATCCATAGGTGAGTATTAGGTGCCTGTCCTCCAGTGTAGCCAAGTCCACAAGGGGTCTGTGCACGGGGACTTGCCTCCTCCTCCTATTCCTCCTCAGTGGTAGGTACCTAAGGGACACAAAAGGGAGAAGGGAGTGACAAACTGAACAAAGGAACCACCACCCCAGTGTACATTGAGCTTGTATGTAATTTGTCTATGTAAATTGCAATGTATGTACAATTGACAGCAATGATGCCGTTTTCAATTTCATAATATTGACCAGCACCATAAATTGGCGACCGCCTGTCCTGGATGTAAGGACAGGTAGAAGTGATGTAAATCCGCTGGCGTTGGGCATCATGGAGAAAGGCGGTCTTGCACCGCTGTGCTATTCCTCATTGGCTTTCATGGGGCTCTATGGAATACAGTGTCCAATGAGGATCACCGGTGGCGGTGACAGTGTACACTGCCATGGACATGACCGCCATTTTCTGTCTATGACCTCACTTGATTCCTGACTTTCCACAGGACAACACATCCACCACGTGTGCTGCTGTGACCTGAGTCTGGAAACTGCCATGATCCGTGTGACAGGGGAAAGGTCCCCTGCCTTCACTTCAGAGGAGTTGGAGCGCCTGGTGGATGGGGTTCTACCCCTGTATGGACAGCTGTAGGCCCTCCAGACCAACAGGTGAGTACACCATGGGGACGATACATGAGACAAGGTTGCGTGGAGATGTTTATATGCTGGCAGTGTGTAATTTGGGTGGGGGGCATGGCTGGTGGTAGTGTACATGCAGGGCTTCAGGTGATGTGTGTGCCATTTGAAGGGAAATGGTATTTGTGGGGAATATGTGTTACATGCTGGATTATATGGTTAATGGTGTCCTCCTGTCTGTATTTCCTCTGCAGGTCAGTGCCCATCAGAAGAAGGGATTGTGGCATGCCATCGCCAATGACGCGCAGACCCTGGCGGATCTATAGCAGGCAGAGCACCCACTGCAGGAAATGGTGAGAGGACCTGAGGCGCTGGACACGAAAACCATGGAGGCCCAGCTGGGGATGGCCTCCCAATGAGGAAGGGGTTCCCATCAGAACCTGACCCCCCTGATGGCCCACATACTGGCGGTGGCCTACGCAGACCTGGATGGGTGCTTGAAGCCAGCACAGCAGCCACAAGGGGGTAAATACAGTGTGTGTGTAACAACCATCTTTGTTGCCTGGCATAGGATCCTGGTGGTGGGTTTCAGTTAGTGGGTGCCCTATAATGTCAGCTCAGACATTGCTGCATGGTCCAGCTCAGGGTAAATGGGTGAATGGCAAAATCTTGTTAACTAGCTAGGTGTCATTCCATGTCAGACAGGGCTTAGTAGGTCCCACGAGGGGTGAAGATGGTGGTGGTTGGCTCTCATCTTGCTGTGGTACCTAGCCATTGGAATGCAGTGAGGTGCATAGTGCTCAATCTTGATCCCTGTGTGTGATGGTAATGTGTATGCCATCTGTGGTGCTGGTGCTATAATTGACCCAGTGCTCCCTTTCTCTCCCCCCTATTGTCTTCTGTCATCCTGTCCATGTGTGCATTAGCATCATCTGGCAGGGGAGCAGGTGCACTGGCTACTGAGGGAGCTGCAGCCCATGGCACCCAGGAGGCAGAGTCCACCGACACCAAGGGGACTAGTGGGACGGAGGGAGACGGGAGCACCACGGCAGGGACAGGAGGTGACAACACTGACTCTGATTCCTCCTCTGATGGAAGCTCCCTGGTGGTGGTGGACACCTCTGGAACCACCCCACTACAGGTACAGTCACCACCCCTATACCAGCACCGCCCTCCCAATAGCCCCCCACTGAATTGCCCAAGCCTGCTCACCCAGGAGGGTGGGCATCTCCTTCGCCCCAGGCACCTCAGGCCCTGCCCCAGTCAGCCCTGCTGCCCTCAATGAGGATGCTGTTGACCTCCTGAGATCCATCTCTGTAGGGAAGTCAACCATAGTGAATACCATCTAGGGGCTTGCATCCCAGAAGCAGCAATGAAATGCCTACTTGGAGGGAATCCACAGTGAATTGGCTGCCCTACAGAGATTGTTTCAGGCTCTGGGCTCCTCTCTGATGGCAGCCAGTGTCCCTGGTCCTACCAACCCCCCTCCAACTACCACTTCCCAGTCCCAGTCTCCTCAACCCCAACCCATCCCATGCACACATACAGACAAGCATGCACACAAAACATCACACAACAGTGGCACAGACAAACACAGCCAGCACACTTCAAGCCACAAGCACTCAGACAAACAACAGACAGTTGCACACACAACATCCACTGCCTCCACTGTTTCCTCCTCCTCTTCGTACTATTCCCTCACAGTCACATCCACACTCACACCTGCATGCACTGCATCAACAGCCACCACCACTGTCACCACATCATTCAGTACACACCTCACTTGCGGACACCTGCACACGTCCTGTTTGTCCTGTCCCATCCTGTCTGCCCCCTCCTAAGAGACACAAACGCTCCCACTCAGATGCCCAAATGTCATCCACCTCCCACACGCACACTGTCCATGCACCTGCACCCAAGTCCAGCAGACATACACCTCCTTCAGCCACTCCCTCTACCTCCACTCCCATCCTTCCTCCCATATCCCGCCCGACGTCCCTAAGAAGCTTTTCCTTACCCAACTTGACCTCTTGCCCCCTCACCACCTCCCCGTCCTGCTAATAGGAGCAGGGTCCCAACGACCCAGGCCTGCACCTCAGCCAAACAGTCTGCCACTGCTCCGACCAAAAAATCAGCTGCTGACAAAAAGGTGCCCCTGAGTGTGACGGCAGCCACTTCTACTAAGTACACACCTCGGCCTCAGAAAGGGAGGACTACGGTGGCGAAACCCAAGGGACATAAGATGGGGTCAGTGGAGGCACCTCCTAGACCTGGAGGCAAGGACACCAGTCACATGTCATAGGCCAAGGGGGCCCGTCACAGGAGGGAACACATGGATCCCCCTCCATCACCAAAGAAAGCCAAGGATCCCCCTCCACCACCAAAGAAAGCCAAGGTTCCCCCTCCACCACCAAAGAAAGCTGAGGAGCACCAGTAGTGGGCAAGGAGCCCTCTCTACCAGCAGAGGCACACAATAAGCCCCCTCTACCAGCAGAGTGCAAGGAGCCCTCTCCACCAGCAGAGGCACCCAAGGTCCCCCCTCCATCGCAGATGGCAAGGAGCCCACTCCACCAGCAGAGGTCAAGGAGCCATCTCCACCAGCAGAGGCACCCAAGGAGCCACCTCCAGCAGCAGAGGGCAAGGAGCCCTCTCTACCAGCACAGGCACCCAATGAGTCCCCTTCACCAGCTGAGGGCATGTAGCCCACCCTCCAGAGACTATTGGACAAGGAGCCTCCTCCAGGACCAGTGGGCATGTAACCCACTCCAGAGACAGTGGCCTTTCACTCCCCTCCAGAGAATGTTGGGCAAGGAGCCCCCTCCAGAACCACTGGGCATGTTACCCACTCCAGAGACTGTGGACTTTCACTCCCCTGCAGCGACTGTTGGGCAAAGAGCCCCCTCCAGAACCAGTGGGCATGTTACCCACTCCAGAGACTGTGGCCTTTCATTCCCTTCCAGAGACTGTTGAGCAGGGAGCCCCCTCCAGAACCAGTGGGCATGTTACCCACTTCTCCTGAGGTGCCCCCAAGTCCCCTTCCCACTGAGGTGCCTGCCCATTTCCAATATGATGCCCCTGAACAGTGGAGTTTGGATTATGTCAGGAATCAAGTTGGGCCTTGGACTGTGCCCTTTGGCCATGTGGCCCTTTGGTACTGTGGACTGGCCACTGGCCCAATTTGGACATTGACACCTGCAATTATGTAGGAAAGTACCATCTTTCTTGGCATGTTACCCCCAATTTCATCGTGTTTGTCAGTGTGTTTTGACTGTCTCACTGGGATCCTGCTAGTCAGGACCCCAGTGCTCATAGTTTGTGGCCTATGTGTTGTCAGTATGCTTAACTGTGTAACAGGAGTTCTGCTAACCATAACTCCAGTGCTTATGCTCTCTCTTTACCAAATTTGTCACGGTAGTTTAGTGACTCCAAATACCAATTCTAATTGGCACACTTTACCCCCCCCTTATAAGTCCCTAGTATATGGTACCTAGGTACCCAGGGCATTGGGGTTCCAGGAGATCCGTATGGGCTGCAGAATTTCTTTTGCCACCCATAAGGAGCTGATACAAACATTCCATCAGGACTGCCACTGTAACCTGAGTGAAATAGTGCACACACTATTTCACAGCCATTTTGCACTGCACCTATATGTCTAACCTTTAGTAACTGAAGGGTAGCTGCAAAGTTACTGTGTGTGAGGGCATCCCTGCACTAACGAGGGTGCCCCCACATTGTCCAGGGCCAATTTCCTGGACTTGTGAGTGCGGGGACACCATTATAAGCGTGCACTACATGTCAACACATATATGTAGCTTTACAATGGTAACTCAGAATATGGTCATGTGAGGTTGTGAAATTGAGCCCCCAATCCAATTCCATGCACTCTGGGGGCTCCACCATAGGCCCCCAGTACGGTCAAACCAGCTCTCAGAGGTTTCCACTGCAGCCCCAGCTGCTGCCACCTCACAGTTTTCTGCCCTCTAGGGGACTGAGCACCTCAATCCCAGGAAGGCAGAACAATGCATTTCTTTTAGGAGAGGGGTGTTACAGCCTCTCCCTTTAGAAATATTTGTTACAGGCATGGGAGGGGTATCCTCTGAGAGCCTCTGGAAATGCTTTGAAGGGCACAAACGGTGCACTCCTTGCATAATCCAGTCTACACCAGTTCAGGGACCCCCAGTCCATTCTCTGACACGAAACTGGACAAAGGAAGGGGGAGTGACCACTACACTGTCCATCACCCCTCCCATGGGTGGTGCCCAGAGCTCCTCCAGAGTGTCCATGTCATTAGCCATCTTGGATTCCAAGGTGTGGAGACCCTCTGGGAGCATCTGAGTGGCCAGTGCACGCAGGTGACATCAGAGACCCCTCCTGATAGGTTACAAGACTCCATCAGGACTCCTCTGCATCCTCTGCTTCAGCTTCTTACCATCTGATAAAACTACAGACTTCTCCAGGAACTGTTGTAACTGCAACAATGTATCCGGGAAGGCTACTGTGACCTGCAATGTCAGCCCCAGCCAGCAACTGCAACAGTTTCCCGGTTGTGCACACTCTGAGGACTGCCTGTCTTCACCCTGCACCAGAAGAACAGAAGGAATCTCCCGTAGAGTGACGGAGTCACTTCACTGCCTCAGCAGGCACCTCTCTGCAATGATGACCGGTACTCTGGGACTCCTCTCCTGTCAACGAGCATGATCCCTGGGACACGGGTGGTGGACCAAAGTGATCCTGACTGTCCAAAGGTCCAGCTGTCCAAATTTGGTGGAGGCAAGGGCTTTCCTCCCTCAGCCAGACAGTACCCCTGTGCATCACATCCTCTACAGCTCCTTGGGCTTCTGTGCACTTCTTCCAAAGGTTCTTCGGGCACAGCGTAGCCCAGGTCCCCAGCACTGTCCTGTGACACTCAGCTCCCTAAGTAGTTCTCCGGCGGCGTGGGATCCATCTCTGTAGTGCTGCAACACCCGCACTTTGCAACTCCTTTGTCCCCATGTCCTGGGACTCCTGTGGGTGCTGCCTGGTCTTCTGAGGGTCCTCTGAAGTGCTGAGAGCCCCCCCCGTCTCCTCAATCAGAGTTGAGAACCCCAGGTCCCTCCTGGGTCCCGGCAGCTCCTCTTTGACACAAAACGCTTTCTTGTGTGAACCCAGGCTTTTTGGCAGAATCCAGCCACGCAAACAGCCTGCATTCAATGACTCGATGTGGGACATCTCGTGCACCAAGCAGGAGCCCGCAGCTATCTTCTTTGGTGCATTTCTGTACTTTTCTTCCAACCAGAGACTCCACTTTTGTACCTTCATCCAGGTGGGCAGGGGCTACTGTTCTTCCTGGGCTCTGGGGTGGGGTACTTTACTTACCTTTGGTGTATTCTTACACTCCCAGCACCCCTCTACACACTACACTTGCCTAGGGGGGAATCCAACTTTTGCATTCCACTACTTTAGTATATGGTTTGTGTTGCCCCTAGGCCCATTACAATCTATGGTGTTTTTCACTGTTTGCACTATTCTATGACTGTTTACTTACCTGATTTTGGTTACTAGTGTATATATTGCATATAATACTTACCTCCAGAAGGAGTATTGCCCCTAAGATATTTTTGGCCTTGTGTCACTAAAATAAAGTACCTCTATTTTTGGTAACACTGAGTATTGTATTTTATTGTGTATAAGTACTGTGTGACTATAGCGGTATTGCAAGAGCTTTGCATGTCTCCTAGTTCAGCCTTGGATGCTCTGATGCAGCTACCCCTAGACAGCCTAAGCTGCTGGACACTGCCTACATTTCACTAATAAGGGATAACTGAACCTGGTATAAGGTGTAAGTAGCTAAGGTACCCACTAGAAACCAGGCCAGCCTCCTACAATTTACATTTCATGTTTCATTACAGTGGCTGTTGGCAGCAAATTACAGTGCTCGTTCATCAGAATTGTTGTCCTTGCATTATTTTCACATGGGTCCTGTGACATGTGTTTTACTCTGCGACTGGTTATGTGTATGGTGTGTGTTGTGCGTGTCACTCTCCTTTTACTCCCTCCCTTCCTTGTGTGCTAGGCGGCTGTACTCACCGTCCCTATCTTTGTTGGTGTTCCAGGACAGCCATGGCGTGGTAGAGCATTGGGAAGACTTGGAGTTCTGGTTCCATGGACGTGGTGGAGTCCTCTGTGTCCCTGATGGTGAGTCTTTCATTTTCTGTACTGTGTTTCCGCCAGGCTTTTGATGGCATTGGTACTGCCCCGGGAATACTGGTGGTTTGCTATGTCATAATATGGTGGGTGGTACCTTGACTTCCGCCTGGCTGTTGGTAGCTACCACCGTTATCAGTGGTGTTAACGCCCTGGCGATTGGTTGATACATTGGCTGTCAATGGGAGGTATCATTGCCATGGTCATAATTTGGCAGTAATTACCCGTAGGCTGTTGGCATTTTACTGCCACTTGAACAGTCACCGCAAATGTCATAATGAAGGCCAAAGTGTCCACTTAAAGTGTAATACTGTCAGAAAGAAGTGAAATATTTGGGTCACTGGATTGAGAAAGGAATAAGGAGAATATCCAGAGAAAGGGTCACAGCCATATTGCAGATGAACCCTCCAACCACAGAGAGAGATGTCAAGATGGTTTTGGGGATAGTAGGTTACTGTCGCCAATGGATTCCTAATTTTTTGGTCATTTCCAAGCCCTTGCAGAAGCTGACTCATAAAGAAATCACTGATCCCCTAGTGTCAGATCAGACTTGTATGAACGCATTTTCTGAATTGAGAGAGTCTGTGCAAAGCTCGGGCTTTATGTATACCTCACTACACTAAGGGCCATATGTACGAACACTTTTTCCCATAGACACAGAATGGGTAAAAACCTTTGCTACATCTGGCCCTAAGTCCTTCACGTTGTTTTGTCATGAGTGTGATGCATGTTCTTTGTCTGTCTTGACACAGGTCCATGGAGGTGTAAACCGCCCAGTGGCATATTTTTCATCTACTTTAGACCCAGTTGCAGTATCTTTACCAGGCTGTTTGCATGCAGTTGCAGTAGTGGGACAGAGCATCACACAGTGTGAAGGCATTGTGATGGGACACCCTCTGACAGTTATGGTCCCTGACTCTATTGAAGTCTTACAAGAACGAAGACCCAGATACCTGTCAAGTGCAAGATTGACTCGCTATGAGATGAGTATTTTAGGGTCATCAAATTTGTCATTGAAAATATGTACAGTGCTTAACCTGGCAACTTTACTCCTGAATGAAAATGTTGAAATTCAAAAGTTGGAAGACATTGAGCATTATTGTCTTGAGGTAACTGATTTGTGCACAAAACCGAGACCTGATATTAGAGACACCCAGTTGGACAAAAATGACCAAATCATCTTTGTTGATGGTTCCTGTCTAAGAGACAATACATGAGTACTGATAGCAGGATATGCTGTGTGCACAATTTCTGGTATACTGGAAGCATCCTGGCTTCGAGGAGTATATTCTGCACAAGTAGCGGAACTGGTAGCCCTTACTAGAGCTCGCCATGTTTATGCTCAGCTTAAAGTCACCATCTATGCAAATAGCCAGTATGGATTTGGAATAGTCCATGACTTTGGCCATTTGTGGTCACAGAGAGGTTTCATGACCTCTTTTGGTTCACCGGTGACTAACGGTGAGAGGATTCAAGAGTTATCACAAGCTATCCACATGCCTCAAAAGATTGCCGTGGTGAATAGCAATGAACATCTGAAATCGCAAGATTTTGTGTCACTGGGAAATGAATGTGCAAATCAAGTCGCAATGTTCTGCACATTGAACTGTATATCATTCAAGAAATTGTGGGAATTGTTACCTGAAGAAGATGAAACATGTCCAAGTTATGCATTGCAGGTAATAGATACATTGGAAGAATTGAGAACACTGCAGAATAATGTTGACAGGGAGGAAAAACGATAAAGAAGCAAATTGAAATGTGTACAGCGACAAGATGAATTGTGGGTTTCAGAAGAGGGTAAACTGGTTTTGGCAAACAGTTTGTTGTCTCCAATGGCTAGGTATTATCATGGTCAAGCACATGTTGGGAGGGATGCATCGATTCGCCTCTTTAAAAACATTGGTTGAATCCGAGGTTTGGACATGTTACTGAAGCAGTTTGCTATTGTTGCATCACTTGTCAACAAATGAACATGGGAAAAGTGACAGTGGTTATTTTGAGCCACATTGGATAAGCAGCAGGTCCATTCAGTAGAATGCAAATGGATTATATTGAGATGCCTGTATGTGGAGGATTGTGATATGTGTTGGTGATTGTCTGCATCTTTAGTCATTGGATAGAAGAGTACCCTACACAAAGAAATGACAGCCTCACAGTAGCGAAACTACTACTTATGGAACTGAGACCAGGTTTTGGGTTTCCGATCTCTTTAGAATCAGATAGAGAAAGTCACTTAAACAATGAAGTAGTGAAATTACTATGTGCAGCATTAAACCTTGAGCAGAAGTTGCATTGTAGTTACTGCCCTAAAGCATCAAGACTAGTGGATCAGATGAATGGTACCTTGAAATCAAGAATGGCGAAAATGTGCATGTCTACGAATCTGAAATGGCCAGTCACACTAACATTAGTTCTGATGACAATGAGAAACATACCCGATAGGAAAACAGGATTGTCACCACACAAGATCCTCATGGGCAGAGCAATGAGGTTGCTATAACAGATGACATGGTGTTGCACTACTGCAAAGGTCCGGCTGATGTGGTTTGCTCTTTCTCTCAGCAGGAGGAAGCCACCACACTCCAACCGTTCCAAGATCAGGGACACAACCTGAGAGCTGGTAACTGGGCTGTGGTCTGGAAACACATAAGGGAGACGTGTTTGGAACCTCAGTGGTAAGGTCCTTTCAAGATAGTTTTGTTCACTACCATAGCTGTGAAGGATGCTGGAGTTCCGAACTGAATGCATGCCAGCCACATGAGTAAAGTGGCATGTCCTCTGAACAATGAAGAGGAGTTGTTGAGACTACCAACAATGACCAGATAATCCTCAGAGACATAAAGAGAAGAAAGGGGAACTGAGACTGGATCTGAACATGTCGAGAGCGGTTCAGTCATTCCTATGAGTGACGAAGGAGAAGACCTCCAGGAGAGTGACAGTGAGCCAATCCTATCCAAGGCATCAGGAGAGTCTAGTCAGAGGAGGGCTCTCTCAGAAGCAGATGAAGTCGAGAGACGAACAGAGCAAACGCCATACCCTGAGGGGGACGGAGTTGAAGCGGCTCAAAACCAATGTGGTCTGACTCCTCCATCAACCAGTCGCAGGTCCATCAAGAGAAAATCCTACAGCGCAAGAAGAAGTTTCAAGTTCAACTCTGAAAAGAACATTGACCAAGGGTCCACTGAAAGGAGATAAGTGGCCGGAGTCACAAGCAAAGAGAAAGTAAGAAGTTGTGACAACAATCGAGGAAGAAAGAGATACGGCAAGAAGGGAAGACCTGAGTGAAGGGGAACTGAATGGGGATCGAAAGTTGAAAAGAAAGAGAATTGCAAGTCAAAGGTACATAGGTCCTGAATGGGCACATGCAACAACAAGTGAATGGCAAAGAGAATTTTTGTCTTTTTGTTTTGATCAAGACATTCCCGGTCAATATTTTGGCACTTGAAGGAAATCAAGAAATTGAACTGTAGAAATTACAAATTGAAAAAAGAAAGTACAAAAAGAAAGGGACTGTTGAAAGCAACTGAAGCTTATGGTTGAACCCTGATTTGACTTTATGACTGGAAAGAATTACCGAAATTGACAGAATTGCATCACATTATAAAAAGGAGAGAGTCTCCTTCTGGTACAGTGGGAGATATATTTGGAGCAATAATTCCATCAATGGGAGTTGCTCTGAATTCTGTATATATTTGAAAGTTGTCTACTAATGTGGATAACGTATTGACAATTTTTTCCAGAGCCATGATCCTAATGGATACAGAAATGGCAGCAGTAAGGTCTATGACTCTTCAGAACCGCCTTGCGTTAGACATTCTTTTAGCAAAAGATGGCGGAGTTTACAAAATGCTTAATTCAAGGCATTGCTGCTCGTATATTCCTGACAAAAGTATGGAAAGTAGAAACTTACTTACTAATCTGACTAATGAGAGTGCTGATTTGAAAGAATTGCAGGAGCCAGGTGTTGGGAGAAAGTTGGAAAATATTTGTTTCAGTGTGAAATTGGCTCAGCAACATTGGGAAATGGATAATATTGAAAATATTACAAGGGATATTGATTATTATGATCTGCTTAATTAGAGCATGGGAAATGTGTAAATTGTGTAGGATGATTAAATTGAAGAAAATGAAAATGATCAGAGGAGGGAAGAAATAAAAAGGGAACATTTGTTTAGGGAGAATTTGAAGAGCGAACGAAGATTGAAGGGGATAGAGATGACAGACTTTTAAGCTGAAGCAAAGGAAAAACTTGTGTGAGAAGATTTAGTGCGATGACACATTTAGTCATCAGAGAAGTGATTGTTAATGCTGAATTTTACTAATGAATATTCATGTATTCTGAGTGTTGAATTTGCATAGAAATTGAATTAAATTCGAGAAAAATAATGCACGCATTTGAAAGTTGTGCTCACCATGTTCATGAAGTGTACTTATTAATGGCTTATTAATATGAAATGTTGAGCTTATATTTTATTAATGTAGTAATATGTCATATTAAGGGTTGTGTATTATGTATTAGCTTTATTAATCGTGGGTCTTGTCTTAGCGAGTTCTTGGACCTAGTTGCACGGCCTCATGTCAAGCTGCATTTCTTAGACGAGTTATAAAATGGCTGTCTAGAGAGTTAAATTGTGATTTTCCTCTGTGCTGACCAAGTGCTCGTAGCAGAAGTTAGTTCTCATGAGAAATTGCTCACTAGAAGATGTCGTACTAGCAAGAGAGACATTGTATAAGGTAGTATGTGGAAGAATGACCTTCCCGAGAGAAGATAATGGATGCACTGACGAGTATAAGCTGCAACAATATTGATACCTGACAAGTCAAACTATGGGAACGGGAGAAGAGGAGCCAATCATCGACATGTGAACCGTATAGCAGTACATTTTTAGATTTGGGGTTTTAGTTTCATTGGACCAAATGCAAACATTCAAACTCTTTGACCAAGAAGGACGTGGTAAGTAGTTTTAGGAAATGTAACTTAGCCAGACTGCACAGAGAGAAGAAACGCCATTAGCCCAATTCTTTTGCACCGAGAGGAGATGCGCCATTTCTCTCCATTCTTTTTGAGAGTTTAGCTATTCCTTTCCGAGCCGCAGGAAGATACTCTGCTTTTTTTGAACTCTAATGCTGAATCCTGATGCCTTGCTGACCGAACTGATGTCCTATTGACGAAGACTATCACAGCTTGCAGAACCATACTGAGACAAGGTATAAGATGATGTTACTGATTATGTCTATTTGCTTTTATCTCTAGGTATCAACCGCTATTTTGTTTTGCATGAAGTCCAAATATGCTATTCTAATCTGAGGTTAGTTAGGGTTCTCACGGATGATGTCCACCATTGGTAATAACAGTTGATGTATTTTCTTTGCTGAATCTAAATGTATGCAATTTCTTTTGCACAGTTATTCATGTTAATAATTTGTACTGTAACTTTAAAATGTGTAGTGGCTCAAGTTTTGATTAGATTGTGATTCTTTCGGTTCTTTGGGCAGCCAGTATTGTTTTTGTATGTTTATTATTTGATTTTTAGACTAAGTTACGTGTCATTAGCATTGTTAATATAGGGAAATAAACATTTTAACTTTTACATAAAGTTCTGGTTATTCATGGCCGTGAGGTCATGGTGTGGAAATTACTGTCTCCTATTGATTATTGATGTCATTATTTGTTGTTGTTATTGATTTGTATTGGTACTGGGTTATATGGTGGGACTTACTCGAAGTACAGTCAAAAGCTCCATCGGCTATACGCGTCTCCTTGTAAGTTCACTTAATAAGGTGTGACATGCCAACATTGGTGGCACAAGGTTGCATGGGAACCGGCAGAAGCAGAAAAGACAGTAAGCAGTCAGAAATTAGCATTATAACAAGAGTACTAACAATCAGAAGCAGGAGCGGTAACAACAGCTACAACTGCTGATTGTAGACTAGAGACAGTGCCTAAAACCTGATGGAGTGTTATCAAGATCATTGGAAAACATGGGTCCAAGGATCCTGGGGCTCATCGTGACTCCTTTGCCTTATAGTTCAGCAACGTGAAGTCTAATGTCATTTTATTGCCAGTATAGCGACAAGCTATCGTCAACTTGTTTCTGCCATGCTTTATTACTCCCCTTTTCTATTTTCAAGAATTGAGTCTGATAGCAGGTTAAGACAAATATAAAGCAAATGTGGAAATCGACATGGCAGTTGAGCAAGGATTCCCTAGCAGCGTATTAGTACACCAGTTGTATGCCAGATGTAGTAATCATGTTATATTAGATTAAGTCACATTTGGCAGCATGCTGGCTAGCAGAACTGAAGCGGCAAGAAACAGCAGTATAACAGTAGTGAAGTGGTGGATCTGGGTTGATAAGACTGTTTTACATGTCTCTGACGGTTTGCCCATGGATACTTTGGAGCACGGTCTTTTCAAACATCAATTTCTCATTCGGATTTGCAATTTGACCAGTTGACAAATTGTTCTGAGTCATCCCTCTTCTCCATTATGGTGTACTTTTACATGCACTTAAATCAGTTTGCTAAGGTAAATTCATGTCCCGTGAATTCCAAACTTGAATTTACAAATGTAAATCACATTATAAGGGTTTGCAAGTTGAACTTAGAATAGCTTTGTAAATCGTGCCTTTAGAGTCTAGAAAAAACTTCGAGATGCAAAGTGTAAACTCATTATTCATAACTGAACTGAAAGCATGGACGTCATATAGGTATCACCAGGGGTCACACCTGCACTCCCTGTTTTGCCATTTGTGACTTATGTTACTCCCTTTGTGACCACTGGCATCAGAAGTAGTAAGATCAGTGCCAAGAGCACAGAGGCAACTTGTCCTTATGGGCATCAGTGTGCCATCTTGCTTGCTTTCTGCACATTTTTTTTTACACTGATTATGAACATTACTGTATTATTCACTATTAGTATAATACATGGTGTTTGGCTTGGCTTGTGAACCCAGCGCAAAGGGGCTCCCCAATAGTGAAAATAAACGTGATCTCCGGGACTCCCGTAGAAATCCAAGAAGAAAACAATGCCTACTTTGCTGCTTTGTACCGCACCTTATACCATAGCAGACCCTTAGTTGACCCCACTGGACTAGATTTTTGCAAGACATCACTGTCCCTGCCTGGGCTGTGACGATAAGTGTGCCCGAAGTACTGGGGGCCATTAAGAAAATTGCAAGAAGCAAAGTTCCAGGATCGGGTGGCCTACCGATTTAATTTTATAGAACTTACTCAACAGAATTGTCTCCGTGACTCATGAAGATGTTAAATGAGGCATATGCCTTAGGCCACCTGCTGCCATCTAGCAGAAAAGCAGTGATTGTCACTTTACCTAAACCAGGGCAGAGGCTTCAGAAGTGGGAGCCTATCAGCCGCTTTCCATGCTGAATGTCAACTATAGGTTCCTGAGAAATATTTATGCCAAAATTAATCCACCCTGATCAATCAGGTTTTATTCCCAAATGCAAAACGGCAGCTAATATTGGACGTCTTACAATCCTAGCTGATACCTATATGACCAAACAACTGCTGCTATATTATCTATAGATATTGAAAAGGCATTTGATAGCCTCGAGTGAGACTACCTTTACTAAGTCATGACTCATATGGGACCCGTACAGAGATTTGTGGTCTGGATGAAGCTCTTATACAGTATCCTAGACCCACAGCCAGGGTGCGGACGGGGCAGACTATCTCAGAGGGCTTTGGGGTAGAATGAGGTACGAGACATGGGTGCCCACTATCCCCCATGCTCTTCGCTATCTCCATGGAGCCCATGGCGGGGCATAACTAGAAGATCACACAAACACAACGGATACACAATGGCTACGCTGCTCACCCACATGGGCTCAACAATCACACCAGGACTACTGTTGCACCACACCAGCAGGGGGAGGGAGGGCTGGTAGGGGAGGGTCCATCCGCCTACCCCAAGGATCGACAGATAGAGATGCAAAGCACTGATAGATACTGATGCTAGCTGCAGATATTGCAACTTTGTAGAAATGCTACTGAAATATTGTGTTATGATGGTAGAATATGGACATGGATTGTATTATCTAGATGGAGGAGGGACCTGTTGACAGTTTGAATGATGTTATGAAAAATTCAATAAAATATGTTTATAAAAAATCGTATAATAAATGGAGGAGAACCTACAGCTGGAATGGGACTTTCGCTGACTGCCAAGGTAAGTGAACGAATGAATGAATAAATAAATGAGACCATTTGTAAAGTGCAGCAACTACATCCGAAAGAAGTGTCCAAATGATAGTGAGGTATGAAATAAAATGCTTTTAAATGTGTGTTGTATGTGTGCATGTGGGTGAGAGAGTGTTTGTGTGACGGAGCGTTTGTGTATGTGTGAGAGTATGTCTGTATGTTTGAGCATGTATGTGTGAAAGAAAGTGAATGAGCAAGAGTGATGGCCAATGAGTGAGAATGAGTGGAAGTGTCAATAAGTGAGTATGGTCATAGTGAGAATGAGTGAGTGAAATAAAGTGGGCCTGATTCACAAAGATAAATGTACACTTTTGGGAAAGTTTCCATTTTTTTTGGTAGTCACAAACTCGGAGTTAAAAGTACGTTTATGACTGTGGAGACTCCGCTGTTAGTCTAGAGAACTCTGCACATAAAAAGATAGGACAGGTTTGTCTTTTTTATGTGGAGTTCTCTGCCCTGACTGTGGAATTTCAGGAGTCATAAATGTACTATTAACTTGTAACTTGTGAATATAATTTAAAAAAATGTGAACTTAAACAAAAGTGTATTTTGTAACTTTGTGAATCAGGCCCAGTAACTGTAAGTGTGTGAGTGTAAATATGAATGTCTGTGAAAGAATGTGAGGGAATGTGAGTGGAAGTGAATGAGAGTGAGTGAATGAGTTGGTGCTACTTAACTTAGGGTGACAATAGGAGCCTCATTCACAAAGGGACTTACATGTAGTAAAGTTATGAGTGAGAAGTCTGGGCAACCATGGCGGGGTCTTTGCACTGGTGGCAGGATCTGCACACTCAGTTGGAATCTCTGCACTGCACACACTCTGCAGTACACCATGCAGACATTCCACCCCAAGTGTGGGGATTCCTCCACAAATGCAGATATTCTGCCATGAGTGCATAGACTCTTCACTTGTATCTTTACTTGTGAATCATGTACTAAATAAGTCACAGTGAGTGAGGGTAAGAATATGTGGTATTGAGTGCAAATGGGAAAGTATGAAGGAGTTTAAGAATGAAGGCAAGAGTGAATCAGTGTAAATGAATGAGAATCAGAGTGCGTGAGAATGCATAAGAGTTATAGTGAGTGCGGGTGAGTGTCAGAAAATGAGAAAGTATGAGTAGAAGTGAGTGAATATGAATAAGAGAGAAGGAGAGGGAGTGAGAGTGAAATTTAATGAGTGAAGGAGTGTGAGTGAATGAAAATTAGTGTGACTTACTGTATGTAAGTGAGCATGAATGCCATTGAATAGTGAAGGTAAATCCTGGCTCATAGAAGCACCCTAGGCACAATGTAGGTGCTGGCATACTGAAGGCAAGTCTTATACTGACAGGCACCTATGACAAAAGACTGTCACTGAGATACTCGTGGTAATAATTGACATGTGTGAGATCCATGGCAAAATACTGGCACTGGCATACTGGAGGACATTTGTGGTATAAGAACACCTGTGGAAAAATGCTGGTGCTTGCATCTGGAAGGAAATTCTTGACATATGAGGCACAAATGGAAAAATGCACTTTGGAGCTAATTCATAGCCATAAAACAGGACAACCACTGCATATGGAAGGGAGCAGCTATGAAAAATGCTGGCCCTAATATACTTGAGGTAATATTTTAAATAAGGGTCACCCATGGTATGTAGATGGCAATATTGTGGCACTGACATATGTATGTAAAATGTGGCCAAAGGGGACGCCCATGGCACACAAGGGCACTAATGAGAAATACTGGCTCGGGCACAATTGGGAACATTTTTCATATATGGGGTCACCTATAGCACATTTTTGGAAAAAAAGGTTAACTCCTGAGGAACATCAGGTTTCATTGGCTTGGCACACCATGAACAGAGTTGGGGATGTATTGAGTGCCCTTTCAGAGTGATGACACTTTTTATTATTATGTCAAATGAAAGTGCTGCTAACAGACCTGGATTAGTGTTAATCCCCCAATGATTTTGGTGCTCTTCAACTGAATCTAGTCAACACAATTATAATGCCTGCTGCATAGCACCTTAAGATTTACAATGAAAATAGAAAAAATAATGTAGTAAAACTATAAAAGTTTATTTCAGATTAAAATCACTTCAGAAGGCAAACTGAATAGTTGAAAGTCAGTCAATTAGTCATTTATATAAAGAAAGTGCATGAAGTTCAAAACGAATTGCAAGAAATAATTAACAACAATCAGATATAGTTCAGTTATAGTGAAATTGGGGTTAGAACATTGTGGTACTGCCTCCTATAACCAAGGGAAACAATGAGCCTTCTAACACCAAGATGGGGGTCTTTTATAATGCGTTACACAATGGCAGTCATACAATAGTGCAAGAGTCAAACACCAGTGGTTTCCAAACATTTTAGAACCATGACCCATGTCTTAGAATGACAAACTTTCTAGACCCACCGAGCTTTAATGGAGTAGAGGTGGGTGAGTTTTTAATGTAACTAAAGCATTGTGTGGCAGTGCATTGTTATTTATAAACAGCACATTTTCCATTGAAGTGGCCTCTAAATTTGCACAGGGGTGCATTTACTGCTAAAAATATATTGCCCACAAATGATAATGTGTAGAAATCTGGTTTCAGTGAATATTTATCATTTGTGTACCACTAAGTAAAGTGTAAACCATCTTGATTTGTTTTGATATCTTCTATATACATTCTGATGTGCTGACCTTTTTCTGAAACCTTTTTAAATATTAGAATAGCTAGGAATCTAGATTCAATGGTTAGACTGGAGACTTTGATTTAGAATTTTAAACATGAAATGCTTTTCTTGATTTTCTTCATTGTCGATATTGCGATATTGGTATTCCATTGGTGCTACATTTTAACTCTCCTTTAACGATTGTGAATGTATATACAATGGTTCGAGACTCATTTATGTAAGTTTGACTTTGAGTTTGTAATAAAGCCCTTTGAAACTTTACGTTGGTCTCCGAGATTGAATGTGTGACCATATGGTTGCACTGTAATTGACCTTAAACAATTTGATGTGAGTTTCTTCACCCCCTTGGAAAAGAGAAGGAAAGATTCATCAGAGTCAATAATTGTAGATATGGTCCATGCTGGATGACTTGGTAACCACAAAGACTGTTCTCTTTCAGAAAGTGAGGGGAACTAGAACCATAATCTAGAATAGTTAGTCCCTTAGAGCCCAATCTCAAGTGCCCATGTCCAGAGTTGGAGAATTGGCGAAGTTGCGGAGACTGGGAAAAGAGTCATATTGGCATTGGGAGCATGAATATAAATAGGGTTGTGCAGCAGGTCGCATTTAGCTTGCAGTGATTGTGAGGTTGGATGGTGTCTTGCGGAGATGTTTTGTATGTTGTGAGTTATGGTGATTTACAAAGGAGTTGAAATGGTTATCAGATCTGATGAGTCCTAAGATCCCAGGATAGTTTAAAACATGTAGAAGACTCTGTATTATATTGCCTGCTAAGAGTTTGTATTCATTGTGAGGTGTCATGAACAGCACAGATAAGATAAGGATTTACGTTATTTGAATGTAAGGCAATTGGTATAGTGCATCTTAATGCACAGAGTGAAGCTGTATTGATCCAGGTGACACCTGGCAGGTCCAGGTTTCATCTGAAATGATCCAAAACTTTCCTGTGTGTTTGAAACTATTAATTCTTTAGTAAATCAAGCAAAGGATATTGTATTGTATTTTGTATGTGTGTGATATTGCAGAGCGAGTGTGAGTGCAGAACGTAACTGCTGTGAGGAGTGAGGTCTATGTCACAGGGGTCACAGTGTACCATTCTGGTATAAGTCAGTGGGCGTAGTGCTGCCCTGCTATTGGTGGACAAAGTCATAAGGCACTGCGCTGAAATTGGTGGTTGTTTCGAAACAAAGGATTGTGGGTACAACATTGTTTTGGATTGAATTGAAGCTTTGTGGAAATTGTTGAAAAATGAAATGCTTTAAAGTCATACAAGATTTGTTTAGAGGAGACCCTCATATTCCTAGTAGGAAAGAGATTGGTCAATGGCATAGGGTCATACAAAAAGAATGTTCATTATGATTCCCACAATATGGCACATTTAATTTGTGCATTACTGAGAATTTAAGGAGGGTGCTTTACGAAATGAAACCACCTCCTAGATGTGCACAATATAAGGTGCTTAATGCTTGGGAGCATGCTGCCCATGTTTGAGAATGATTAAAATGCCAGGGTAGAGCAAAGAAAGCTATATTTACTTACATAGATGCTAGATGGGATGCTGCAAAGAAAAGATGGTGAGTGGACATGATAGAAGGGGTCAAACTGTACCCAGCCTTGACTACTGATATAGTCGAGGGAGGAGGGGAAAGGAAAATGGTTCAAAGACAAGAAGAGAAGAAATCAAAAGAGCATGGTCACAAGAGTTTAGATTGTGATGATTCTGGAGACAGTCTTTTGGACGTGTAATTGTCTGAACGTCCACATCATATAATGAAGTTAGGAATAGGAAACAATGGTACTGATGACAGTGGTATACTTTCTCACTGCCCCAGGTAAGACGACTCCTAGTCCTGGGAGACCCATTCCAATTAATGTGTCTTGTGAACCAAGAAGCTTAAGTTTGAGAGAATGTGTGCCAGATGATCTCACTCTGAGTACTGTTGATGCTCTCACAGTCCCAGTTACTATTGGCCCAGTAGTTCCTATATATAAATCTAAAGACTTTGGGAGAAATGCGTACAATTTGGCTGGACCTAATAATATTGAAAGCCAGAGCAGAGTTCCAAATAGCCCAGATACTAGGGAGTTTGCTCCATTGAATCCATTGCCTACTAGTACTCCATGTGGAGTGAGTACAGATACGACTTTGAATATGTCAGGATGCACTTTGATAGGTTCTCACCAGAAAATAGCCACCTGCACTACTCTTTCTTTCTTTAATTTACTTTATTCGGTACAAATCAATCAATCAATCAATCACATTTATAAAGCGCGCTACTCACCCATAAGGGTCTCAAGGCGCTGGGGGGGAGGGGGTCAGTGCTCGAAGATCCAGGTCTTGAGCTGCCTTCTGAAGGGGAGGTGTTCGGGTATGGCGCGAAGGTGACCGGGCAGGGAGTTCCAGGTCTTCGCTGCCAGAAAAGAGAAGGATTTTCCTCCGGCCGTGGTTTTCCGGATGCGGGGAACGGCTGCCAAGGCCTGACCGGTGGAGCGCAGAGTGCGCGGAGGGGTGTAGAAGGAGACGTGGGAGTTGATGAGTTTGGGTCAGAGGTTGTAGAGGGCTTTGTGTGCGTGGGTGAGGAGTCGGAAGGTGATCCTCTTGTTGACCGGGAGCCAATGGAGTTTTCTCAGGTGTCCGGAGATGTGGTGGTGGCGAGGTATGTCCAGGATGAGTCGTGCTGCGGCGTTCTGGATCCGTTGAAGTTTCCTCTGCAGCTTGGTGGTGATGCCGGCGTACAGAGTGTTCCCGTAGTCCAGGCGGCTGGTGACGAGGGCGTGGGTGACGGTCTTCCTGGTGTCGATGGGGATCCAGCGGAAGATCTTGCGGAGCATGCGGAGGGTGTTGAAGCACGCTGAGGTCACCGAGTTGACCTGTCTGGTCATCGAGAGGGAGGAGTCCAGGATGAAGCCGAGGTTGCGTGCGTGGTTGGTCGGTTGGGGAGTGCTGCCTAGGGCGGGGGGCCACCAGGAGTCGTCCCATGCGGAGGGGGTAGGGCCGAGGATGAGGACCATAAAAGACATAAAATAAATTGACAATCACCTGCACTACTCCTGTACAGGGACCACCTTTGGATTTGGGAAATGGTGTTCAGGGAAATGATTACACACCTAAGATTCATGTAGCAACTTAATCTATTAGTGCAAAGGAGATAGACGAATGGGTACAATTCTTTGATGGAGGTACTCCATCTAAGGAGAGCACAAGTACAGAAGTGAGTCATGGAACAATTCCATCGCCACCAACAGAAAGGACTCTGAATGTAGCAAAGTTGACAATAGAATTGGAGGCAATGATTGTCGGGAATCTTGGCTTAGAATAATTGGAGATTTACCAAGAGGATTAGCTCACATTCATGTGCAGGGATATTACTAAATGAGCAGGTCAAGTTCATGATAAACTGACAGCACTGGCTCAAAAATATGAAGTAGATTTAAATAAAACTAAGGCCTATATTTACACTTTTTTAGCGCCGCATTTGCGCCACTTTTTGACGCAAAAACGGCGCAAACTTACAAAATACAATTTTATTTTGTAAGTTTGCGCCGCTTTTGCGTCAAAAACTGACGCAAATGCGGCGCTAAAAAAGTATAAATATGGGCCTAAGGCTCTGCAAAGGAGCTATCAAGTGTGATTCAGTGAGAAAGCCATCACTGATATGAGAACCGCAGGATTGAACGCTCACATCAAAGAATTAACTCAGAACATTAGGAGATGGAATGAATTAGATAAGTGGGAGACTAAATGGATGACGAAGAAGGAGGTAAAGAATCATCCTGGTGAACCACCTCCAGGTGGAGCAGTGGGAGGTGTTACAACCTTCCCCTTGAGAGAAGTGCCTGGTGGAGGTTGTGTTCATGGGCCATGGAGCAGAAGTGATTTTGCATCATTTACCAATGATTTTCCAAAATTGCAAGAGAAACAAGTAGAATGGTATCGACAGGTCAAAGGGTTTGTGAAAAGTTTGCAGGTGTTGTCGGTTGATTTGAATACGTTATTTGACATTGTTGTTCCGACTGATTTGTAGACTGAGTGTAAAATAGCTGTTAGATGGCCTGAGATGGAACCAACTAGAAATAACCAAGGCTCCCTTGCCGTTGGTAATGAAGAAGTATCAGGAAGTCATGACATTCCTGAACGGGAAGGTACCTCCACATGATGTTGATTAGGTTAAGATTGACAGGATGACTCAAGAGTCAAAAAAGTCGATCCATGTTTACTATGAAAGGTTGTTACAGGCATTCAAACATTATAGTGGTATCAGGACCTTAGAGGCGAAGGATATAGTACATTTTGTGATGAGATTTGTGACAGGGCTGAGACCAGAAATCATCAAGATGATACATCAACATTTAGGCCCTCATTACAACCCTGGCGGTGGGTGTTAAAGCAGCAGTAATACAGTCAACAGGCCGGCAGTAAAAGAAAAAGGAATCACGACCATGGTGGAAACCGCCAACACAGACAGCCACTTCAACACTCTGACCGCCACGGCGGTAGAGACAAACACAGTGGCGGTAACCGCCAACAGACAGGCGGAAGACAATGTACCACCCACTGTATTACAAGGCACCAATCCGCCAGCTTTTCCGGGGTGGTACCAACCCCATCAAAAGCACAGCAGAAACAGTACACAGAAGGGAAACCACTCACCTCTCGACACCCAACGAGGAACCAGGACGGCATGGAGCCCGAGTTACAGGTGCTACCAATGTTGGTTTACCTCCTCTTCTACCAGAAACATCAAAGACGGCGGCAACGACCACAGTGAGTACTGCACCTAGCAGACAAGGGAGGGGGGAGTTAAAATAGAGTAACATACACACACAACACACAACACCCCCACCCCCACCTTCACCCCCAACACCATACACACAAATACATGCAGCAACATTACATATACACCCTGTAACCCTCTGGAAGAATGCAAGGACAAAAGGAAAAAATTGTGACAAGTGTAATCGTCGAAAATTCAGATATGGAAACAGGTCTGTAACAGATCATTATATACAAATATACAGAAACTACACAAGTCCGGATAGTGTTCCATTCATTGCCAGTGGACCAATGGTCCCAAAATGCATGGGTGAAGCCCACACATGATACCTGCCTCAAAACGGAGAGAACACGGCTGGGGCATCAGGTAAAAAAAAACAGGCACCTCAGGGAGTAGGGGACGGGGGGCACATCAGCCGGATGATGGGACGATGCCACTACTCCTCGAGGGGGCTCCATGCCCACTGTTTGGTCCTGGGGAGTGCAAAGCCACAGTTTCACAAGTCTCTCAAGTGGTTGGGTTGCCCACTGTTTGGTCCTGTGGAGTGCAAAGCCACAGTCTCTCAAGTCTCTCAAGTGGGTGGTTTGCCCACTGTTTGGTCATGGGGAGTGCAAAGCCACAGTCTCTCAAGTTTCTCAAGTGGGTGGGTTGCCCACTATTTGGTCATGGGGAGTGCAAAGCCACAGTCTCTCAAGTCTCACAAGTGGGTGGGTTGCCCACTGTTTGGTCCTGGGGAGTGCAAAGCCACAGTCTCTCCAGTGGATGCTTTTCTCCACTGGTTCTGGATGGGGCTTGTTGCCCAGAGTGCTTCATCCTGCCATGGACTGGGGTAGTGGATGTATCTCTCCACTGGTTCTGGAGGGGGTTTGGTGCCCAGAGTGCTTCATCCTGCCAAGGACTGGGATAGTGGATGCTGTTCTCCACTGGTTCTGGAGGGGGCTTGGTGCCCAGAGTGCTTCATCCTGCTAAGGACTGGGGTAGTAGATGCTGTTCTCCACTGGTCTGGATGGGGCTTGGTGCCCAGAGTGCCTCGATCCTGCCAAGGACTGGGGTAGTGGATGCTGTTCTCCACTGGTTCTTGAGGGGGCATGGTGCCCAGAGTGCTTCATCCTGCCAAGGACTGGGGTAGTGGATGTATCTCTTCACTGGTTCTGGAGGGGGCATGGTGCCCAGAGTGCTTCATCCTGCTAAGGACTGGGGTAGTGGATGCTGTTCTCCACTGGTTCTGGAGGGGTCATGGTGGCCAGAGTGCTTGATCCTGCCAAGGACTGGGGTAGTGGATGTATCTCTCCACTGGTTCTGGAGAGGGCAATGTGCCCAGAGTGCTTCATCCTGCCAAGGACTGGGGTAGTGGATGTATCTCTCCACTGGTTCTGGAGGGGGTTTGGTGCACAGAGTGCTTCATCCTGCCTAGGACTGGGGTAGTAGATGCTGTTCTCCACTGGTCTGGAGGGGGCTTGGTGCCCAGAGTGCCTCGATCCTGCCAAGGACTGGGGTAGTGGATGCTGTTCTCCACTGGTTCTGGAGGGGGCCTGGTGCCCAGAGTGCTTCATCCTGCTAAGGACTGGGGTAGTAGATGCTGTTCTCCACTGGTCTGGAGGGGGCTTGGTGCCCAGAGTGCCTCGATCCTGCCAAGGACTGGGGTAGTGGATGCTGTTCTCCACTGGTCCTTGAGGGGGCATGGTGCCCAGAGTGCTTCATCCTGCCAAGGACTGGGGTAGTGGATGTATCTCTTCACTGGTTCTGGAGGGGGCATGGTGCCCAGAGTGCTTCATCCTGCTAAAGACTGGGGTAGTGGATGCTGTTCTCCACTGGTTCTGGAGGGGTCATGGTGCCCAGAGTGCTTCATCCTGCCAAGGACTGCGGTAGTGGATGTATCTCTCCACTGGTTCCGGAGGAGGCAATGTGCTTAGAGTGCTTCATCCTGCCAAGGACTGGGGTAGTGGATGTATCTCTCCACTGGTTCAGGAGGGGGTTTGGTGCACAGAGTGCTTCATCCTGCCTAGGACTGGGATAGTGGATGCTGTTCTCCACTGTTTCTGGAGGGGGCTTGGTGCCCAGAGTGCTTCATCCTGCTAAGGACTGGGGTAGTAGATGCTGTTCTCCACTGGTCTGGAGGGGGCTTGGTGCCCAGAGTGCCTCGATCCTGCCAAGGACTGGGGTAGTGGATGCTGTTCTCCACTGGTTCTTGAGGGGGCATGGTGCCCAGAATGCTTCATCCTGCCAAGGACTGGGGTAGTGGATGTATCTCTTCACTGGTTCTGGAGGGGGCATGGTGCCCAGAGTGCTTCATCCTGCTAAAGACTGAGGTAGTGGATGCTGTTCTCCACTGGTTCTGGAGGGGTCATGGTGCCCAGAGTGCTTCATCCTGCCAAGGACTGGGGTAGTGGATGTATCTCTCCACTGGTTCCGGAGGGGGTAATGTGCCCAGAGTGCTTCATCCTGCCAAGAACTGGGATAGTGGATGCTGTTCTCCACTGGTTCTGGAGGGGGATTGGTGGCCAGAGTGCTTCATCCTGCTAAGGACTGGGGTAGTGGATGCTGTTCTCCACTGGTCTGGAGGGGGCTTGGTGCCCAGAGTGCCTCGATCCTGCCAAGGAAAGGGGTAGTGGATGCTGTTCTCCACTGGTTCTTGAGGGGGCATGGTGCCCAGAGTGCTTCATCCTGCCATGGACTGGGGTAGTGGATGTATCTCTTCACTGGTTCTGGAGGGGGCATGGTGCCCAGAGTGCTTCATCCTGCTAAGGACTGGGGTAGTGGATGCTGTTCTCCACTGGTTCTGGAGGGGTCATGGTGCCCAGAGTGCTTCATCCTGCCAAGGACTGGGGTAGTGGATGTATTTCTCCACTGGTTCTGGAGGGGGCAATGTGCCCAGAGTGCTTCATCCTGCCAAGGACTGGGGTAGTGGATGTATCTCTCCACTGGTTCTGGGGGGGGTTTGGTGCCCAGAGTGCTTCACATGGTGTGTGGCAGTTCCCATTCCCGCACTTGGGTGTCAGAGCCACGAGATTTCCTGGAAAGAAGTAGCATGATACTCCATGGAGGCAGAGACACACTCCACCCTGCGGCGAGATAGCCTGCCAACTGCTGGCACTGCCAGTGCTGGTTGGGGGTCTCATGTATGCTGTGCTGGGTCCAGGATGTCTCCTGCAGCCTTGGACGACTGCCCACTGGGGATGATGGTCATGTCAGCTATAGTGGCACAGTCTGAGTACATCGCGGGGCAGGTGGCGGAGGTTGCGGCGGTGTCAGCTGCGGATATGCTGGCGGTTGTGCATGTGTCAGCACCTGTGGATGGAGACACCAGGATGTCTCCTGCAGCCTCTGATGGCTGCCCACTGGGGATGATGCTGGGGACTGTAACAGAGGCAGCAGACGTGCAGGTAGGCATGCAGGTGGTGGTGCAGGTGGCGGTGCAGGTGGTTGCGGCGGTGGCCACCGCCGTACAGGTTGCTGTTCTGTCATGCAGAAGGGGTGTCACCAGTCCCTCACCCTGAGGCTCCATGCCCTGAGATGACTCCCTTTATCCTTGTGTCCCTTCCCCACTTTGGAAGTCGCTGCTGGGACCTTGGCACTGTCCGTTTTTGTCTTGGAGGAGGCCTTGCTGCTTGGTTGGTGCGGCTTTTCCCTACGGCATGGTGTCCTCTTCTTCACCTTGGCAGGTGGCGGAATAGCCTTGGCCTCACTAGGTGGCACACTGGCCGCCCTGATGGGTGCGGCCCACAATGTTTCAGGACTTGCAGGGACCACAGTGCTCACAAATTTCGTGGCTGAGGTGCTGGGCTAGGATCTTGACATCCTGGCCCTTGGGGAAGGATGGTGGGGGAGGTGTAGGGAAGAGGTCAAAGTTAGAGAGGAAATGTTTTTTAGACACACTGGGACGGGAAGATGGAGGGGGTTTGGGAATGGAGGAAGAGGTATTGGTTGTAGGAGGTGTACGTCTGCTGAATTTGGGTGAGGGTGCATCAGCTGGAGGCTGTTGGGAGGTGGATGGCTGTTGAGTGTGTGTGTGCTGGCGTTTGTGTACTTTGTGAGAAGGGCTCACAGACACACTCGGAGAGGACACAGGGGACGTTTGAATGGTAGCGGTGTGTGGTGATGGGCGTACTGGTGATGGAAGTAGTGGCTGAGGATGTAGTGCATGCAGGTGTGAGTGGAGACGAGACTGGGAGGGAGGAGGAGGATGTGGAGGAGGGGGACACAGTGGAGGCAGTGGAAGTTGGTGTGTCTGCATGGGGATGGTGCTTGTGTGAGTGCCTGTGGGATGTGTGCTACTTATGTTTGCCATGTCCACTCTTGTGTGTTGATGAGTGTACATGCTGGTCTTATGGTATGCTTGGGATAGGCTGAGATACAGGGGATTGGGTCTGGGTAGTTGGAGTTGGAAGGAGGAGGCTGGACACAGGGACAATTGCTGCCATCAGTGCTGAGGCCAGGGCCTGAAATGCTCTCTGTTGGGCTGCCACGCCAGAATGAATGCCCTCCAGGTATGCATTTCTTTGCTGCAAATGCCTCTCGACACCCTGAATGGCATTCAAATGGTTGATTGCCCTACAGTGAGGGATCTCAGGAGGTCAATAGCCTCTTCACTGAGGGCAGCAGGGCTGACTGGGGCAGGGCCTGAGGTGCCTGGGGCGAAGGAGATGCCCACCCTCCTGGGTGTGCGGGCACGGGAAACTCGATAAGGGGCTGCTGGGAGGGCGGTGCTGGTAGGGAGGGTGGCAGCTGTACCTGTTGTTGCGGTGGGCACAGAGGTGCCAGCCACCACAAGGGAGCTCCCATCAGAGGAGGAGTCGCTGTCACTGGTGTCTCCTCCTGTCCCTGTCATGGAGCTCCCCTCACCCTCCGTTCCACTGGTGCCTTCAGACTCCGTACATTCACCCTCCCGGGCCATGTGGGTTGCAGCTCCTTCCTGCTCCAGTGCCACTGCTCCTCCACCAGATTATGCTAATGCTCAGTAGGACAGACAGTGTGACAAAACAAAAAGGGGGGAAAGACAGAGGAGAGACATGGTCAATGCCTTCAACAACACCACCGTTGGCAGACACAACACAGGGAGCAGCCCTATGCACTAGGCATGCACTAACAGTTCAGGGGAAATTCACATGCCCATGGTGGACTGTGCCTAAACCCATTTGATGCACACCTGGAACCCACAGGAGCCTGACTAGGTGTAGAGGGCCACTGCCACTTTTGGGGTTGGACTGGCACTGAGCCTGCCTAACAATGGATTTACCCTGTCATGCCTGCCCTGCCCTGGGGGAACCCACAGCCCTCTTCCCACACCCAGAAAGTGTGCATAGTCAGCTGCATTAGACTGTACTCACCCCCTTGTGGCTGCTGTGAAGCCCTCAAGCGCCCATCCAACTCCGGATATGCCACCGCCAGGATCCAGTACATCAGGTGGGTCATGGTGCGACGGGCACCCCTTCCACATTGGGAGGCCATCCCGAGCTGGGCTTCTGCCATCTTCTTGGTCCAGCAGCGCTGGTCCTCCCATCTTTTGCGACAGTGGGTGCTCCATCTATAGTAGACCCCCAGGGTCCGCACTTCCTTGGCGATGGCACGCCAAATACCCTTCTTCTGGTAGGCGCCGACCTAGAGGAAATGTAAAGTAGGAATGGATTTTACTCCCCCGTCCAGTTTTTCTTACTCATTGGCCACAACCTCCCACCCTGGCCCACAAACACATACACTGAACAATCCTCACATGGTGGCCTCTGCCCACCTCCCACTTGTATGTTCCATCAACGCCACTCCATACATTCATGCCCTATCCATCATGCTCATAGTGTACTAACCTGTTTGTCTGGTGGACAGCAGAGTTGCGTGTACTGGGGAGGACCCCATCCACCAGTTTCTCCAACTACTCAGCAGTGAAGGCAGGGGCCCTTTCCACAGAAACTGTAGCCATTGTCGCTTCCAGACTCAGGGCACAGCAGCACTTGCAGTGTAGGTCCTCTCCTGTTGAAGGTCAGGTATCAAGTGAGTGAACAGATAGAAAATGGTGGTCACATCTGCAGCAGTGCGTACCGTCACCGCCGACGTACATCGTCATTGGCTCCTGGAACCCATAGGGGCCAATGATAACCAATGCTGAATTGCTCTGCGGTCTTCGTCCGCCTACCGCTACGGTGTACAACGCCAGCGCAGTTACCTCATTTCCCTTTGTCCCTCCTTACATTTCAGGCATTGTGATAGTGGGGTATCTGTGGGTTGTTGGGGTGATGGGTGTGAGGGTTGGGCTAGGAGATTGTGTTGGCATGCAGGTAGGGTGGGGGGGATATAGTAGTAAAGATTTGACTTACCAGAGTCCACTCCTCCTGCTACTCCTGCGAGGCCCTCAGGATGCATGATCACCAAGACTTGCTCCTCCCATGTTGTTAGTTGTGGGGGAGGAGGTGGGGGTCCACCGCCAGTACTCTGTATTGCTACCTGGTGTCTGGATACCACGGAACGCACCTTCCCCCGTAGGTCGTTCCACCTCTTCCTGATGTTATCTAGTGTTCTTGGATGCTGTCCCTCTGCGTTGACCCTGTCGACAATTATTTGCCATAGCTCCATCTTCCTTGCAATGGATGTCTGCTGCACCTGTGATCCGAATAGATGTGGCTCTACCCGAATGGTTTCCTCCACCATGACCCTGAGCTCCTCCTCAGAAAACCTGGGGTGTCTTTGAGGTGCCATGATGTGGTGTGGGTGATGTGTGAGGTTCTGTTTGTTGTGATGTGTTGTGTTGGGGTGTGTTGTTTAAGGTGCGTGAATGTTGTATGAGTGATGTTGTGTGCCTGTGGATGCTGGTGTTGTGTTTGCTCTTCTCTCTCTCTGTGCTTCTTCCAAAAATGTTGTTGTAAGGGGCTGTGAGTAATGTGGGTGTGGGTTTTATATTGGATTGGGTATGTGGGTATGGTGTGTGTATGTGTATCAGGTATGTGTATTTTGAATTGTCCAATGTGGTTGTGTTTTGTAAGTGTGTGTGTATTTTGAGCACAGCGGTGTGTACCACCAATGGATTATCGCAGTTGAATGACCGCCACGTTGATTCATGGGTCGTGATAGTGTGGGCGTAGTTCTGTTGGCATGACGGTGTAGGTTTTGCTATTGCCAGTTTGTCACTGACCTTTGGTGTGGCAGACTTGTGTGGGTGTCTGTATTGTGGCGGATTACGAGCTGTGGGTCGTAATACCTATAGCAGATTTCCGCCGCGGCCACGGTATCTTGACAGCCGTCAGCACAGTGGTAAGCTGGATTTACTGCCAGGGTTGTAATGAGGGCCTTAATTTGTTGGCAGAAAAAGTCTATTGGGGAAATTTTGTGCTATGCTAAATACTGCCATGATGAGACAGAGATAAAGCAGAAAAAGCTCAAGGAAAAAGTTGATGGTAGCTCAAACGAAAACAGCTCAGAGAACTATCCAAATCCCCCTAGTTGTTAATAATGCAGGCACAATGCAAGGTGTATATCAGCAAACACAAAATCCAATGCAAGGTAGAGGTCAAAGAGTTCCTATAGACCCTGGAACTGGAATGGATGTGAATAGCCTAAAGTGGAATGTCTTTGAATTCAGCTAATCAGTTCCAAAATGCAGGGTTTGTGCCTTCTCAGACTAATAGTTCTAATCAGGTGCAGGGTGTTCAAAGACCCATGAGCCAACCTTTTAAGGTGCCCCAAGCGCCAATAATGCAACTACCTCAACCTCCGATGCCATAGCAAAATGCTGATGGGTCAAGCCAGAATATGAATCAAGGACTGAGAATGAATGCAAGTTTGACTCAGTATAACAGCACATTCAAACAATACCCTTTGTTCGATTCAAATGAGAGAGATAGCTCTTATTAGTCAGCCTGATGGTGCTTGAAAGAGGAGGAAGACTGCGTACTTGGCGCAGCCTTACAGGTAGACCAGAGTGGACCATTCATAAACAGTGAAGTGGATGGCCACCAGTTTCATTTTTGGTTGACACTTTTGCTATCCATTCTACTTTAAGAACAGTTGAAGTTCCAAACCTACCCCTTTTGGGAAAAACACTCCACATTGTTGGTCTAGAGAATTAGCAAATGACAGCTTAAAAAACTGCCCCAATCACTGTGAAAATAGGATCCTTTGAGGAGAAGCAGAGGTTTATACTGTGTGACCACAGCCCAGTGAACTATTTGGGAAAAGACTTGGTTACACAGGTAAATTGTGTTATTTTTTGTACCCCATATGAAATTGAAATTCAGACTCAGGATGTAGATGTTTTCTTTAAAGTATCAAGAAATGAATATTGACTTTGTTAACAGTTGCTAGATTTGAGAGAAACTGTCAAGAATGAAGTGTCGGATTTCTCAGGAAAATATATTAGACTGATTTAAGATATAGAACCATCCAAATAACCGTTAATCCTAATGCTGAATTCCCGAGAACCTCACAATATAATTTGACTCCTGAAACGATTGCTGGAATAGCTCCGTTAATTGAGTTCATGATACAACAGGGAATCTTGAAGGAGATGATAGGGAGCCGTTGTAACACTCCCAATATGGGTTTTCAGAATCCAGTTGTAATATTGTTTCAGATTAAATGTGAGGCTGCATGGTTCATTGTCAATGATTTGTGTCAGGCCTTTTTTTATACCATTGATTAAGGATAGTCAATTCCTGTTTGCATTTTGGCTTGGAAACAGGATTTTGGCATGGTGCCTAGTTCCACAAGAGTATACAATCCATTCATCGTTTTTTAATCAGATTTGAAAGAAAAATGTGGAATCTTTGGCCATGTCTTGCAATTCAGTCCTGATCCAATACATCAATGATCTAATAGTGGTGTTATAATACTCAAGAGTCTTGCAAACAGGATACCATTGTGTTATTGGAAAGTTACAATATTGTCAGAAAGAGATCCAATATCTTGGACACCACATTGAACAAGGAGTGAGAAAGTTGTCACAAGGGAGGATTTCAGCCATATTGAAAATTAGTACATCAATTACACAAAGGGAAGTCAGAATGTTTTTTGAACTGGTGGGTTACTGTAGACAGTGGATGCCCAACATTTCCCTGCTAGTCACACCCTTACAGAGGCTGACATATAAAGATGTGTCTGACCCAGTACCAAGGGACAATGTCTCTGTCATGCCCCGGGTCAGGGGATGCCAGATTATAATAAATCTTTTGTACTTTTCTGCAGCAAGAGGGAGGGCTGTGCTCTCTCAAAGCTGACTCAAACATATTGAAATGCTAAGAGACCGGTGGCATATTTTTCAGCCACATCAGATCCTGTTGCTTCTGCATTGCCTGGATGTCTAAAATCGGTAGCAGTGGTCAGCACTAGTATAGAGCTGTGTGAAAATATTGCTATGGGTACATGCCCCATTTGGTAGAACTTTTGTTGACTAGGACCAAAACACAACATTTGCCAAGCAGTTGACTGACTAAATATGAGCAAGAGATTCTGGCTACAGAGAATGTGACAGTAAAACGTTGTGGGATCTTAAATCATGCTACTCTGCTGCCAATAGTGGGTCAAGAAACCAATGAAAACTGTGAAGGGGAGTATGATTGTCTTGATATTAGTGAACTGTGCACCAAGCCGAGGCTAGATATTTGAGATGAACGATTACCTGAATCCGATTATGTCCTTTGTGTTGATGGTTCATGTTTGAGGGGCAGTGGAGGACGATTGAGAGCAACTTATGATGTTTGTACCCTTTATGGAGCTGTTGAAGCTTCCTGGCTACAAGGAATATTCTGACCAAGTGGCTGAGTTGATTGCTCTTACTAGAGCATGATGAGTTTCTGATCAATTGAAAGGGACAATCTTTACTGATAGTCAATACGAGTGTGGTGTTGTTCATGACTTTGGACAACTGTGATCTCATCGAGGCTTTTTGACGTCCTCTGGATCTCTGATTCCTAACGCCGAACAAGTGAGAAACCTCCTCAATGCACTAGAATTCCTTAAATAAGACAAGGTGGTAAACTGTCCAGCCCATCCTTCTGTAGATGGTCATGTGACTATGGGAAATAGGTATGCCGGCGAGGTTGCGTAGTATTTTGCTTCTAATGTTTGTACATTTAATGATGAATTCACAAATGAGGGAATGGATGAGACTATCTTTAACCTCTTGTTGACAACAGCTGATACCTGGGATGAAGTGAAAATACTTCAAGAGGATGTGATCTGAGGAGAACAACAGAGTTAGGTTAGAGCAGGTTGTGTCAAAAGAGATGATGCCATTTGGGTTTTAATGGATGGATGACCAGTGTTACCAAGTAGCTTGTTACCTCCTATGGCTAGACAAATCCATGGCCAAGCGCATACTGAAACTCAGAGGTGAGGTTGTTCAGGTAGACCTGGTTTAATCCAAAATTGAGATTAATGGCTGAGACCTTATGTCACAGGAGTGTTGTATGTCAACAGAACAATGTTGGAAAAAGAACTGCAGTCACACTGTGTCACATAGGTAGATCAAGAAGGCATTTCAATAGGAAACAGATAGAATTTATTGAGATGCCCGTGTGCAATGGATTCATGTATGTTTTGGACATTGTATGCATCTTTTCCCATTGTGTCAGAGAGTACCCAACTATGTGAAATGATATTCTTACTGTAGCCAAACTACTGTTGAGATTTGGATTTCTGACTTCTTTGGAATCAGATTGAGGAACTTATTTTAACAATGAGGTCCTGAAATTGTTGTGCACAGCATTGCCAATGGAACAGAGATTCTATTGCAGCTACAGACCTGAGGCTTCAGGTCTCGTTCAGCAGGTGACTAGCATACTAAAATCAAGACTGACAAAGGTATGTAATTTGACATCTTTGAAATAGCCTGATGCTTTGCCCCCTGTGTTGAGTGTTCTGAGTGTACAGATAAAAAAACTGGACTGTCACCACACAAAATACTGATGGGAAGGGCGATGAGACTGTCAGAAATTCCTGCAAATTTACTTGTGAATTTAACAGATGATATGGTTCTAGATTGTTGAAAGAGTTTATCTGATATTCTGCGTTCTGTGTCTCATCAGGTTGGAGCAGTCACAGCCCCCCTACAACAAGCACAGTGCCATGACCTCAGTCTCATTAACTCGGTATTGGTGAAGAAGCACATTAGGAAAACGTGGAAAACCAGGTGATCCTGGTTCTGACAGCTGCTGTAAAGTGTGGAGGTTTCCCCAACTGGATATGTGTTTCTCATACTCACAGAGTCCCTTTGATATGACAGTGGCTGTTCTAGAAGAGCCAATGGTACAAGAGAGACAGCAGGGGCAGTTTAGTCAAGCTGTCGGGAACCAACCTAAGTTTGAAACAGCACCTCCACATAAGCTGAAGAGGGTCTTGAACAAGTCACATCTGACTCTGAAGCAGAAAAAATAGAGTCCTGTCCTGTGGTGAACGAGTCAGACTCAGACCCTAAAGAAGGAGTGCTGGAAGAAAGTGAGTGGAAGTTGGAGACCATTGACCAGAAGACAAGAACTGGGAAATGTCAGCTTGCCTACAGAGCGAGTGCTGGGGGGAATGAAAGCTACGACGAGCGAAAGTGAAGACAAGGGTGTGATGTTGAGAATGTCGATAACGACAGGAGTGCCTATTGATGGGTATTCTTCACCAAAGTGGACCTTCTTTGCAAATGACACAATCACAGAACACGAATTCTGGAAATATTGGGATCGGTGATCAAGTGAGAAGTGAGATCAATCTACAAGTTTGCCTGAACCTCCATGAACTGAACATTGTGGTTGAACTGCATTTTTAATTTTCTCTGAGGTCTATGAGCTTAGTTTGCGTGCATGTTAGAGACCTTTACATTGATTGGGATCAAGAATTTGGAAGATTTCCTTGGCCTCAGTAGAAGAAGAAAGTGTGGTGTCTCTTAGAAGAACGCGGAGTAGGGCAAGGGAAGTCTCACACAGATTTTGCATGTTGTGATAAACAAACTTTGAGCTTTTAGAATTTTCTTGCTGTTTGCATTAGTGAAACCAATGACAAAGTATTTTACCATTGCTATGCTTATTTGATAATAGATCTAATTTCAAAGACGTAATGGAGCCAAATCAGAAAGTTAGATGTAAATACATAGTAGGTGTTTTGGTGCTCATTTTCTTTGTGACACTAGATTATTGCTAAACAGAGGGTTTTCTTCTGTATGTTCTGAAGAGAAAGAGTTATCTTCTACTGTTTCCCTGTTTACTCTTAGCCCTAAGGATAATAATAATCACTATGGCCCTCATTACAACACTGGCGGTAAATGCCGCCGACCGCTGTGCTGATGGCCGCCAACATACTGTTACGGGTATTATGACCCACACAGAGATATCCGCCACTATATAGACACCCACACAAGTACGCCAGCCCAAAGGTCAGTGATAAACTGGCGGTACCAAAACCCACACAGTTCCGCCAACAGAAATAGGCCCACAGCATCATGACCCATGAATCACCGCGGCGGACATTGAACCGCGGTAAACCATTGGCGGTACATACCGCTGCGCTCAAAATACACACACACTAACAAAACAGCACCACATTGGACAATTCAAACTACACACACCTGACACACATACACACAGCACATCCACACACCCACACCACTATAAAACAAACTTCCACATTACCCACAACCCCTTACAATGAAAAAATATTGCCAGAGAGAGAGACCAGGAGCACCCACTGAATCAGAGCCACAGAACACCATCACCCATATACCATCCACGCACCTCACAGCACACACCCCACCACATCACCCCACACACCCTCACACATACCACTCACACTACACCCATGGCACCACAGAGACACCCCAGGTTCTCAGAGGAGGAGCTGAGGGCCATGGTTGAGGAAATCATCCAGGTAGAGCCACAGCTATTCGGATCACAGGTGTAGCAGATGTCCATTGCAAGGAAGATAGAGCTATGGCGGAGAATAGTAGACAGGGTCAATGTCGTGGGACACCACCCCAGAAGAAGGGATGACATCAGAAAGAGGTGGAACGGCCTACGGGGAAGGTGCGTTCCCTGGTTGCAAGACACCAGATAGCCGTACAGAGGACTGGCGGTGGACCCCCACCTCCCCCCACAACTAACAACATGGGAGGAGCAAGTCTTGGCGATCATGCGTCCTGAGGGCCTCGCAGGAGTAGCAGGATGGACTGGACTCTGGTAAGTCAAATCTTTACTACTACATCCCCCACCCTACCTGCATGCCATCAAAAACTCCTACCCCTACCCTCACCCCATTACTCCACCACCTCACATATACCCCACTATCATAACCCATCCCAATATCAAGCCCTGCATGCAACACCAATGCATGGACACCCTTCACAGACCTGCATGGACACCCATCACAACAGCATGCACACTAGTGACATTCACTTAGCCAAACCAATAACATCTCACACAACCCAAGGGTGCCTTGCTAATAACACCCATAGAGGGAAACATATCCATGCACAAGATGGCACAATCAGATACAATAGCACTGCATTTACATCCCCACAGGACCTCCACTCAACGTCACCGGAGAGGAGGTGCCACCAACATCCAGTCCCCCCACAGAAGAGGCCCACAGTGATGACAGCAGCTCTACACGCCTGGATCACAATGACCAACCTGGCCCATCACAGACCTCTGGACTGTCGGTTACCTTGCCACACTCCCAACCCACCACAGAGCCTCCCCCTCAGGAAACACCAGCACAGCACCCACCCAGCTGGCCCATACCTCTGTCCCCAGGACACGTCAATCAGCAGTGTGTCCAACACAAAAGGGACCCACAGGCAACCCCACAAACACAAGACAATCAGAGACCTGGGGTCAGTGGCAGTAGGCACCCGGTTCAGGGGACAGAGGCACAGGACAACAGGGAAGCTGGGAGGACTGTTGTGCGACAGGAGGAGGACAGGCCCAGGCAACCGACTCTCCAGGAGGCACTCACCAACATTCTGGGAGCATACCACCATTCCCTGGAGACGATGGGCCAGATACTGTACAAGTTGCAGGAGACCCAGCGGCTGCAGGAGGGACAGTACCTGGGGATCAGGGAGGACCTCAAAGACATCCACACCACCCTGGTCACCACTGCAGGGTTGATGGCAGACATGGCCAACACCATGAGGGAGGCAGTGGCACAACAACGGGCCCCTGACACTAGCCACACTGATGAACAGCCCTCCACCTCCGCCGGTGACAGTGGACAGGAGGCCCCGTCACAGGACCAACAGGCCACCAGCACCCCACCCCCTGCAGAAGGAAAAACAGCCCGCAAACGGTTCCTGTGATCCAGGCAGAAGCCACAGAACATTGCCAAGACTCCCACCAGGAAATAAGACTCTCCTGAATGTCACCATTGTGTCCCACTCTGTCACCCTGTCCAACTCGTACTGCCATTGCTCAACTTCCTATGCCCCCTTGGACAATGCACCTGTGATACAAATAGACTGGATTCTACCCTGGACTTTCCTCCTTCAGCAACCCAGCCCACTGCAATACCCCCTTTACTTATTAGCACATAAATAAACACCCTGGAACAAATACAAGTATGGAGTCTGTCAAGTGACTGAAATATGTATTAGTTTAACAAGCTGTAAACATTGCAATTCAAATGCACAGTTATATATGTAGGAAAGAACCATCTTGCCTGGCATGTTACCCCCATATTTCACTGTATATGTTGTTTTAGTGTATGTGTCACTGGGACCCTGCCAGCCAGGGTCCCAGTGCTCATAAGTGTGCCCTGTATGTGTTCCCTGTGTGATGACTAACTGTCTCACTGAGGCTCTGCTAACCAGAACCTCAGTGGTTATGCTCTCTCTGCTTTCCAAATTGTCACTAACAGGCTAGTGACCAATTTCACCAATTCACATTGGCATACTGGAACACCCTTATAATTCCCTAGTATATGGTACAGAGGTACCCATGGTATTGGGGTTCCAGGAGATCCCTATGGGCTGCAGCATTTCTTTTGCCACCCATAGGGAGCTCTGACAATTCTTACACAGGCCTGCCACTGCAGCCTGAGGGAAATAACGTCCACGTTATTTCACAGCCATTAACCACTGCACTTAAGTAACTTATAAGTCACCTATATGTCTAACCTTTACCTGGTAAAGGTTGGGTGCTAAGTTACTTAGTGTGTGGGCACCCTGGCACTAGCCAAGGTGCCCCCACATCGTTCAGGGCAAATTCCCCTGACTTTGTGAGTGCAGGGACACCATTACACTCGTGCACTGGACATAGGTCACTACCTATGTACAGCGTCACAATGGTAACTCCGAACATGGGCATGTAAGATGTCTGAGATCATGGAATTGTCACCCCAATGCCATTCTGGCATTGGGGAGCCAATTCCATGATCCCCCGAGTCTCTAGCACAGACCCGGGTACTGCCAAACTACCTTTCCCGGGGTTTCACTGCAGCTGCTGCTGCTGCCAACCCCTCAGACAGGTTTCTGCCCTCCTGGGGTCCAGCCAGGCCTGGCCCAGGAAGGCAGAACAAAGGACTTCCTCAGAGAGAGGGTGTTACACCCTCTCCCTTTGGAAAAAGGTGTCAGGGCTGGGGAGGAGTAGCCTCCCCCAGCCTCTGGAAATGCTTTGATGGGCACAGATGGTGCCCATCTCTGCATAAGCCAGTCTACACCGGTTCAGGGATCCCCCAGCCCCGCTCTGGCGCGAAACTGGACAAAGGAAAGGGGAGTGACCACTCCCCTGACCTGCACCTCCCAGGGGAGGTGCCCAGAGCTCCTCCAGTGTGCTCCAGACCTCTGCCATCTTGCAAACAGAGGTGCTGCTGGCACACTGGACTGCTCTGAGTGGCCAGTGCCAGCAGGTGACGTCAGAGACTCCTCCTGATAGGCTCTTACCTGTGTTGCTAGCCTATCCTCCTTCCTAAGTAGCCAAACCTCCTTTTCTGGCTATTTAGGGTCTCTGCTTTGGGGAATTCTTTAGATAACGAATGCAAGAGCCCATCAGAGTTCCTCTGCAACTCTCTCTTCACCTTCTGCGAAAGGATCGAACGCTGACTGCTCAGGACGCCTGCAAAACCACAACCAAGTAGCAAAGACGACTACTGCAACCTTGTATCGCTGATCCTGCCGCCTTCTCGACTGTTTTCCTGGTGGTGCATGCTGTGGGGGTAGTCTGCCTCCTCTCTGCACTAGAAGCTCTGAAGAAATCTCCCGTGGGACGACGGAATCCTCCCCCTGCAACCGCAGGCACCAAAAGAACTGCATCACCAGTCCTCTGGGTCCCATCTCAGCACGACGAGCGTGGTCCCTGGAACTCAGCAACTCTGTCCAAGTGACTCCTACAGTCCAGTGACTCTTCAGTCCAAGTTTGGTGGAGGTAAGTCCTTGCCTCCCCACCCTAGACTGCATTGATGGGTACCACGTGATTTGCAGCTGCTCCAGCTCCTGTGCACTATTCCAGGATTTCCTTTGTGCACAACCAAGCCTGGGTCCCCGGCACTCTAACCTGCAAGCACAACCTCCTGAGTTGTCCTCCGGCATCGTGGGATCTCCTTTTGTGACTTTGGGTGAGCTCCGGTTCACTCCTCATCGTAGTGCCTGTTCTGGCACTTCTGTGGGTGCTGCCTGCTTCTGTGAGGGCTCCCTGTCTTGCTGGGCGCCCCCTCTGTCTCCTCACGCAAATGGCGACATCCTGGTCCCTCCTGGGCCACAGCAGCATCCAAAAACCCTAACCGCGACCCTTGCAGCTATGAAGGCTTGTTTGCAGTCTTTCTGCATGGGAACACATCTGCAAGCTTCTTCACGACGTGGGACATCTATCCTCCAAAGGGGAAGTTCCTAGTCCTCTTCGTTCTTTCAGAATCCACAGCTTCTACCATCCGGTGGCAGCTTCTTTGCACCCTCAGCTGGCATTTCCTGGGCATCTGCCCAATCTCGACTTTGTCGCGACTCTTGGACTTGGTCCCCTTGTTCCACAGGTACTCTCGTCCAGAAATCCACTTTGGTTGCATTGCTGGTGTTGGTCTTCCTTGCAGAATTCCCCTATCACGACTTCTGTGCTCTCTGGGGAATATAGGTGCACTTTACACCTACTTTTCAGGGTCTTGGGGTGGGCTATTTTTCTAACCCTCACTGTTTTCTTACAGTCCCAGCGACCCTCTACAAGCTCACATAGGTTTGGGGTCCATACGTTATTCGCATTCCACTTTTGGAGTATATGGTTTGTGTTGCCCCTATACCTATGTGCTCCCATTGTATTACTTCCTTTTGCTATTACTGCATATTTTTGGTGTTGGGTACATATAGCTTGTGTATATTTGGCATTCTCATACTGAGGGTACCCACTGAGATACTTTTGGCATATTGTCATAAAAATAAAGTACCTTTATTTGTAGTATATCTGTGTATTGTGTTTTCTTATGATATTGTGCATATGACACCAGTGGTATAGTAGGAGCTTTGCATGTCTCCTAGTTCAGCCTGAGCTGCTCTGCTATAGCTACCTTCTACCAGCCTAAGCTGCTAGAAACACCTCTTCTACACTAATAAGGGATAACTGGACCTGGTACAGAGTGTAAGTACCCCTTGGTACCCACTACAAGCCAGGCCAGCCTCCTACAATATACCCATAGGTATGACCTGTAGTGGGCAGCTGTAAACACAACAGGAGCCAGAGTGGGGCACAGAGATCTGAAAATAGAGATGCCAAAGAGTACAGTAAGTGGCCATAGACATAGGGAAATCAGGCTGCCATGTCCAATGTCTAACACAAAACTGCAATGGAAAGTGAAGTTACAGTGTCTTACCTGTGTGTCACTGGAAGTACTGTTGAATGAGTGAGCTGCTGTTGTCCACATCTTCTTCCTCTGCCTCCTCTTCCTCCCTGTCCACAGAATCCACCGCTGCCACAAAACCATCTCCAGGCTCATCCTCCTGTAGAAAAGGCACCTGGTGTCTCAAGGCCAGGTTGTGCAACATGCAACAATGCTCTGGCACACCTTCTTGGGTGAGTAGTACAGGGATCCACCTGTCAGACGGAGGCACCGGAATCTGGCCTTCAGGAGGCCAAAGGTTCTCTCAATTATCCTCCTTGTTCGCCCATGTGCCTCATTGTAAAGTTCCTTTGCCCTTGTCCTGGCATTCCTCACTGGGGTCAGTAGCCATGAGAGGTTGGGGTAACCAGAGTCACGTACATATATCGAGGGATACCTGTTAGACACACACTAACCCTTAGGGACAACCCCGCACCCATATACCTACATCAACTGGGTGGGGACCATGGGCTCACCTATTAGCCACGCCCGGTGCCTCTGGAGTTGAGACATCACATATGGAATGCTACTATTCCTCAAAATAAAGGCATCATGCACAGAGCCAGGATACTTGGCATTGACATGGGAGATGTACTGGTCCGCCAAACACACCATCTGCACATTCAGAGAGTGAAAGTTTTTTCTACTCCTGAACATTTGTTCATTTCTCCGGCAGGGGACAAATGCTATATGTTTACCATCAATGGCACCAATGATGTTAGGGGTATATCCCAGGGCATAAAAGTCAGCCTTCACTGTGGCCAAATCATCCTCCTGGGGGAATACGATGTAGCTGTGCATGTGTTTCAGCAGGGCAGACAACACTCTGGTCAACACATTGGAGAACATTGGCTGAGACATCCCTGATGCCATGGCCACTGTTGCTTGGAAGGAACCACTTGCCAGGAAATGGATCACTGACAGGAGCTGCACTATTTGGGGGATACCTGTAGGCTGGCGGATAGCTGAATTCAGGTTTGTCTCCAATTGGGCACACAGTTCTTGGATTGTGGCCCTATCAAGTCTGTAGGTAAGGATAATATGTCTGTCCTCCATTGTCGCCAGGTCCACCAGGGGTCTATACACGGGAGGATGTCTCCATCTCCTATTCATCCTCACCGGTTCAACTCTAGGCTGGAAAGCGGTGAGCAGAGGGTCATATTCACACATATGTGAACTTAAAAATGCATTTTTCCCTTACAGAAACAGTATGTGAATACGAAAGTCAGTTGATGTGCCAATGTCTGCTGTGACACAGTTAGGTGCCATGGCCTGTGCTCCCCTGAAATGGCGGCTGCCTGACCTGTGAGGAGAGACAAGTGGATATGATGTAATCCCACTGGTGTTGTGCGCCGTTGCGGTCCACGGTCGATGACCGCCGCGCAACTTCGCTTTGGTTATCATTGGGCACTATAGGTTCCCGGAGCCAATCGTGATGTACGCCGGAGGTGACTGTATGCACCGCCACTGACGTGACTGCCATTTTCTATCTGTTCACTTACTTGCTACCTGACCTTGAACAGGAGAGGACCTACACTGCAAGTGCTGCTGTGGCCTGTGTCTGGAAGCGACAATGGCTCAAGTGTCTGGGGAAAGGGCTCCGCCTTCACTTCGGAGGAGTTGGAGAGACTGGTGAATGGGGTCCTACCCCAGAACACATTAATCTATGGTCCTCCTGACAAACAGGTAAGTACACTGTGAGCATGATGTGTGGGCCATGAATGTATGGAATGCTGTGGGTGTAAGCCTCGTGTGGGGGGGGCTGAGGGGTCCTGGACAGAGTGCTGCATTTCTGGTGGTCAATGTCTGTACGTAAGGGGATGGGAGGGATATTGTGGGCCATGAGTGTAACAGTCCGGACAGTCTGACTAATCCCTTTTTTCTATGCATATTTTCCTGCAGGTAGGCATCCATCAGAAAAAGAGAATTTGACATGCCATCGCCAAGGAGGTCCGGACCCTGCGGGTCTTTGACAGGTGAAGCACCCACTGGCGCAAATGGTGGGAAGACCTGCGCCGCTGGGCAAGGAAGATGGTGGAGGCCCAGCTGGGGCTGGCCTCCCAATGAGGAAGGTGTGCCCGTCGTACCCTGCCCCCCCCTGGTGTTCCGCATCTTGGCGGTGGCCTATGTGGAGTTGGATGGGCGCTTGAAGGCATCACAGCAGCAACAAGGGGGTGAGTACAGATTCTGAATCATGACTTTGCGCGTGTTAAGGTTGTACCTGGGTGTGGGATGTTGGGCAGACTATGAAGCACTCCAACCCCAATAGTGTTAGTGGGCATCTCCTACTGTGTAGGGTCCTGTTGGTTTCAGGTGTGCAGCCAATGGCGTTGGGCAATGTACCCCATGGGCAGGTGACTAGCTTTGTAACTGGTAGTGCATGGCCTAGTGCATAGGGCTGATCCCTGTGTGTTGTGTATGCCAACAGTAGTGTTGTTGCTGGCATTGACCAAGTGTATCCTCTGTCTCTCCTCCCCTTCTTGTTTTGTCACCCTGTATGCATTAGAATCATCTGTCAGAGGAGCAGAGGCACCGGCAATGGAGGGAGCTGCATCCCACATGGGCCTGGAGGCCGAATCCACAGACGGTGAGGGCACCAGTAGGATGGAGGGCGAGGGGAGCACCACGACGGAGACAGGAGGGGAAACTACAGACAGCGACTCCTCCTCCAATGGAAGCTCCCTGGCGGTGGCGGACACCTCTGTGCCCACCCCAACAACAGGTACAGCCGCCACCCCGTACCAGCACCGCCCTCCAAGCAGCCCCTCAGCGTGTTTCCCATGCCCATTCACCCAGGAGGGTGGGCATCTCCTTTGCCCCAGGCACCTTAGGCCCTGCCCCAGTCAACCCTGCTGCCCTCAATGAGGAGACTGTTGACCTCCTGAGATCCCTCACTGTTGGGAAGTCAACCATACTGAATGTCATCCAGGGTTTTGAAAGGCATTTGCAACAATCAAATGCATACCTGGAGGGCATTTACTCTGGTGTGGCGGCCCAACAGAGAGTATTTTAGGCTCTGGCCTCCGCACTGATGGCAGCCATTGTCCCTATCTCCAGCCTCCCCCTCCAACTTCCTTTACCCAGTCCCAATCCCCTCAACCTCAACCGATCCCAAGCACACCTTCAGACCACCATTCACCCGCATCAACACCACAGAAATGGCTCATGCAAACACAAGCACCACACTACATCTCACAGGCACTCACACAAGCACCATCCCCATGCAGACACACTAACATCTACTGCCTCCACTGTATCCCCCTCCCCCTCATCCTCCACCTGCCTCCCAGTAGCATCTCCACTCACACTACATCCTCATCCACTACCTCCATCACCAACACCCCTATCACTACACACCCCTCACTGGCAGTCACCACACCCACATCCATGCACACATCCCCCGTGTCCTCTCCCACTGTGTCTGTGACCCCTCCTCCCAAAGTACACAAACGCTAGCACAGACCCACCCAACAGCCATCCACCTCAAACCAGCATCCAGCTCATGCACCCAAACACAGCAGATTGACACCTCCTACAAGCATTCCCTCTTCCTCCACTCCCAAACCTTCACACTCTTCCCCCCCAATGTCCCTAAGCACCGCCACCTGCACCACCGCAAGCAGCACCACTGCCAGCAGCAGCAGCCCCAGTGGGCAGCCGTCCGAGGCTGCAGGGGAAGGCCTTGAGCCTCTCCCCACCACTGGCAGCACCAACACCTGCACCGGCACTGCCACCACTGTACAGCCATCCCCGCCGATGGATGGAGTATAGTCCTGCCTCCATGGAGTGTCATGCATTCTGCCCACAGAATATCGTGTGGGTCTGACACCCAGGCGAGTGACTGTGACCTTGCACTTCCCATGTGCTGCATCACAGGGCACAAAGCCCCATCTAGAACCAGTGGAAGAAGGCATCCACTCACCCTATCCTTGCCAGGATGAATCACACTGGGCACAAAGCCCCCTACAGAACCAGTGGAAGAAGACATTCACTTACTCAATCCTTGCCAGGATAAACCACACTGGGCACAAATCCCCCTCCAGAACCAGTGGAAGAAGGCATCCACTCAGCCCCTCTTTAACAGGATGAAGCACACTGGGCACAAAGCCCCCTCCAGAACCAGTGGAAGAATGCATCCACTCACCCTATGCTTGCCAGGATGAAGCACACTGGGCACAAAGCCCCCTCCAGAACCAGTGGAAGAAGGCATCCACTAGAGAGACTTTGGCCTTGCACTCCCCAGGAGCAAGCATTGGACAAACCACCCACTTGAGAGACTGTGGCTTTGCACTCCAAGGAGCAAGCAGTGGGCAACCCACCCACTTAAGAGGACCAAGCAATGGGCAAACCACCCACTTGAGAGACTGTGGCTTTGTACTCCCCAGGACCAAGCAGTGAGCATGGAGCGCCCTCCAGGAGCAGTGGCATTGTACCATCTTCCGGCTGAGGTGCCATCCCTTCCCCGTCCCCCTGAGGTGCCAGTGTATTTTCAACCTGATCCTCCTGCAGTATTCTCTTCGTATTGAGGCAGGAGTCAAGTGTGGGATTGGCCTATGTGTTTTGGTCCAGTGGGCCACGGACATTTTGAGTGGGCATTGTCCCGCCTTTTGAATATATAGTATATATTGTAAATACTGTTTTTGATTGCTGAACGTATTTCTAGGTATTTCTAATATTACACTCATTTGACTCCATTCCCTTTATCCTTGTGTTATTCCAGAAGGTTACGGGGTGTAAATGTAATGTTGTTGCAAGTGTTTGTGTGTATGGTGTTGGGGGTGAGTGAGGGGGTGGGGGTGTTGCGTGTTGTGTGTGTGTGTGTCAGTCTCTTTTTCCTCCCCCCTCCCGTGTGTGCTAGGTACAGTACTCACTGTGGTCGTCGTTGCTAGCTTTGGTGCTACTGGTGTATGAGCAGATACACCAGCATGGGGAAGACCTGCAGCTCGGGCTCCATTGCGTCCTGGTTCTTCCTTGAGTGTCGAGAGGTGAGTTGTTTCCCTTCAGACCACTGTTTCCGCATTGCTTTTGATGGCGTTGGTACAGCCCCGGATAAACTGGCGGATAGGCCTCTTGTAATACAGTTGGTGGAATCTTGTCTTTCGCCTGTCTGTTGGCAGTTACAGCCGCAGTGGTTGTTGCTAGCGCCGTGGCGGTCGAAGTGTTAAAGTGGCTGTATGTGTTGGCGGTTTCCGCTGTGGTCATGATTCCATTGTTTTTACCGCCAGCTTGTTGGCGGTGTTACCGCTGCTTTAACACCAACTGCCAGGGTTGTAATGAGGGCCTATATGTTAAATGAAAAAAACATTACATTTAGATGAGTCTAGAGGAGATTCAGCTAATGTATATTTTAAATTGCTATACGAATATATTAATACAGTGGATGAAAGGGACTGTTATGGCTATACACAGTTACCTGTTTCTGCTTCCGAGGGTATCACTGATCATCATATCCCACTGACATATGGTATTTGTTGTAGTTTACTATTGAGTATATTTTACAATGAGGGAAGTTGTCAATAATATTTTTATAAATATGCCTTAGTGTTGCTGAAATTGCAGGGACAGATTTTGCATCATTAAAACCTTTAGACACTTCATATGCACATAGACATAATCTAACCTGTTCAATGACTCAGATAGAAAATATTTTTTTTAATTTGGTAGAAGATGGAAGGAGGGAATTATAAGCAAATTCAGATAAGTATCTTAAATTACAACACAAAAGGAAGAAAGAGGAAATAGAACATCAAGTGCAACGGAATTTGCCAGCTTTGACTTTGGACTGGCAACATAAAAAGAGGTTGTAAGAAACCAAGATAAATGAGAACCCACTCTGCAAAAAATGAGGGATTGTATTCGTATATCGAATTGAATCCAGACAATAAGTTTGACATGTGTTTCACCCCCTTGTGGTGTGTTCACCTGGGGCTTTTTCAAAGCTGCAAATAATGAAAGAATAATCAGGCCAAATTATTATTACTATCAGGACTGATAGGTTAAAAAATTATTGGAGACCCGAAAGAAATACCATTCCTTGGTGCAAAAGTAGTAGATGTGCCTAAGGTGAGAAAAGGAGTATAAAGTGGTGATCATAGCCGAGCTTAACTCCTGAGATCAATCCCAAGACCTTCGTAACATAGATAAGTTAGATAAGGAAGTAGATAGAAGATTGATAACTGGTGGTGTCAGCAGGCATGCTCATGAACTTGTGACAAAGACAGGCTGATTTAAAAATATGAGAAGAAATACAGTGTGAATGGTCAGTCTTTAAAATACTAAATTGAGATAAGATAAAATAAAGTAAAAGTAGGACTGGCACCATGAGAGATGAGGTAACTAACACATAGATGTGATCTTTAGTGATCGTTAGTAATCAAATATATAAGTTTGCGATTATAGTCAGAAGGCTTCATACCATTATCATAGTACATCAAGGGAAATTCATTACTTAGGGGGTTATTCCAACTTTGGAGGAGGTGTTAATCTGTCCCAAAAGTGACGGAAAAGTGACGGATTTACCACCAGCCGTATTACGAGTCCATTATATCCTATGGAACTCGTAATACGGCTGGTGGTGTATCCGTCACTTTACCGTCACTTTTGGGATGGATTAACACTCCTCCAAAGTTGGAATAACCCCCTTAATGTAGATAATCTAGGTGGAAGCAAGGCGTGAGATGAACACACTTAGATATATATTTTGAATCAATAATGAAGAACACTTGAATATTAGACCGAACCTAATATTGAAAGGATAGCAAATACTTGTCCTGGGCATGTTGTATACCTCAGGAAAACAAAACGAGATAGCCATTTATTGGGTCCACACACAGTAGATTTGTTCAGAAAAACAAAATGAGACAGACATTATGTTAGTATTAGATCTAAGTAGTACTATGAGAACATACAGTCGATGTGTAATGCATATATCAGTTCCCCTGGGGGAGTTCTAAAGTATATATTAATATTGTACAACAGATTGTCACTATTAGGTAAAATATTAAAAATCCCTTATTCTTATGATGTTTGAGGACCATTAAGCAATATTTGTCATAAACTCTCAGTAGTAACTACCTAATGAGGTTGTGCTGCCTCATCTGGAGGGACTTGCTGTCCCAGGGATCCTTGCTGCCTGTGGGGGCCGGACTTCCGATCGCGGGCACTCATAGCGCACTGTGTCGCCCTGCAATGCGGGACGCGTGCAGGCTGCGCCCGGGGTAAAGGGCGTGCCCTTCTGTGCCCGTCCGAGACCGTTTGAGGCCGGGCTGGGCCAGCTCTCTTAATTCCGAGGTAAGATCGTTGAAGATTTTGTTGTTGTTGAGCCCACTTAATCTGTGTGGTAGACCAATAGCATACGGAATGGGGAAGCATAAGGCCAAAGGAAGTCCAGCAGCAGGCCTTGTACAAACTAAAATAGCAAAGCTCCTTCAAACTTTGCATTCTCTTTCCAACTGTCTAGTCAATGAAATAGACACTCTGATTGAAGAGGTCGAATCCATTCTAAATAAAAAGGAGAAAAACTCAAGAAAGGGATTAGACAATGGTACTCTTACCCACTTTCTTTCTTCCAGATTTCCCAGTATTCAAGCTAATGGAGATTCCCTGCATGCATTGGCATCTCAGGCTGGTAGCACGAATACAAATCCACCAGCACTTACCTTACCTCATTGCAACATTGAAGATCCCAGGTTAGATAGCGCGATTGTTTATGATATCCCTTGCTCCAATCGCTTTTCACCATTGGAACCCCAGGACCATATGCTTGATATCAAGATAGTCCTTCTTCAACTCTGCGATTCTCTAACAAACATTCTTCCACAGCCCCCAAACCCTCGTCCCAGTAGGATCTGGCTTCTCTTGTTATTGATTTAAAAGATGAAGTGAGAGAGCTGAAGCTATTAATAGTAAAAGTGTTACACACCTTTAGATCTATTAGCTTGAAGAGGGATATTACCCATATTCATGAGGATGAGGTGGCTTTCCTAAACGTCTGGGTCCCTTTACCACAAGGAAATGTGAACTTAAGTGGTGCTTTCTCCTCCAAGAGATATGCCCACGCCCCGGGAGTTTCTTTAACCAAGCCTGCTAATGCACCACGTTCCAGGGGTCTTTTTGAATTATCTTTGGGGTATCGATCACAAGCGAAATTGGAATAGGATTCGACTACTGCTTACAACCATTCCAGCCGTATTAGTAAAGGTCACCCAATTTATATGTGCAAGGTACCCCCTCTACCCCCTAACACATGGGAAGACAAATCCTCATTAATAAATAAAGCCTCTCACTGGCTACGTCACACTAGGCAATGTGGCTCTGCCATCCATTCGGACGTATTATCGGCTGACTGATTTAGCGGTAAGCCAGGCCACTGGGATTTTATAAAGCTAACGTTAGCCATCCCACACTTGAGGTGTTGGGGGCATACTGGACTGCCCTGAGTGGCCAGTTCCAGCAGGTGACGTCAGAGACGCCCTCCGACAGGCTCTTACCTTTCTTGGTAGCCAATCCTCCTTTCTTGGTAGCCAAACCTCCTTTTCTGGCTATTTAGGGTCTCTGCTTTGGGGAATTCTTCAGATAACGAATGCAAGAGCTCACCAGAGTTCCTCAGCATCTTCCTCTTTGACTTCTACCAAGAATTGACCGCTGAATGCTCCAGGACGCCTGCAAAACCGCAACAAAGTAGCAAGACGACTACCAGCAACATTGTAGCGTCTAATCCTGCTGGCTTTCTCGACTGTTTCCAGGTGGTGCATGCTCTGGGGGTAGCCTGCCTTCACCCTGCACCAGAAGCCCCGAAGAAATCTCCCATGGGTCGACGGAATCTTCCCCCTGCTAACGCAGGCACCAAAAGACTGCATCACTGGTCCTCTGGGTCCCCTCTCATCCTGACGAGAGTGGTCCCTGGAACACAGGAACTCTACCCAAGTGACTCCCACAGTCCAATGGCCCTTCAGTCCAAGTTTGGTCGAGGTAAGTCCTTGCCTCCCTATGCTAGACTGCAAACCTGTGTACTGCGTGATTTGCCGCTGCTCCGGCTTATGTGCACTCTTCCAGGATTTCCTTCATGCACATCCTAGCCTGGGTCCCCAGCACTCCTTCCTGCAGTGCACAACTCGCTGGGTTGACCTCCAATGTCGTGGGACCCTCCTTTGTAACTTCGCATGGACTCTGGTTCACTAATCTTCTAAGTACCTGTTGGGGTACTTCTGTGGGTGCTTCCTGCTTCTGTGAGGGCTCTCTGAGTTGCGGAGTGCCCCTTCTGTCTCCTCTTCCAAGTGACAACATCCTGGTCCTTCCTGGTCCTCAGCAGCACCCAAAAACCTCCACCCTGACCCTTGCAGCTAGCAAGGCTTGTTTGCTGTATTTCTGTGTGGGAACACTTCTGCAACCTTAATCGCGACGTGGGACATCTGTCTTCCAAAGGAGAAGTTTATAGTCCTCTTTGTTCTTGCAGAATTCCAAGCTTCTTCCATCCAGAGGCAGCTTCCTTGCACCTTCATCCGGGGTTTCCTGGGCTTCTGCCCCCCTGGACACTGTTGCAACTATTGGACTTGGTTCCCTTGCAGGTCCTCAGGTCCAGAAATCCGTTGTCAGTGCACTGCTGGTGTTTGTTGTTCTTGCAGAATCCCCCTATCACGACTATTGTGCTCTCTTGGTGTAGTAGGTGTACTTCACTCCTACTTTTCAGGGTCTTGGGGTGGTGTATCTTGGACACCCTGACTGTTTTCTTACAGTCCCAGCAACCCTCTACAAGCTCACATAGGTCTGGGGTCCATTCGTGATTCGCATTCTACTTTTGGAGTATATGGTTTGTGTTTACCCCTATACCTATGCTTGCCTATTGCAACCTATTGTAATTCTACACTGTTTGCATTACTTTTCTGACTCTTACTTACCTATTTTTGGTTTGTGTACATATAACTTGTGTATATTACTTATCTTCTTACTGAGGGTACTCACTGAGATACTTGTGGCATATTGTCATAAAAATAAAGTACCTTTATTTTTCGTAACTCTGTTTATTGTGTTTTCTTATGATATTGTGCATTTGACATAAGTGGTATAGTAGGAGCTTTGCATGTCTCCTAGTTCAGCCTACGCCACTTTGCCATAGCTACCTTCTATCAGCCTAAGCTGCTAGAAACACCTCTATTCTACTAATAAGGGATAACTGGACCTGGCACAAGGTGTAAGTACCATTGGTACCCACTACAAGCCATTCCAGCCTCCTACATTGGTAGTGCAGCAGTGCAATAAGTACTTGTAACTGCTTAACCACTTTGTCATTTTGTACTTTCATAAGGGAATCATATACCAAATAGTTCAGTGTATGTACACATAACCCAAAAAGTTTGCTTTTCTATCCTAGCACTTTTTACAAAGTTCTGAAAAGTTTCTTAAAACTTCTAAAAGTTTTCTAAAAAGTTGGAAAAAGTTTTTTCTCTGTGCTTTCAAAAGTTCTAAAACTTTTTCTTTTTTCTCCCTATCTCTAAACCTTTTACTATCATGTCTGTGGTAGATTCCACTCTCAAAACTGTAAAACTGTCAATGCTACTTATGACATTTTGAACTACAAGAGCTTAAGGAGTCTCTGCTTAGATAGAGGTTTAGTTATAGGAAATAACCCTACAAAAGAGTTTCTGTTTAACATGCTTATGGTGGATGACCAGAACCAGTCTGGCCCATCAAACGAGAGGTTAGTAGAAGCTTCCCAGTCTGATTCAGAGGAACCCCTTGAGGAAGTTGGGGAGGGTTCTGATAAGGGTCTGCCCCCTAGCAGGGCACCTAGTAATGCTGGTAGTGATAGAGGTTCCCATCACAGTAGGGCATCCTTTATTCCTAGAGGCCAGGTTACCAGGGTCCAGACAGTTAGGGACAGGTCCCCCTCTGAAGTTTCCAATTTGTCATCCATGTCAAAGCATTCCCAACCCACCCACCCTGAGGATAACTTGTCAGAAAGGGAACTCAAAAAGTTGAGGGTTGAAGAGACCAGACTGAAGCTTAAACAGCAACAGGTGGCCTTAGATAGGGAATCCCTAGGCATTGGGAAGGAAAGACAGAGGATGGGGTTAGGACCCCATGGTGGCAGCAGCAGTATTTCTGATAGTCATCCTGATAGAGAGCATGATTCCAGGAATCGGCACAAGATAGTCCCCCCTTACAAGGAGGGGGATGACATCAACAAGTGGTTTGCTGAACTTGAGAGGGTCTGTATGGTACAGTTGGTCCCTCAAAGGCAGTGGGCTGCTATTTTGTGGTTATCTTTCACTGGAAAGGTAGGGATAGGATCCTTACTGTTGGAGAAAGTGAAGCTAACAACTACACAGTATTGAAGGATGCACTCTTGGATGGATTTGGCTTAACCACTGAACAATACAGGATTAAGTTCAGAGACACCAGAAAAGAGTCCTCTCAAGACTGGACAGATTTTGTGGACTGTTCAGTGAAGGCCTTGGAAGGGTGGTTACATGGCAGTAAGGTATCTGACTATGAAAGCCTGTATAATCTTATTCTGAGAGAGCACATTCTGAACAACTGTGTGCCTGACTTGTTGCACCAATATCTAGTGGACTCAGATCTGACCTCTCCCCAAGAATTGGGAAAGAAGGCAGACAAGTGGGTCATAACAAGGGTGAACAGAAAAGTTCATACAGGGGGTGACAAGGATGGCAAGAAGAAGGATGATAAGTCTTCTGACAAGGGTGGGGACAAAAGTTAAAATTCTGAGTCTTCATCAGGCCCACAAAAATTCTCTGGGGGTGGTGGGTCCAAATCCTCTTCCAATAATCAACCTAAAAAGCCTTGGTGTTATTTGTGTAAAGTCAAAGGCCATTGGGCAACTGATTCCCGTTGTCCAAAGAAAAACACCAAACCTCCCACCACCACAACCCCTGCTGCAAATTCTAGTGCCCCTAGTAATAGCAGTGGTGGTGGGAAATCTACTACTAATAGCCAATCCAAGGGTGTAGCTGCGCTCACTATTGGCAATGTAGGTGGGGTTGGTCTTGTTAGGGAGACCACAGAAGCTGTTTTAGTCTCTGAAGGTGTCATTGATTTGGCCACCTTGGTTGCTTGTCCCCTTAATATGGATAAGTACAAGCAACTTCCCCTAATAAATGGTGTTGAGGTTCAGGCCTACAGGGACACAGGAGCCAGTGTAACTATGGTGATAGAAAAACCGGTCCACCCTGAACAACACCTACTTGGTCAGCAGTACCAAGTGGCAGACGCTCATAACAACACTCTTAGCCACCCCATGGCTGTTGTGAATCCCAACTGGGGGGGGGGTTACTGGTCCAAAGAAAGTTGTGGTTGCCTCAGATTTACCTGTAGACTGTCTACTAGGGAATGATTTAAAGACATCAGCTTGGGCAGAAATGGAGTTGGAGGCTCATGCAGCAATGCTGGGCATTCCTGGGCATATTTTTGCTTTAACCAGGGCTCAGGCCAAAAAGCAAAAATGACAGGGTAACTTGGATCCTGGAACAATGGACCAAGTGCTCCTTAAAGCTAGGGGTAGCAAGGGTAAATCCCTACCCACTATCCCTCCCTCTACAGATGATTCCCCTTCTGAGGAAGAAGAATTTCCTCCCTGTGCAGAACATTCACCAGAGGAGCTGGCAGCAGACACTGCTGAGCTTTTGGGTGGAGGGCGGCCTACCAGGGAAGAGCTGAGTGTGGCACAGCAAACCTGTCCCACATTAGAGGGTCTCAGACAGCAAGCTGTCAAACAGCAAAATGGGGATGTCAGTGACAGTCATAGAGTATACTGGGAAGATAACCTCTTGTACACAGAGTCAAGGGACCCAAAACCTGGAGCAGCCAGGAGATTGGTCATTCCCCTGCAGTACAGAGAGTTTCTTCTAGCTCTTGCACATGATGTTCCTTTGGCTGGGCATCTGGGCCAGATAAAAACTTGGGAAAGACTTGTCCCCTTGTTTCACTGGCCTAGGTTGTCAGAGGACACCAAAGATTTTTGCAAGTCTTGTGTGACCTGCCAAGCCAGTGGCAAGACTGGTGGCACGCCAAAGGCCCCTCTAATTCCACTTCCAGTGGTTGGGGTGCCCTTTGAAAGGGTAGGGGTTGACATAGTTGGCCCCCTACTGCTTCAGGCAATAGGTTTATCTTGGTGGTTGTGGACCATGCCACAAGATATCCTGAAGCAATACCTCTAAAGACCACTACAGCCCCTACAGTGGCAAAGGCCCTCCTGGGAGTCTTTTTCAGGGTGGGTTTTCCTAAAGAGGTAGTATCAGACAGAGGTAGCAACTTCATGTCTGCATACTTGAAAGCAATGTGGAAGGAGTGTGGTGTTAGCTACAAGTTCACCACCCCTTACCATCCACAGACTAGCGGACTGGTAGAGAGGTTTAATAAAACTATCAATGGTATGATAATGGGACTCCCTGAAAAACTCAGGAGGAGATGGGATGTCCTGTTACCTTGCCTCCTTTTTGCTTGCAGGGAGGTACCCCAGAAAGGAGTGGGCTTCAGCCCCTTTGAACTCCTCTTTGGGCACCTTGTAAGAGGTCCACTCACTCTTGTGAAGGAGGGTTGGGAACAACCTTTAAAAGCTCCTAAACAGGACATAGTGGATTATGTACTTGGTCTAAGATCCAGAATGGCTGAGTACATGAAAAAGGCCAGTAAAAACCTTCAGACCAGCCAGGAGCTGCAAAAGCAGTGGCATGACCAGAAGGCTTTTCTGATCCAGTACCAACCAGGACAGAAATTGTGGGTATTGGAGCCTGTGGCCCCAAGAGCACTCCAAGACAAATGGAGTGGACCCCATCTAATTGTTGAGAAAAAGGGTGAGGTTACCTATCTGGTAGACCTGGGCACTGCCAGGAGTCCCCTTAGGGTGATTCATGTTAACCGCCTGAAACCCTACTATGACAGGGCTGATCTCACCCTGCTCATGGCAACAGATGAGGGACAGGAAGAAGAGAGTGACCCTCTCCCTGATATATTTTCCACCACTGAAGCAGATGCTTTAGTGGAGGGAGTAGCTTTAGCAGATTGACTGCAGAAAAGAAAGACAACTACATCAATCTCCTAGGACAATTTTCTGACCTCTTTTCAATTGTGCCAGGCACAACATCCTAGTGTGAAAACTCAATTGATACTGGAGACAGCCTGCCTGTCAAAAGTAAAATTTATAGGCAGCCTGACCATGTCAGAGACTGCATTAAACAAGAGGTGCAGAAAATGTGGGATCTGGGAGTGATTGAACCTTCTGAAAGCCCATGGGCTAGGCCAGTGGTGCTTGTACCAAAGCCTTACACCAAAGATGGCAAGAGGGAGATGAGGTTTTGTGTAGACTACAGAGGTCTCCATCAGGTAACAAAAACTGATGCTCACCCTATACCCAGGGCAGACGAGCTCATTGATACACTGGTATCTGCAAAGTATCTTAGCACTTTTGATCTGACTGCAGGGTATTGGCAGATCAGATTGGCAGAAGATGCTAAACCAAAGACTGCATTTTCAACTATAGGAGGGCACTACCAATTTACAGTAATGCCCTTTGGCTTGAAAAATGCACCTGCCACTTTTCAGAGGTTGGTGAACACAGTCCGGCAAGGGTTGGAGGCTTTCAGTGCAGCATATCTTGATGATATTGCTGTCTTTAGCTCACCCTGGGATGAGCACCTGGTCCTCCTTTGGAAAGTTTTAGAGGCCCTGCAAAAGGCAGGCCTCACTATCAAGGCCTCAAAGTGCCAGATAGGGCAGGGAAAAGTGGTTTATCTGGGCCACCTGGTAGGTGGAGAACAGATTGCACCACTACATGGGAAAATCCAGACAATCATAGATTGGGTCCCCCCTACAACTCAGACCCAGGTGAGAGCCTTTTTAGGCCTCACAGGGTATTACAGGAGAATCATTAAAAATTATGGCTCCATAGAAGCCCCTCTTAATGATCTCACAAGTAAGAAAATGCCTAAAAAGGTATTATGGACAGCTAGCTGTCAGAAAGCTTTTGAGGAGCTCAAACAGGTCATGTGCTCTGCACGTGACCTAAAAAGCCCATGTTACACCAAGAAATGAATTGTTCCAACTGATGCATCTGAATTAGGGGTAAGGGTAGTCTTATCACAACTGAATTCTGAGGGCCAGGATCAACCAGTTGCTTTTATCAGCAGAAGGTTGACCCCTAGGGAAAAGCATTGGTCTGCCATAGAGAGGGAGGCCTTTGCTGTGGTCTGGGCACTGAAAAAGTTGAGGCCATACCTGTTTGGCACTCACTTTATTGTTCAGACAGACCACAAACCTCTACTTTGGCTAAAACAAATGAAAGGAGAAATCCCTAAATTGTTGAGGTGGTCCATATCTCTACAGGGAATGGACTATACAGTGGAACATAGACCTGGGAGTACCCACTCCAATGCAGATGGACTCTCCAGATATTTCCACTTAGACAATGAAGACTCAGCAGGTCATGGCTAGTCCTATTGTCCTTCGTTTGGGGGGAGGTTGTGTAGGAAAGTACCATCATGCCTGGCATGTTACCCCCATATTTCACTGTAGGTATGTTGTTTTAGTCCTTGTGTCACTGGGACCCTGCCAGGCAGGGCCCCAGTGCTCATAGTATGTGCCCTGTATGTGTTCACTGTGTGGTGCCTAACTGTATCACTGAGGCTCTTCTAACCAGAACCTCAGTGTTTATGCACTCTCTGCTTTCCATATTTGTCACTACAGGCTAATTACTAAATTTACCAATTCACATTGGCATACTGGTGCACTCATATAATTGCCTCGTATATGGTACTGAGGTACCCAGGGTATTGGGGTTCCAGGAGATCCCTATGGGTTGTAGCATTTCTTTTAGAGTGCCGGGGACCCAGGCTTGGCTGTGCACAAAGGAAATCCTGGAAGAGTGCACAGGAGCCGGAGTAGCTGCAAAACACGCGGTTCCCAGTAATGCAGTCTAGCGTGGGGAGGCAAGGACTTACCTCCACCAAACTTGGACTGAAGAGTCACTGGACTGTGGGAGTCACTTGGACAGAGTTGCTGAGTTCAAGGGACCTCGCTCGTCGTGCTGAGAGGAGACCCAGAGGACCGGTGATGCAGTTCTTTGGTGCCTGCGGTTGCAGGGGGAAGATTCCGTCGACCCACAGGAGATTTCTTCAGAGCTTCTAGTGCAGAGAGGAGGCAGACTTCCCGCACAGCATGCACCACCAGGAAAACAGTTGAGAAGGTGGCAGGATCAGCGTTACAAGGTCGCAGTAGTCGTCTTTGCTACTTTCTTGCAGTTTTGCAGGCTTCCAGCGCGGTCAGCAGTCGATTCGTTGGCAGAAGGTGAAGAGAGAGTTGCAGAGGAACTCTGATGAGCTCTTGCATTCGTTATCTAAAGAATTCCCCAAAGCAGAGACCCTAAATAGCCAGAAAAGGAGGTTTGGCTACTTAGGAGAGAGGATAGGCTACTAACACCGGAAGGAGCCTATCAGAAGGAGTCTCTGACGTCACCTGCTGGCACTGGCCACTCAGAGCAGTCCAGTGTGCCAGCAGCACCTCTGTTTCCAAGATGGCAGGGGAGGTGCAGGTCAAGGGAGTGGTCACTCCCCTTTCCTTTGTCCAGTTTCGCGACAGAGCAGGGCTGGGGGATCCCTGAACCGGTGTAGACTGGCTTATGCAGAGATGGGCACCATCTGTGCCCATCAAAGCATTTCCAGAGGCTGGGGGAGGCTACTCCTCCCCAGCCCTTCACACCTATTTCCAAAGGGAGAGGGTGTAACACCCTCTCTCAGAGGAAATCCATTGTTCTGCCTTCCTGGGCTTCCCAGACCCCAGGGGGGCAGAATCCTGTCTGAGGGGTTCGCAGCAGCAGCTGCAGTGGAAACCCCGGAAAGGCAGTTTGGCAGTACCCGGGTTCTGTGCTAGAGACCCGGGGGGATCATAGAATTGTCTCCCCAATACCAGAATGGTATTGGGGGGTGACAATTCCATGATCTTAGACATGTTACATGGCCATGTTCGGAGTTACCATTCTGACGCTATACATAGGTAGTGACCTATGTATAGTGGACGTGTGTAATGGTGTCCCCGCACTCACAAAGTCCGGGGAAATTGCCCTGAACGATGTGGGGGCACTTTGGCTATTGCCAGTGTGCCCACACACTAAGTAACTTGGCACCCAACCTTCACCAAGTGAGGGTTAGACATATAGGTGACTTATAAGTTATTTATGTGCAGTGAAAAATGGCTGTGAGATAACGTGGATGTTATTTCACTCAGGCTGCAGTGGCAGGCCTGTGTAAGAATTGCCTGAGCTCCCTATGGGTGGCAAAAGAAATGCTGCAGCCCATAGGGATCTCCTGGAACCCCAATACCCCGGGTACCTAAGTACCATATACAAGGGAATTATATGGGTGTACCAGTGTGCCAATGGAAATTGGTAAATTTAGTCACTAGCCTGCATTGACAAATTTAGAAAGCAGAGAGAGCATAAACACTGAGATTCTGGTTAGCAGAGCCTCAGTGATACAGTTAGGTACCACACAGGGAACACATACAGGGCACATACCATGAGCACTGGGGTCCTGCCTAGCAGGATCCCAGTGACACAAGGGCTAAAACAAACATACATACAGTGAAAATGTGGGTAACATGTCAGACAAGATGGTACTTTCCTACAAGATTGGCCTAATAAAAATAGGCCGATCTGCCCCCAAGGAGGGCGGAAATGGCCTAAGAGTAATTTTGCCCCCCGGGGAGGGACACTTGCCTAAAGGGTTGCTCCCCACATATAATAAAAAAAGAACAAAAAAAATGATCGCTGGTGTTTAATAATTATAATAGGCCTATCTGCCCCCGGGGGGGTAGAAAAAGGCCTAAAAATATTTTGCCCCCCCTAGGGAGCAGCCCTTGCCCAAGGGACCACTCCCCTCATTTAATATGAATGGGCCCAGTGAAGGAACCGTGTGCGAGGACGAGACCACCTTGTGTTTTTATTTTTATTCATATTCATTTTGTACTATTTTTTAAATATCTTTAATTTGTGTGTGTTATGGGGTTATTTTCTGAAGCAAACAACAAACTACATATACTTAATATACAATAACAAGCTATCATGAAGAATCACACTGTATTCCCAATAAATGAGGCCTTGGGAAACTTCACTATCAGTGGAACAGTGTGTTACAGAATTTAAAGGATAGAAACATTATTCTGTATATATGGGAAAGTGAGATTACAGATTAAACATTGTATACAAAGCTACTTATTCGTGAATCACCTGTGCACAGATTGAGAACAAAATAAAAAGATTACATGCTGAAAAGAAGGCTGCAAGCATCACTATCTGAACTCGAGGTGCACATTGACCAATGTTAGAATACGTTCAGTTTTCTAATCATAATATCTTCGTTTCAACTACATGTCAATCATACTGTCTTAATACGATTGTACCTCTAATTGAAAAATCTCTTCCCAGATCTTAAGGCCTTTCAGAAAATTTAAGAGAAAAATTGTGCTTCAAATGCACTATTTGACCCAATTTTCTTTCAAATGTTTCTCAGGGTAAGAACCCCCTCAAACCCTCCCTAGAAGAGGTCAACTCTAGTGCCACTCACTACAATTTAGGGCAATTGTTATGCCCCACCACTTTCAAAGATCGCTAACTGTCACTGCAAGATAAGACAGTATAGAGTGACTTGATGAATAAATTCTGAAGTGTGATGCACACTTTTCTGATTAAATAAAAAAAAGAATAAAAAAGCAAATATATTGTTCAACAAGTTTTCGCCATGTTTCATTATGTGAATACAAAAAAGAATATGGGCCTCATTATGAGTATTGGGGTGTTTTTGCAAGTCCGCCGTGGTGGTGGCCACCAAAAGACCGCCATGTTCGCGGCAATCCGACTGCTGTATTAAGAGTCACACTGTGAAGTCTGCCAAAAAACAGACAAGTTCTTGAAACCGCCAGGACAGTGGATGACGGAAAAAAGTTGGTCCTACCAGGCCTCACCAGCCCACCAAAAATGCACCCATCAGATTACAATCCACAAATCATGACAGCGGTTCTTCCATGGCGGAAAACCATTGGTGGTGCAAACCGCACCGGTCTCAACTCATTTCTGTCAGAACACCACACCACATTGGATAGTTTGAATACCCCACCCCTGGTGCACATCGAGACACCCGACACACCTACTCACTGCACTACATAACACAGTCCAACGCAACCCACAATCCTTTGCAATTAAAACACCACAAACAACCACAGACAACCAACATCCCAGAGAGTACAACATAGAAAGAATAGGCACTAATTAACACTTCACTACGCACATATCAGACACCTGCACAACATACCAAACACACACATTAGTACCACACACAATCCACAACACTAGTTACACACTCATATCTCAGCACCTTCACCTCACAATGTTCTTAACTCTTCACCTATTTACTTGGCACACAACCACAGGGTCTTCACAACCACTAACATGTCCCCACAAAAACACCCATGTTTCACTGATGAGGAGTTGAGGGTCACGGTGGATGAAATTGTAAGGTTAGAGCCACACTTTTTCGGAGTACAGTTTCAACATACGTCTATTGCCAGGAAAATGAAGTGGTGGCAAAGGATAGGAGACAGGATCAATTCTGTAGGCAGTTATTCATGCACAAGGGAGGACCTCAAGAAGAGGTGGAACGACCTCAGGAGGAAGGTCTGTTCCATGGCATCCAGGCACCAGCTAGCAGTACTAAAGACTGGCGGTGGGCCCCACCTCCTCCCTATAAGTTTACATATTGAGAAGAGGTCTTGAACATCCTGCATCCTGAGGGCCTGACAGGAATACCTGAGGGAGTGGAGTCTGGTAAGTACCAACAACATTCTTGTCACACAATTGTCTTGTTCTTTATGCTCCCTCACCACATCTACCCACTCCAATTTACACTCCACCCACTACAACTCTCCTAATCACCTAATACCCCTCCCTGGCATGCCACATGTCCACTAAACACATCTAGCCCCACAGCCCTTGGAAATGGCGTGTGAAGCACTGGCTAACTATAACACTACAACTTGCAGAATGCAAAATCCGTAATTTTTTAACACCAGTACACTGCACCAAATATTACTTGTCATGCATGCCAAACCAATATCCGATCTAACCCATATTGATCATACTAGTGTGGAACAGTACATGGCAATGACAGCAATGCAATCGCTCACTCACATTAACATCCCCCAAAAAACACAGCTATGGCTGAGTGCCCATATATAATGGCCACAGGTCAAAGATCCCAAGCTAGAAATATACTCACCTGGTGTGGAAAGTCAGATGGCTGAGTGGATGCATATGCAGTATATCCAGCTACAGGTCTATGTCCATTGTAAATCATAGTCTGTGTTCCTAGAAGGACACCAATGTGCATTCTACAGCTCTTATTTGTGCCAGCTATCATGCCAGACAGTTCACTGGATAGCAAAGGTGAACAGCCATGACAATTATCAGATGTCATCAGCTGTACAATCACTACTAACATAGTTTACCAGCATAAAACATGGTGTATGTAATTGAAGTTACATAGTTTCATGTTATACCAAGTTACACAGTGCATCAGCTATCAATGTCATTGCTGGGGATCATGTCAAGGCACTGTCTGCATCTCACTTAACTGCTACAATATTCCAATTGTAACCTGAACTCTGTGTTCCACTCCTTCCGTAGGTAACCTTGCCATTGTCAGCATGGAGAGGATACCAGAGACTACCACTACCCCTCTGGATGAAGGTCCCAGTGAGGACAACACCCCTGGATGTCTGGACACTGATGAAGAAACTGGCCCATCTGGGACACCTGGTCAGTCAACAACTGTCAGCCTCACTCTGCCCACATCACCCCTCTAGCCCTGTTGAATCTACATCACAGGCAACCATTCACCCTTCCCAACCTGTGTCCCAAGGACTGTTTCATCCATTGTGTGCCCCACAGTACAGGTACCTGAGTCTCACCTTGTCACCCCTGACAAAAAATTGACCTGCTAGCATTGGGAGTAGGCACACTGTGCCAGGGGCACAGGCATGTAGGGGCAGGGTGCATGGGAGGGATGCTGTGGGCCAGAGGATGAGGTCTCAAAGGGGAACTACTGACCAGGAAACCATCTCTCAAATCTTGGGAGCCTACCAAAGTTCCCAAGGCAGAATGGGCCAGGTTATCACCATGTTAGGGGAAATCCAAAAGCTGCAGAGGGACAACCACCAGGAAGTCATGCAGCAGTGGCAGGCACAAAATACCCACTTGGCTCCCATTGCAGCGTTGCTGATAGACTTGAATACCACTCTTTTACCCTACATCAGGCCCCTTCCACTAGCATATCTGATATAGCTGTCCAGGTCTTTCAACAATGCACACAGTACATCCCTCAAAACCAGACTGATGATGGGCTGAGACATTTCTGTAGTTAGGGCCACTGTATTCTGAAAGGACCGAGTGGCCAGGAATTGTAGCATTGACAAGACTTGAAAGATGGGAGATATGCTATAGGGATTGTGAATGGCACGCATCAGATTTGGCTCCAGTTGATCACAAAGATCAATGAAAGTATGACGATTCAGCTGATATGTCTGGATACAATGTCTCTCCTCCATGTGTGGAGGTCTACTAATGGACGGTACACTGGTAGTTTTCCTCCTGTCCTCATGGCAGGAAAACTATGTGAAAAAATGTCAACATTATATGTGACATGCAGTAAGTAAGTCCAACCGATTTAACATGTTTTACACATATTGGTGCACATTATCAACTTTTTTTTAAAACATGGGAACATCGGCGGTGTACATGGCTATCACCACATGTCCTTCAGTAACAACATTTACTGCACAGATGCACAAATTGACAACTAAACATGAAGGCATTACTTACAGTTGTACCGCACAATATGGGGTATAATTAATGACTCAGATGATAAAACTCTTCTATACATGTAATGTGCTTTAAATGGCAGCCGTTTGACCTTCTGTACTGGACATGTGGAAGGGACCTAAGTCTGAGGGCTGAAATCGTCATAGCGGTAGATGGTCCCAGCCATGATGTAAATTGCCATTGGAAGAATTTGCTGCCTTTGGTGGACTTGGGCCAATGGTGATGTCCGCTGGCACTGACGGTCATGCATGTGACAGACGTGACCACCTGTAGGAAAGTACCATCTTGCTTGGCATGTTACCCACATTTTTACCTATATGGCAGTATGTTTTTGCCTGTCTCACTGTGATCCTGCTGGTCAGGACCCCAGTGCTCATAGCTTATGGCCTAATGTGTGTGTGTGTGTGTAGTGCTTAACTGTGTCACTGAGGCTCTGCTAATCAGAACCTCAGTGCTTATGCTTTCTCTGCTATTAAATTTGTCACTGTAGGCTAGTGACTTCATTTACCAATTTCAATTGGCACACTGGGCCCCCCTTATAAGTCCCTAGTGTATGGTATCTAGATACACAGGGCATTGGGGTTCCAGGAGATCCATATTGGCTGCAGCATTTCTTTTACCACCCATAGGGAGCTCAGACAAACCCTTGCACACGCCTGCCATCACAGCCAGAGTGAAATAATGCACACGTTATTTTGCAGCCATTTTCACTGCACTTAAGTAACTTATGAGTCATCTATATGTCTAGCCTTCACTTGTTGAAGGTTAGGTGCAAAGTTACTAAGTGTGAGGGCACCCTTGCACTAGCAAAGGTGCCCCAACATAGTTCAAGGACATTTCGCTGACTTTGTGAGTGCGGGGACACCATTACACGTATGCACCACATAGAGGTCAATACCTACATGTAGCTTTACAATGGTAACTCCGAATATGGCCATCTAACACGTCTAAGATTGTCCCCCCATTCCAAATATGGTATTGGGGAGCCAATTCCATGCATCCTGGGGGCTCCACCATGGACCCCCAGTACTGCCAAACCAGCTCTCTGAGGCTTGCACTGCAGCTACAGCTGCTGCCTCACAGAGAGGGTTCTGCCCTCCTGGGGCCTGGGCAGCCCAGTCCCAGGAAGGCTATACAAAGCATTTCCTCTGAGAGCAGGATGTTACCAACTCTCCCTTTGGAAATAGGTGTTACAGGCTGGGGAGGGGTAGCCTACCTCAGCCTCTGGAAATGCTTTGAAGGGCACAGATGGTGCCCTCCTTGCACAAGCCAGTCTACACCGGTTCAGGGACCCCTTGTTCCCTGCTCTGGCACGAAACTAGACAAAGGAAAGGGAAGTGACCACTCCCCTGTCCATCACCACCCCAGGGGTGGTGCCCAGAGCTCCTCCAGTGTGTCCCAGACTTCAGCCATCTTGCTTTGCAAGGTGTGGGGGCACTCTGGAGGCCTCTGAGTGGCCAGTGCCAGCAGGTGACATCAGAGACACCTCCTGATAGGTCCATACCTGATAAGGAAGCCAATCCCCCTCTCAGGGCTATTTAGGGTCTCTCTTGTGGGTTCTCTTCAGATTCCGCTTGCAAGTTTCCTTCAGTAATCCTCTGCAACAACTTCAGCTTCCTCTGACCTCAGATCAACCGCAGCCTGCTCCAAGAAATGCTGTAACTGCAACAAAGTATCCACAAGAGATACTATTCTTCAGCAACCTCATCTCCAAGTCAGCAACTGCAACAGTTTCCATGGTGTGCATGGTCTGAGGACTCCCTGTCTTCATCCTGCACCAGAAGGACCAAAGAAATCTCCTGTGGGGTGAAGGCGTCACTCTCCTGCTCCAGCAGGCACCTTTCAAGATGATGATCGGTACCCTTGGACTCCTTCTGAGGAGGTAAGACCTTGACTTCCCAGAAAGTGACAGTACTCCTCTGTACTACGTCTTCTTACCCTAATGAGGCACTATTTGCAAAATTCCTTCATGCACAGTCTGGCCTAGGTCCCCAGCACTCCATCCTGTGACGCTCAACTCGCTGAGTTGTTCTCCGGCGGCGTGGGACCTTCCTTTGTTGTGCTGCAACAATCGCATTTTGCACCTCCTTTGTCCTCATGTCCTGGGACCTCCGGGGGTGCTGGCTGGCATCCTGATGGCACACTAAAGTGCTGAGAGCACCCCTTTTCTCCTCACACAGAGTTGAGGCCCCCGGGTCCCTCCTGGGTCCATCCAGTGCCATTTTGATACAAAATGCACTTTTGTCATAGCAAAGGCTTGTTGGCGACTTCCAACACAAAATCACATCTGCAACAATTTTCAGGTTGTGGGACATCCTTTGCATCATGCAGGAACCAGCTGGTATCTTCCTGGGGTGCATTTCTGCAGTCGTTGACTAATCGTGGACTCCTCTTATGCACCCTCTTCTGGGTTGGCAGGGGTTCCTGTCCTTCCTGGAATGTCTTTCGACTTCTAGACTTGGTCCCCTTAATTTGCAGGTCTTCAGGTCCAGGAATCCAGCAGTTGTTCTTTGCAGACTTGGTTGGCTGCTGCAAAATCCCAATCACAAGGTGTAGTGTGTCCTAAGGAAACTTGCAGTACTTTACTCCTGCTTTTCTGGGCTCTGGGATGGGGTAATTTACTTACCTTTACTGTATTCTTACTCCCAACGATTCTGCACACACTACACTTGTCCAGGGAGGAATTCATGATTCGTATTCCACTTTCTTAGTATATGGTTTGTGTTGCCCCTAGACCTATTTTCTCCCATTGCAATCTATAGCATTTCCTATCACTTGCATTGCTCTGTGACTATTTACTTGTCTAATTTTGGTGTCTAGTGTATATATTGTGTATAATACTTACTTCCAGAAAGAGTATTGTCTCTGAGATATTTTTGGTACTGTGTCACCCAAATAAATACCTTTATTTTTGGTAACATTGAGTATTGTCTTTACTTGTGTATACGTACTGTGTAACTATAAGGGGTATTGCATGAGCTTTCCATATCTCCTAGTTCAGCCTAAGCTGCTCTGCTATAGCTACCTCTATCAGCCTAAGCTGCTAGAACACTACTACATTTCACTAATAAGAGATAACTGGACCTGGTATAAGGTGTAAGTACCCAAGGTACCCGCTACAAAACAGGCCAGCCTCCTACACCACCATCTTCTGCAGTATTGCTCACTTTACTCCTAACACTGCTGCAAGGAAGACTTCCATTACCTAAGCTGCTATAAACTGGCTCTGCGAGCTATCATGCTATGTCCTGTAGGTGATAGGGCCTCAGCCGTCACCCCTGAGGGGCTGTAGAAGCTTGTGGAGGAGGTCCTATCATTGTATGAACAGCTATATTGTGTACCAGAGAAGCAGGTGAGTCCAAAGCAATACCAATGTGTGATAGGTGTTTTGAATGATGGTGTATCTGAAAAGTAGTGAAAGTGTTGATGCATGCAGATGACAATTTGTAAATGAGTGTGAGTTGAGAGGATGAGAATGTTTGCCTACTTGCTGTCACTGCTGTGTACTGTCTACCACTTTTGGTATGGTGCATGTGGACACAACTTTTTCCTTTTGCCTGTGTCATCAATGCAAGTCAACACCCATCAGAAGAGGGGAATTTGGTGTGCCATCACAAAGCAAGTGTGGACTATGGGGTCCACAGCCGGCGGTGCACCCACTATAGGAAGTGGTGGGGGGACCTGAGACGCTAGGCCCCGAATACCACAGAGACCCAGCTGGGGATGTTCTCCCAATGAGGGAGGGGTGCCGATCAGACCCCACTAATGGCCTGCATTTTGGAGGTGGCCTACCCTAAGGTTGATGGGCATTTGAGGGCAGCACAGCAGCCGCAAGGGGGTAAGTACTGACAGAACACATTTACTTGCCTCTGATGGTTTAGTGTATGATGTCTAAGTATTGTAGCTATGACGATTTGGTAAGTGCTACAGGTGTGGTGACTACTAGGAAGACATGGTACTACAGTTGCCAGCATGTAAACATAGATGTGGCCATTGTACTGTGCATGGGATCATGTTAATCACCTTTGTTTACCAAATAGTATGACTGCATGTGGAGATGCGCATGTGACTGTCATATCTGTGACTCTACTCAGCCATACATATTTGTAACCTGCTGTGTCACCCTTCCCACCTAGTGTTCCCACGTCCATTTACCCAAATGGTAAGTTGTATAGCTCTTTGGTCTCTGACCACTCCTATTCCACTGGATCTGCTCTATGTGCAACATTGGGTCTGATAGATGAGTAACAGGGCCAAGTAATCCTGTGTCCTGAAATAGTTGAACACTTCATGTTAGGCTGTCATCCCATCAGGATTTTGGTATGGCCAACTTACTACACTACCTATGAGGTTGGAGGAGGTCATGTCAGATTCATACATTGGGAAATGTGAAGTTTGTCATGGGTTGATATCCTACAATGTGAAACTCATGGTGACAATAAGACATTTACATTTCATGCTATTACTTTGAGATGTGTACACACACCTTTTATCCTAATTTATTTGGTGTACAGAAGGTAAGTGGCTAGGCTGCTGAACCCTTAGCCCATGTAAATGGTCCATGCTACATAGGGCAATACCACACCTGTATGAGTGCAACATATGCTATTTGCTGCCTATATCATGTGCAAATTGATACTTCATGCCTGATTTGACATTGAAACCTCTTTTCCCAGACTTACCTTAGCATATCTGAGGCTGTGTGGATAGTTTTGGCTATGACTCTGCTCATTTCTGCCTGACTTAATTGTGGTATTGTGGAATATGTTGTCATTCAATTTGCTTGACTCTAGGTGTATGTGTCAATCATGGGTACATTAGTAATCAGTTGTGTAAGTGTTAGTTCTGGAATAAGGTAGTGGGAATTACATGTCTGGACAGTTGTTAGTGATGTAGGTGCTCAGATATTGTCATGTAGAGGTTTCTATTCAGCATGTATGGTGGAATGCTATGAGCCCTTCATGCACATTGTTTGGTGTCCATGTATTGTTGGTGTTACTATGCTCCCTGTGGCTGTCTGTGGATGTATCCTGTGTGCTAGGTAGGCCCCTATTGCACTACATATAAATGTTGTCTACGTGACAATGTATCAGATTAGAGGATGCATAAACTCCTAATTAATTTTTCCCTAGTATTTAGATAGATGTTTTAATGACATACAATGTCATTTTGTGAGGCACACTGTGGGAATGTCACATGTAGTGTATTTATCTGAGTTGTTTGCCATTGTATAAGTTGTGTACAGAATCGTCAGTTAGGCATGTGATTGGAAAACAGCATGCTGTGTCCTATTTGAAGTGAGGTGAGTTTACTTTCATGGAACATGAGCATTGGTGATGGATTGGGTAGGTGTGAAGAAGGGGTAGGCATGATATTGTGTTATCAGTCAACTGCATTTGCTTAGACTAATTTGATGATGGACAGTGATGGTCTGTATGGGGATAGATTTTTGATGTAGCCAAACTATATTTTGCATGATGCTTTTGAGTTACAGCTGGGATAGTGACGTAGTGGTCAGATGGTTGGCTTATGTTGTGGGTGAGACTGTGGTAATTTGGGAAAGTTGGACGTATCTTGTTTTGATATGATGTAGGCTGTGAATGGTTTCTAACTGGGGCTTTATTTGATATAGATGTTTTGTTAATGTTGTGCATGTTGTAATGTATGTGTGTACGAAGAATGTGATGACCCTCTCTATCTCTCTCTCTCTCTCTGTGCATCAGCATCGGCAGGAGAAGGAGATGGGGCATAGCTGAGTTGGGAAGCTGGCGGACACAGGACCTGGAATGCTGAGGCCACCGACACCAAGTGACCCAGTGACCTGGAGGGCGAGGGGAGTGCCACGGGGGAGAAAGGATCCAAGTCTTCTTCATCAGAATCCTCCTCCAGTGGACAGACCATGGTGGTGGCAGACCGATCTGGGACCACCCTAGGACCATCTCTGTCTGCCACCCCCTTACTACCACCACCCACCCTGTAGCTCCCCACTGAGTTGGCTGTACCCGCTCACCCAAGAGGGTAAGCATCTCCTTTGCTGCAGGCATCTCTGTCACTCCCCGTTCGCCCTGTTGCCCTCAGTGAGGAAGCTATTGACCTCCTGCGGTCGATCTCTGTTGGTCAGTCGACCATTGTGAATGCCATCCAGGGACTGGCACCTCAAGTCCAACAGAGTAATGTGTTCCTGGAGGGCATTCACAGTGCTCTGGCTGGCCTACAGAGATCCTTTCAGGCTCTGACCTCCACACTGACGGCAGCCAATCACTCTTTGTCTTCCATTGCCCCTTCACCTTCCTCTTCCCAATCTGAAACCCTTCTTCCCCGACCCAGCCAAAGCACACAGACAGAAAAGTATGTATCCACCTTGTTAGACCTAACAGCCTTAGGGTGGTCATCCCCCAACTTTTTGCCTGCTTCCCTCCACTTTTGTGACACTGTTTTGCTGGTATTAGGACTCTGCGCACTTTACAACTTCTAACCAGTGCTACAGTGCATATTCTCTCTCCCTTAGACATGGTAACATCGGTTCATCCCCAATTGGTATATTTGATTTACTTGTAAGTCCCTAGTAAAGTGGACAACATGTGCCCAAGGCCTGTAAATTAAATGCTACTAGTGGGCCTGCAGCACTTGTTGTGCCACCCACATAAGTAGCCCCTTAACCATGTCTCAGGCCTGCCATTGCAAGGCGGTGTGTACGGATTCAATGCCACTTCGACTTGGCATTTAAAAGTACTTGTCAAGCTTTAAGCTCCCCTTTTTCTACATATAAGTCGCCCCTTAGGTAGGCCCTAGGTAACCCATATGCAGGGTGATATATAGGTAAAAGACAGGACATGTGCATGTGTGTTTTATATGTCCTAGTAGTGGAAAACTCCTAAATTCATTTTCCACTACTGTGAGGCCGGCTCCTTTCATAGGATAGCATTAGGGCTACCCTTGTGTACTGCTTGAGTGGTAGATTCTGATCAGAAAGGGGTAACCAGGTCATATTTAGTATGGCCAGAATGGTAATAGAAAATCCTGCTTATTGGTGAGGTTAGATTTTATATTACTGTTTTAGAAATGCCACTTTTAGAAAATGAGCATTTCTCTGCACTTAAAATCCATCTGTGCCTTAAAGCCTGTCTCCAATCAACATCTGGGTTGGGATGTTTGACAGCTTCCTTGTGCATTTCACCCAGACAACCACAAACATAGGATGCTCAGTCATACCTGCACTCATCTGCATACTGAATGAGTTTTCCTGGGATGGAAGGATGGAGTGCTTGACACCTAGATTAAAAGGCTAGTGGCCTGCCTTCACACAATGGACTGCCAAACCCCCTACTGGGAACCTGGCAGACAGACCTCTACTGAAAGGGGAACTTGTGCACTTCAAAACCACTCTTTGAAGTCTCCCCCACTTTAAAGGCATTTTTGAGTATATATACAAATCAGACACTTCTGGAGCTGAACCTGCAACCTGTCAAGAGGAACTGTCTGCCTGCCCAAACGACTCGTCTGGACTGCTTTGCTAAGAAGGACTGCTGCTGTGTTTTTGCCTTGCTGTCTTGCTGCCCTCTAACTTCGCTGAGAAGTGCTCTCCAAGGGCTTCGATTGAGCTTGCCTCCTGTTTTATGAAGTCTCAGGGGCAAAAAGACTTCAGGGGTCATTATGATTCTGGCGGTCCTGCCCTGCCATGCCGGCGGTGGCAGTCAGATCACCGACAGTGTGGCGATGCAGGACCGCCAAATTATGACCACTGCACAGTGGTCCACCTAACACCACCCGCGGTATAATGAGTATCCTTGTCGCCAGGAATTCTGTGGCAGCAGCCCTGCCACGAAATCCCTGGGGCTAAGGATGCTGGCGACAGGAATACTACTTCCTGTCGCCACTACAGGACTCCCTAACCCCTCTCCATGTAGGAGCCCCCTCCACCCCCAACACCATCAGGTGGTACCCCAGCACCCCCAAGCAACGACGCCCTGCCAATCACTGTACTGGCACCCCCGCCACCCCAAGCAGTAACGCCACCGATCCCCATACTGAAGCCCAGCCCTCCCAAGCAGCAAAGCCTCCGATCCCCATACTGACCCCCCAAGCCACGCATGCACACACCACACGTACATACATACACTCACACATCCACACTCACTCATTCACACACACATGCACACACGGCCACGGCACTCCCCTCACCCCCATATACATGTATTCACACAAGCACACAGACACTTGCACACACAACACGTCCCACCCCCTCCATTCTCACACACATACACACCCATTTACGCACACAACACTCACCACGCTCCTACCCTGTTGGATGATCACCTTACCTGGTCATCTGGGAGGGAACGGGGTCGATGGCGCATGCTCCGCTGCCAGCGTCCTGCAAACACAACACTGCCATGCCATTTACAATGTTGGGCAGTGTTGTGGTGACGTGGCGGTGGCGATGGAGCAAGCTCCACCAGGCCACCGAAAGCCAGTATGGCTGCTGGCAGCTTCTCCGCCAAATAGTGGTGAAGACCACCAACACTGGCGGTCATATGGCGGGCTTGACTTCGGAAGTCTACTAAAAAGTCCTCCAAAGTCATAATGAGGGCCTTCATCTCTTCAGGAAACTCCTTATGCGCCGAAAATTGATGCACAGCCTGCTGGAAACGAGGCACAGCCATTTTGCGTCTGAGAAATCGCCGCACAGCTGAGCCGGAACAACGCAGCTGACTTCCCGAGTGAAGAATCGACGCAGCGTCTACTATGCAACAGAAAATTCAACACATCACCATACCGAATCAACGTAACACCTGTGACTTCTTGAAGTATGCCCAGGATTTCCCCGCATCATTCCTGGGTGTCAAAAATATCAGTGCATCGCAGTGAGGAACGAAGACTGCGTGGCGGAAATCGACACAAAGTCCCTTGCAATGTGGAAAGAAACAACACATCATCTGTGCTGCGTCTGAAAATCAGATGCACACCCTATTTTTCCACTTATCTCGTCCTCTCCAGACTCCGTACATGTTATTTTGGACCAAACCAGGTACTTTGTGTAAACAAGAGACAACTGTTGGTGTCTAAGATTTAAGACTATTTTACAACCTACAAAAGTGATATTTCAACTAGTGCTTATTTAATCTTTATTGTTCTGACTTTAATTTAACCAGATAAATATCCTATATTTTTCTAAAGCTGTGTGGTGTATTTTTGTGGTATTTTCACTGCGTTACTGTATGATTTTTTGCACAAATACTTTACACATTGACTTCTATGTTAAGCCTAACTGCTCAGTGTCACACTACCAGAGGGTGGGCACAGGATAATTTGGATTGTGTGTGATTTATCTTGACTAGGATTGTGGTCCCTTCTTGGAGAAGGGTGAATACCCCTGCCAACTAGAGACCCAATATTTAACACACCTCAACATCCAAGAGTAACTCAGAAAAACACAAGCACCATAAGATACATCACTGGCTTACACACAAGAAACATACACCTGAACACATATCAACAGTCACAACCTGTCCTGACACCCCACCACCCCCACCATCACAGACACAACACCTGACACACCTGCAGACACAACACTAACATTCACAGATCCAGCCACTACACCTATCTTACCCACAGACAGCATTACAGCAGACCCTCAGACATCCACCCCAGTCACCACACCCACAGATATTACAACTACTGACACTCCTATATGCAGCACATCTATCATACCTGCAGTCACCACCCTAACAGACAGTCATCCACCCACCACAACATCCCCCAGCACCTCCACCCAACCCTCAGTCCCGTACACATAAATGCCCTCACTCACCCAACAGACAGCCACCACCTACAAGCATACCTCCCACCCACATGCACCCACAATGACTACATGGACATGTCAGACAACTACTCCCTCACCCTCCACTCCCAAATCCCCTTTTGATGACATCCTGTGTGTCTACAAAGTGTTCCTTTCATGTTTTGACCTTTTCCATTTCCTCTTCCCCCATGAAACCCCTAAATGCTCCGTTTCCCTCCCTAGGCCCATCCCTTCCAATTTCAAGGCCTCCCCTACCTCCCCTACAAGTACCCATGCCCCTCTCCCAGGCAAGAAGTCTACCCCTCCCAAGAGAACCCAACCCCCCAAGCCTAGACCTATACCCCCTCAAGTCCTGTCCCAAAGGACCACCTCTCAATCCTAACTCCAAACCTCCACCTCTCCCCCAAATCACTGAGGTGCCTGCCTCTCCCTTGATACTCCTACCTGTGGAGGTTACATGGCAGCCAGGAGTCAAGTTCGGGGCACCAAGATGTGCATCAAGTACATGTTGCACTATTTCTATTTGGTCTGGCCTATGGCCTTGGACATTTTAATATTTCTTCGTAATTTTAATAGATAATTGGACCAACCAGTTGTTGGTTCTGACGTTACGTATTTGTCCTGGATTTCTTTTCTTAGAGCATATTTAAAAATGGCTGACATTGTTTGTGAATATTTGTGTTTAAGTGGTGCTTGTCCTACCTGTTGTGTCTGGGCAGCATGTGAGGTTGCGCGCAGTGTATTTGTCCCTCAGTGATGGATGTATGTTGTGTGATGGCCCTGTGTATGTTGGGGACATGTTGTTGTCATGGTATTGAGTGGTGGTTGTATTGACATGTGTTGTTGCTGTATTGTGTGACTTTGTTTGCTTTAACTGTGAGCGTGTGCATGTTTGGTGAATGGTATGCCAGATACGTTGTGATGTGTGTTTGCTGGGTATGTCGAATACTGCGTTGTATGGTTGTGTGATAGTGTGTGTTGGTTACCTCTTGGTGGTACGTTGTGTTGTATGTGTGATTTGTCAATGGGTAGTGTCTATTGTGGGTGCTTTCCAATGCATTGATGGTGTTGCGGTTGTGGTGTCATTTGGTTGTGTTGTGTGTTGTTGTGTGTGACTGTGCCGGTGCAGTGTTTCTGGGAGCAGGTGTATGTTTTTGATGTGTATGTGTGTGTGTGATGGCCATAGTGTGTGTACTGTGTATGTGCGTGTGTGTATATGGCTGTCTGGGATTGTGCGTGTCAGTGTCAGGTTACGTGTGTGTGTCGCCCTTAGCACCCATTCACGATTGGTATGTAATATGTGCGTACAAAATTTGACAATTCACAACAGTGACAGGTAAGTGTGTGTACTCACGGTTGCTGTTGTTGTCTTTGGCAATGATTCCAGTGTCTCTGGGCAAATAGGGGCAGTGGGAAGACATGTAGCTCTGGTCCTATGGCTGCTTTGGACGAGTATGGCTTCCTGAAGGTCAGTGTCCCTTTTTATACAGTTGGTTTCCACCTGTGTGTAGCCGGGCACCGGAACACCCGGCACCCGACAATGGCAGCCTCCAGACCGCCCGGTACCCCGGGGGCTCAGCAGGGGCGGGACAGGAAAACGCTCCCCTCGGGAATCCAGATATCTGGATTCCCATAATGCAAAAGAGCATGGGATGTCCGTGGCAGAAGGCAGAGGATGCGGAAGTCAACGCACAAGCAGGAGAGGATGGCATGGGAACACAAGGCAAAATGGGATAGGAGGATGCAGAACCAGGACCCCACAGAGAGCGGAGACGCCTGGAACAGCTGACTCCCGGAGAAGACCTCGAGGAAGGGCAAGGAAGCCCAGAAAGACCGATACACTGCCACATCCCTGGAGAGGCGTGGCTGCAGCAGGTACGGTCCTGCCTTCAAAGCAGGATAAATGCTTTGGTGGGAAAGAAGGAGGGAGAAGGAGGGGGAGGGAGAAAGAGAAGAGACTAAACAGGAAATAACTGTCAGGAATTGACATAGAATTATTTTTTTTTGAGTGCCTTAACTTGCTATTGTTTTGGGTTTGTTTGAGGGAGAGGAAAACTATTTGCTAGCATGCTTTTATTTTTCTTTCTTCTTCTTTTCACTACAAACCACACTTACCTTCAGGAAACAGGTGGTATAAATCTAACGTGTCCTCCAGAGGGATCTAGTTCACTAAAGGTGTTTGCACTATCGGGTTAAACCTTCCCCCCCCCTTTTTCCCCAATACACCCTTTTCCTTACTAGTCCACCACCCTCCCTCTCTATCCTTGCACCTTACTAAAACAGTCCAAGAAGCAAAGTCCAGAGTTACGACTTACTGTGCCTTCTTTTCTTTCCCGGTGTTCCCTGACAACGCCATTCCACAACCAGACCGTCGGCGAGCCGAGCAAAGACATGAAAGAGAGAAGAAGAAAGAAGAGGTTATTTCACTGAGAGAGAGGAAGAGACTTAAGGACTGATAGAAAAGACTGATAGAAAGGACTTGTGAAGCATCAATAAACTACACATCGGTCCCAACCAAAAACCCAGAGTTGTCTCTTATGTCCTTACTGCTACGCCCACCCTCACAGTGGTATCAGTAGTGGGATAAGTAAGTAGCGGTTGAGTACAGGAGGACATACCCAACACCGGGAAATCATGGAGGTGAAGCCTACCCTTGAAAACATGATTCAACAACTGGCGGCAGGACAATGCCATCTTCAAGTAGTGTGGGAAGCCCAACAAAGGGAGGCCAAAGCTGATAGAGAAGCCCTCCAAAGCACCCTGAAGACCCAAGCCACCATTATTGCAAATAATCAGTTGGTACATGAGACTGCCTTACAAAAATTAACAGATACTATCGCCACCAGCAAGTTCCACCCCAACGTCCCAAGCTCTGTCCTCCAAAAATATCAGGAAGGGGAGGATCCCGACGTGTTTTTCACTAACTTTGAACTAGTGGCTTCCTCTGCCACATGGCCCGAGGAACGATGGGGTCAATATGTGGCTCCGTTACTAACAGGTACACTACAAACCGCCTATCGGGCCGCCAACCCAGATGAAACCACTCCATATAATGAAATAAAGAAGAGCATACTAGAACGCGTGGGTCATGATGCAGAACATTACCGGTTGAGATTCCAGAAGACAAAATGGTCACCCTCAGAGGACCCCAGGACTTTTTATTATAGGGTGAAAGACCTAGGGCTTAAATAGTTAGGCCCGATTGGGACGGAACAGGAAGACATTATAAAAGCTGTTCTTCTCGAACAGTATCTAGAGGCCCTCCCTTCCCCTACCCGCAATTGGATCCGACAGCATCCCAATGTAGACACCAACATGGCAATTGACCTGGCTTGTGTGTATCATCAGTCAACTGAGTTTAAAGCGGGCCTGCCAAGCTGCAGAGTTCCACTAATCGAACCCCGAGTCTAACCCACTGCCCTATTACGCGAAAGAATGTTGAAGAAGTCCCCCCTCCTCAGACAGTTGAAAAACACCCTATGCAACAGCCTCAATACTACAGTTGTGGTGAGTGGGGCCATATAGCCCGACTATGCCCCCACAAAGAAGAAAAGGACGAACCTATGGAGATTGGGATGACCCGAGGGTCCTATGGTCCAGCCTCACACATGTGCGCGCTTGTCGTCTCCTGACCTGTTGTCCGAGTCAGAAGTACTGAGTAGTGTGCCCCGAATGCGCGGCTTAGTGCATGCGGCTCCTGTGTCTGTCCTCTCCGCCAACGGTGTTGACATTGCATGCACTCAACCAGGTCTTCTCTTTCTCCCCCCACCCTTCTTCTTCATCTTCTTGTGCATGTGTGCATTAGCATCATCAGGCGGAGGAGATTTGGCATCGGAGCACGAGGGAGCTGCAAGCCACAAGGCCCCGGTGGGCACAGGAACAGACACCGAGGGGCCAAGTGAGCCGGAGGGCGAGGGGAGCACCACGACGGGGACCGCTGGTGAGAGCAGCGACAGCGACACGTCCTCGGATGGGAGCTCCCTAGCGGTGGCGGCAACATCCGGGCCCCCCGCCTCTACAGGTACAGCCGCCACCCAGCGCACCAGCCCCGCCCTCCCAGCAGCCCCTCAGCCTACGCTCCGTGCCCGCTCACCCAGGAAGGCGGGCGTCTCCTTCGCCCCAGGCACCTCAGCCCCTGCCCCTGTTACCCCTGCTGCCCTCAGTGAGGAGGTCATTGATCTCCTCAGGACACTCATTGTTGGGCAGACTACCCTTTTGAATGCCATCCAGGGGGTAGAAAGGGAGGTGCATCGGAGCAATGCCTACCTGGAGGGCATTCATTCGGGTCAGGCTGCCCATCAACGATCGTTCAATGCTCTGGCCTCAGCACTGACGGCAGCCATTGTCCCTGTTTCCAGCCTCCCTCTTCTGACTGCCTCCACCCTGTCTCTGTCTCCTGTTCCTCAGCCTATCCCATCCACACCATCTGACCGGCCTGCACACACCTCAACACCCAAGGGTAGCTCATCCAGACACAAGCACCACAGATCCCACAAACACTCACCCAAGCAACACACAGATGCAGACATCCCAACAGTCACTACCACCCCTGTGTCCCCCTCCTCCTCGTCTCCCTCCTCCCTCCCTGTGACGTCTCCACTCACACCTGCATGCACACCAACATCAGCCAGTGCTTCCATCACCACCACACCCTCCTGTACAGTCTGCACGCGTGCAGTCACCACCCCCACTGCCATTTACACGTCCCCTGTGTCCTCTCCCACTGTGTCTGTCACCACCCCTTCCAAGACACACAAACGCAGGCAGACACCCACCCAACAGACATCCACCTCACAACAGCCTACAGCACCTGCACCTTCACCCAATGACAGCACACCTGACTCTCCTACAACCACATCCTCTTCCTCCACTTCCATCTCCACTTCTCCTACCTTTTACCTTGGCCCTAAAAAACTTTTCCTGGCTAATCTTGACCTCTTCCCCTCCGATGACCTACCCCCTCCATCTGCAAAGAGTCCCAAGAGCACCACAGCCACCACCAGCCCAACTTCGGGTGTCACTGTTGTGCATGGGTTCTGGAGCCCACCCTTTGCCAGCAGTGACACCTCCATCAGCAGCAAGGACACATCCAGCCCCCCCCCCCCGGCAAGAGGACCAGGAAACACAAGGGCCGCCGTGCGAAGACTGACACGGCTGCCCCCAAGGAGCAGAGTTCGCCCACTTCACCAGCCACAACGTCTAGGGGAGGCAAGGGCCCGAGAGCCCCATCTAAGGAGCGTAAGGGCAGCAGGGCGGAGACGTCAGCCAGCAGGAGCGCGGAGCAGGTGGGCCCCACATGCCACATCCCAGCTGGAAAGGAGGACACCAAAGGGCCCAGGACCCCGTCACCGAAGGGCCCAGGAACATCACGGCTGGAGGGCGTCTGAGCACGGAGTCCAGGCCAGGTCTGGCTCCCTTGAACCTACTGGATGTGCACCGCTGAACAGGGCCCGCCGTGGAGAAGAGCACCGCTGAACAGGGCCCGCCGTGGAGAAGAGCACCGCTGAACAGGGCCCGCCGTGAAGATAGGCACCGCTGAACAGGGGCCCGCCGTGCAGAAGAGCACCGCTGAACAGGGCCCGCCGTGAAGATAGGCACCGCTGAACAGGGGCCCACCGTGCAGAAGAGCACCGCTGAACAGGGCCCGCCGTGGAGAAGAGCACCGCTGAACAGGGCCCGCCGTGAAGATAGGCACCGCTGAACAGGGGCCCGCCGTGCAGAAGAGCACCGCTGAACAGGGGCCCGCCGTGGAGAAGAGCACCGCTGAACAGGGCCCGCCGTGGAGAAGAGCACCGCTGAACAGGGCCCGCCGTGAAGATAGGCACCGCTGAACAGGGGCCCGCCGTGCAGAAGAGCACCGCTGAACAGGGGCCCGCCGTGGAGAAGAGCACCGCTGAACAGGGCCCGCCGTGGAGAAGAGCACCGCTGAACAGGGCCCGCCGTGAAGATAGGCACCGCTGAACAGGGGCCCGCCGTGCAGAAGAGCACCGCTCCGCTGGGCCCCTTCATCTAAAGCACCGCTCCGCTGGGCCCCTTCATCTCAAGCACCACTCCGCTGGGCCCCGCCGTCTCAAGCACCGCTCCGCTGGGCCCCACCGTCTCAAGCACCGCTCCGCTGGGCCCTGCCGTCTCAAGCACCGCTCCGCTGGGCCCCTTCATCTCAAGCACCGCTCCGCTGGGCCCCGCCGTCTCAAGCACCGCGCCGCTGGGCCCCTTCATCTCAAGCACCGCTCCGCTGGGCCCCTTCATCTCAAGCACCGCTCCGCTGGGCCCCGCCGTCTCAAGCACCGCTCCGCTGGGCCCCTTCTTCTCAAGCACCGCTCCGCTGGGCCCCGCCGTCTCAAGCACCGCTCCGCTGGGCCCCGCCGTCTCAAGCACCGCTCCGCTGGGCCCCTTCATCTCAAGCACCGCTCCGCTGGGCCCCGCCGTCTCAAGCACCGCGCCACTGGGCCCCTTCATCTCAAGCACCGCTCCGCTGGACCCTTCATCTCAAGCACCGCTCCGCTGGGCCCCGCCGTCTCAAGCACCGCTCCGCTGGGCCCCTTCATCTCAAGCACCGCTCCGCTGGGCCCCTTCTTCTCAAGCACCGCTCCGCTGGGCCCCACCGTCTCAAGCACCGCTCCGCTGGGCCCCGCCGTCTCAAGCACCGCTCCGCTGGGCCCCTTCATCTCAAGCACCGCTCCGCTGGGCCCCGCCGTCTCAAGCACCGCGCCGCTGGGCCCCTTCATCTCAAGCACCGCTCCGCTGGGCCCCTTCATCTCAAGCACCGCTCCGCTGGGCCCCGCCGTCTCAAGCACCGCTCCGCTGGGCCCCTTCATCTCAAGCACCGCTCCGCTGGGCCCCTTCTTCTCAAGCACCGCTCCGCTGGGCCCCGCCGTCTCAAGCACCGCTCCGCTGGGCCCCGCCGTCTCAAGCACCGCTCCGCTGGGCCCCGCCGTCTCAAGCACCGCTCCGCTGGGCCCCTTCATCTCAAGCACCGCTCCGCTGGGCCCCGCCGTCTCAAGCACCGCTCCGCTGGGCCCCTTCATCTCAAGCACCGGTCCGCTGGGCCCCTTCATCTCAAGCACCGCTCCGCTGGGCCCCGCCGTCTCAAGCACCGCTCCGCTGGGCCCCTTCATCTCAAGCACCGCTCCGCTGGGCCCCGCCGTCTCAAGCACCGCTCCGCTGGGCCCCTTCATCTCAAGCACCGCTCCGCTGGGCCCCTTCATCTCAAGCACTGTTTATGGTTCACTGTGCCCACCATGCCTCCTCCTTGACCAGTGGAGACTGTTATCCACTTGAGAGACTGTGGCTTTGCACTCCCCAGGATGGCAGAGTGGGCAAGCCACCCACTGTAGAGACTTGAGAGACTGTGGCTTTGCACTCCCCAGGATGGTACAGTGGGCAACCCACCCAGTGTAGAGACTTGAGAGACTGTGGCTTTGCACTCCCCAGGATGGTACAGTGGGCAAGCCACCCAGTGTAGAGACTTGAGAGACTGTGGCTTTGCACTCCCCAGGATGGTACAGTGGGCAAGCCACCCACTGTAGAGACTTGAGAGACTGTGGCTTTGCACTCCCCAGGATGGTACAGTGGGCAAGCCACCCACTGTAGAGACTTGAGAGACTGTGGCTTTGCACTCCCCAGGATGGCACAGTGGGCATGGTGGCCCCTTCGTGGATCTTGCGTCGTGGACTCATGTGGCTGTGGTGCCCCCCCCTTCCCTTCCCCCTGAGGTGCCTGTAGTATTTTCATCAGATGCCCCTGCAGTGTTCTCTCCAAAGGACTCAGGTCTCCTGTGTGGGCTTTGCCCTTGTGTCGCTACACTGTAGCCCACGGACTGTTCCATTTGACTTGGATGTAGCTCACTAATTGCCTCGGTTTGCCATGGCAGTGTGTATAGTATTATTTTGTTATGGATATTTTGCATAGTTGCCGATACGTCTCAGAGTCTATTTTTTATATAAAAATTTGGTTCACAATTTAATTATGTCTTTGCATTTTTCAGGGGGGTTTGGGTGGTGTCACTGTGCATTGTTGCTCTGCATTGGTGTGTACAAAGTTTGGGGGTGTGGGGGTCGCATATGTGTGTGCCCGTAACCTTTCCTCCTCCCCCCTCCCGTGTGTCGTAGGTGCAGTACTCACCGTTGTCGTCTGCGCCGGAGTTCGTACTCGTGGTAGATGAGCAGGTAGACGAGTGCAGGTAGGATGTTTAATTCGGGTTCCATGCTGTCCTCCGTACTCGTGGAGTGTGTTTTGGTGAGCGTTTTCCCGTCCGTAGTCTGTTTCCGCCGTGTTTTTATCGGCGGGGCTCCCGCCCCGGAAAAGGGGGCGGATTGGTGAGTTGTGATACTGTGGGCGGTACATTGTCTGCCGCCTGCCTGTTGGCGGTGAGCGCCGCGCTGTTTGTCTTTACCGCGGTGGCGGTCGGAGTGTTAATGTGGCGGGCTGTGTTGGCGGTTCCCGCCAGGGTCAGAATTCCATTTTTTGGACCGCCGGCCTGTTGGCGGGTTGGCCGCCGCTTTATCACCGACCGCCAGGGTTAGAATCACCCCCTTAGTACCATGCAGATGATCACTAATTAAAATGAATTAATAAGGAATAATTTAAACCAATAACACTGTTCATATTTACTATAAACTATCAAATAATACATGTAGACATACCTACTTTTGTTTTTTAAAATCTCTTCTCTCTCTCTCTGATTTATCCATCCATTTCTCATGGTATACACTAGCAGCCCTATAAATCTTTAGTTTGTGGTAGAAATAATTTAGGATCTGATTGTGGTTTTGTGCACTCAGTCCTCTTCAGGCAAACATATACCTTTCCATGTAATACAAGAAGAAATGAGTAATGATCTTCTAACATATCAAATCAGCATGGAAATATAGGTGACATCTAAAATACACATATTTCTGAATTGTTTTTATATATTAATCAAGCAGTTATTATCTAACTTCAGTTATGTCAATTATTATGATCTCATCAGCATGATGTAAGGTCAGGTGGTATCACTTCCTGGGAAGAGCCAAAAGTCATATGATGTCACTTCCTCTTATCTCATTAAGGTCGCTTCCACTACCCCTGGCATTTCAATAAACCAACATCCATGGCTCAGAGTCAGTGACAACGCTTCCTCTCCTACCTAAAAACACTAGGATATATGATAAATGCTTTACAGGAAGCCTGTTTTAAAAAGTTACAGAGTGCACCATATTCACTGTTAAAACAGAAAAACTCAACTGACACTGTGAAACAACATCAAAATAAATCAAATAAATAAAGACATGAGAGAGAGAGGTCGTTTGAAACACATGAGAGAATATACAACATTGTCCCCATACCATATATGATTTCTTGTATACTGTAATCCCAAAGGGAATAACTGATGATAGAAGAGGTGATTGGAAGCAAGCCTAGTTCTATCTTTTCATTGTGATTTATCAGCATGTTCTAGTCAAGTGCATCTGTGGTTGTGCTGTAAAACAACTCCAAGGTAAAGTGTATAACACAGGCCACTGTAACCCTGTGGCGCAGGAGGGCCTCCCCCACTCCAAGACCACCTATTCAGTATAAGACCTTGCTGAAGCAGAGATGTTAATTAAAATTATTAAAGAGTGTTTATGCATTTTGAATGATAATAATACATTTCTAGAGAAAATTATTGTAGAAAAATAATGTGCATTTTTTAAAATGTGCCCACGGAGAGTGGCTACTTGTGACAGGGTTGCAGTGCCCCTGTCTCCGAATGACACGGTGGGGCCGATGTGGTTTTACCCTGGGGGTCCCAGAGGGGTAATCGAAGACCAGACCAGAATCCGATATCCAGAATACAGCAATAAAAAAAAAATAGGAAGCTGCGGCAGAGCGAGAGGAGGAAGAAACACCATTGACCGGAGGAACAAACAGGAAGGAGATCGAAGGACCAAGGATGTGACTGGAAGAGATAGAGCCTGCCACAGGGGAAAAGGAAAAGAGAGACATCCGAGCGAAGGCGTGCTGGGACGCCGTACTGAGGAAGGAGCCGGAGCCGCGTACTGAAGCAGGACAGACCGGAGAACCCAGCAACGTCCCTGGAGGGACGCGGCTTATGCAGGTGCGTGCGTGCATCCAAAGCACTTGGTGGTTTTTGTGGAAGTGGGGAGGCGGAGGAGGAACGAGGGACAACAGAGTGGTGGAGGAGGGATAACAGAGTGATAACGAAGGGGAGAAGGATTGGGGGCCCTGGAGTTGGGACTGTTGTGCCTCGGAGGCCGGCTCACACAGAAGTGTTGTGGGTTGTTATTCACGGACCCCTCCCTATTCTCAATGGACATTTTCCTCTTCCTTTTTTCTGTGCATTCCCGCCTTTGCACTCCTCTGACCGCCCTCCCTTACTCCCTACATTCTAATTACAAGATACAAAAAACATAAACAAGATCCACTTACCTTTCTTTTTTCCACAGTTCTTTTTTTTTCCACATGACGCTGCATCATTTGGGAATGAGATTTTGAAGAGTGAATACCTAAGAAAGAAAAGAAGAAATGGACAATTAAGGGAAATTATGAATTAAGAGACACAACAAATAAAATAAAACAACAGTGAATAGAAACAGGAATGGACAAAAGTAACGGAGAAGAACTACAGAAAACAAACAGAAGGAATATAAAAGATAAATGACAGTGAAATAAGAAAGTTTTTTTGTTTTCTCTCCTCACCGATAGAGCAATTAAGAAAATAAGGAGATCTGCAAGATTTATTCAGAATATAACCCGTTATGTGTCTTCCATTTAAATAAAATTTCCCCCTCCCAGGGAGCCCACCACACTAGCAAAATTCACAAATTATACCAAACTGACTAAAAGTATGTGAAAATGTTGAAAATGCTTAATGATAATGTAGTAATATGTCATGTTGAGATATATAACGTATGTTTTGCATCATATTATAGAGCTAACTGCGCCGAAGTTGTGGCCTAGTTTGCAAGGCCTCCTGCAGAAGCTGAATAATCATGCCATGTAGAAAAGGTGATGCGTTGAACTGACCCTGAACTACTCATGTTAATAAAATCTGTTTAGCTAAAATATTCTGCAATGAACCGACGGACAGGAGATGAGGAATAAAGTATGTATCCAATTCAGTGTAAAGCAGACAAGATGTACTTTCCCAGGACTCGAACAATAGAGACACCGACTGGAGAAGAAGATGCAACATTTTCGATACCTGATGAGCTGGATGATGAGGACATTGTACAGTGAACCAATCGACACCCTGAGAACGGCTTAGTATTAGAATTCATAGATTTGTAAAATAAAAGTTATTGGGTAGCGTCATATATGGTGACTAATTGACCAATTAGGATTTGGAGGATAGGCTGGGCAACTTTAATATAATGTCATGACAAAGGGGAAAAACTTCAGAGAACCGTTGGAGAGAATAGATGTTGGAGGCTAGGCGTGGACGTTCGAAGAGATCCGAGATTCTGTCATTGGGCTCATGCTCTTGAGTGCCTGATGCCTTGCTGATCGATTGATGACCATATCGTGGATAGGTAGCTATGACAATGTGACCGATTGATTTTCGTGCATTTCTTTCTAGGTACCAACTATGCTGTTTTATAGTTTTTCTCCTAGCTAGATGTTTTTCCAAATTCATGTTCCAAATTGTCTTCGCATGAAGTCCCACATGCTAATGCTAATCTGTGTTAGGTAGAGTTCTGATTCTGAAACGTTGACATATACGGTGACAAATGATGGATGGACTGATTTGCTGAACTCTGCTACTCATGTTAACAAATGCTTCTTTATTGGCTTATGTTGAGGCATTAGGATGGATGTTTTCTCAAGTTCTGAATAAATTATGTTATATGGGTCACTAATGAATTAATACCGAAGTCGATTGAATAAAGTTTGAATTAACCTCATGAATTAGTATTGTACCTAATAGGGAAATAACATTTTATAAAAAGTATAATTGAGTTGTGGTAAATCATGAAATGCTGACGCTATTGTCTAATGATTAATGTTTTTCCTAATGGTTATCGATTTGTGTATTTGATTATTGATGGTCATCGATTACTACATGGCTAGGATACTCCATGCGAATCAAAAGGTTCATCGACCTATACGGGTACCCTTGTAAGTTTACTTACTAAGGATCAGGCGTGCTAGCAGTTTTTGATAGCAGTTTGATGGTTAGTTTCCTTGGAGAACTAGTTATGTGGTGATTGATGGTTATTGATGGTTATAGTGGTAGTTTAAGCTAGGGTTAGTTGTTCATTATTATTGTGATTTGGATTTATTTTTTTGTGATGGCAATTCTAGCAAAGATGATGTCCCCTTAAGGCCAGAAATGACTTTCCCAGGTCCTGGATCCCGCTAGTAAAGTTGGGCATGTTCTCAGCATCCTAGTGATAGTGTGAAAGTGGTAGGTTGCACTTGCAAAAGCTTATGCAGACCGCAGGTGAATGGTGACGTGTGTGAAGAAAGTAGGGAGTCTGCGTACTCCAGTTGAGGTTTAGAAGGAGTGTGTGTACTCCACAGTATGAGAGTGGGGAAGTCATCGAACTTCATATGTGTGTGGCGCTTGTGCTCAAAAATTGTCCACGTGGTGGTTGGTGGTGATGTACGGACCCTGCGTGGTCTAAGACTCTGGAGTATATCGACAAGTGTAGGAGACACTTGGTTATATGTTGTAATCTGTCTGGTTTAGTGGGTTGATCTGGCGTGCTCAACAAGTTGGTGTATAAGTCAAGTGAGCAAGAGAAAATTTCGACTGAGATTTGGCGAGTCCCATGTGCACCAGGACAGACCCATTGATCAGTCGAGAGTAAAATTTGTGGGTCGAATTTTATTTTTTAATGTGGGAGACTGAGAAAGAGGAATAGCTGCATGAGCGAAAGGGTCATCAGTGAAAATCCGTAAGGTCTCATAAGCGATTGTGTACCTTCCTGTAGTAAACCAGCTGATTTGTTTTGGTTATTGGTTTTTGGTTAGTGCTCGCAATACTTTTGCATTAGTTTCATGTGAGTTGAAGATTAGGAGGTCAAGCCGCAAGACTTTGTCAGCCGCAGTGTGTGTGTGACGTCAGAGTGAGCCGCGCTGGGATAGATTGGTTAGTGAGAAGAGTCGCGAGTAGATTGGCAGCCGTCCGAAAGAGGCAATTGGTTGAGAAAGCGGGTGAAGGGTACTTTGGGAGTAAAAGTAATTTCCTTATTGAATCAACTAAATACAACAGAGAAGATGATGTTTTTCAAAGCGTTCAGGAGTGCCATGAAGGGCGATACATACATTAAGGCGACAGTGGGAGAGCCGACCCCACTGGAAACTTTTCCTGCATTTATTGTGATGGAGAAGCTAGGTGTCGCGCCATGTCTTTGGTTAAAGCAGTGGTGCAAATTGACAGAGAAACAGGGAGCTCTGGCATTTCTGTAACATGGAACATTTAATTTGAGAATTTTAGATCAGTTGCGAATGACATTATATGAGACAAAGCCAATTCCGAGACCAGCACAGTTTGAGGCATTAGTGGTTAGGGAGTTCATAGCAAGACAGCAGCAAGAAATGAAATTTCAGAGGAGAAGAAGGAAAGTAGAGAAGTCTTTAGCAGAGGCAATATGGGATTGGGAAGAAAAAAGGTGGAGAACTGAGACATCACAGGATGTTAAGTTGTTTCCTGTTATTACAGAGGAAGATGAGTCAGAGGAGAAAGAGTATACTAGCAAGAGTTCGTCAGGGGGTAACAAGACGAAAAAGACTTATGTGGAAGAGGAAGATTCAGATGTTGAGGATCTTATTACTCAAGTGTTGAGGGGCCGACCTCCACCATATGCGATACATGAAGGGGCTCCATGTACTAGTTCTGCTTCAACCGCCCCAGCTCAAGTGTCGGGGACAGTGGGACCAGTACAACCAGATAATGGACAGGTACAAGGGGTAGTACAGAGTACCCCTAATGCAGTGACTACTTCGGTAGTCCAGGTGGAGATGCACCCACCACCGGTACAGAGAATTTATCCAGAGGTACCAATTGTCAAGACAACTTTGAACCTAGTGGTGCCTACGGAGCAAGTGGTTCTGAGGCTGATGCTAGTACAGACTGAACCGACTCTAATGTTGTTGCCTCAGGCACAGCCACAGGGTTTGCCGAAGTTCACACCAATGACAGGGAACCAGTCAGATGTGACACCAGTGATGAACCAGAGTATGGAAGTAGTCCTTCCACAAAATGTGGGTGTCAAAGCAGCACCAGACGGAATATCGCTGCCGATTACTGTTGGACCAGCAGTACCGTTGTTTGCATAAAAGAAGCCGATTGCAAGAGAACAGGGTGAAATGTCACAGAGCCTCATGAGGAGGGGGGGTGAGAGATCACGTGCAGGTAATTTCATCTATGGGTCAGACCTTTGATGAATCCAGGCCATTAATGGACCTTAGTCCACTTGTTGTGCTTCCAGATACCGTAAATGGTCCGAGTGTAAGTCAGAGCTTGAAGCTTTTGACACTGAAAACTCCAGGTGCAGTGGTACAACAGGTGCCATTGCCGAATGAAAGTAATATTTCATTACAGGGATTAACAGCACAGCAGTTAAATGAGTGTTTAGACAGTCTGAATACTCCTCGAAATACATCAAAGGGTGAAGAGAAGATTAATTGTGTAAGGCTGGCTACCAAAATAACCAAACTAGTTGAAGGGTAAATGGGAGTGAATAGGTTAGAATCCTATACAGAAGAAGATACTTGTGTCTCAGAATTACGAGGTAAGTGGGCAAAATACATCAGAAATTGGCGGATCTGGCAGACAAACATGACATAGAAATTGAGAAAACAAAGCACTTGAAACGAAGCTACAGACTAGATTTTGAGGCAAAGGATTTTGAACACATGAGGTCAGCTGAGATGAAAGCGCATCTCAAAGAATTATTGCAGAGTGCTCAGATTTGAGGAGCATTAGAGAAGTGGGAAGGCAGATGAGCAAAGAAGAAGGATAAACGGAATCGAGATTCACAGGAAGGGTCTGAAAGTGTTTGGAAAGAAAAGGATCCAATAAAGATCCTACCAATGAGGGAAATTCCAGGAGGGCAATTTGTTCATGTGACCTGGCACAGGAGTGATATTCTGTCATTCACAAATGATTATCCAAAACTGAGAGAGAAACCGGTTGAGTGGTACCAGCAGACAGAAAGATTTGTGAAGCTTTCAAAATGACTGTGGGAAGACTTGAATACTCTGTTAGAGATAGTGGTCCCAGCCGATTTGTGAGTTGAGTGCAAGAGAGCAGTAGATTGGCCAACGAGTGAACCAGAAAGGGATAATGTTACAGGTGCACCATCACCTGAAGTGATGAAAACATTATTATAAGGTGATTGAGTTCCTGAATAAGGGAATATACCTCAAGTCCCGATGGAACAGCAACAGATGATGCTTACTCAGCAGGTCACCACTCAGAGAGAAAACAGAAGTAGTGGCACAGTGCACTAATTCCCATTACATAGTGAGAATGAAATAAACAATGAATGGATGTGTGAAAGTTCAGATGAGGAGCCATGCATGCTTGCAGCGTCCCTAGATCAGAGAGGACCTTTTGTGAAGGGTAAGGTGATGGGTCATAGGGTCTCATTTCTAGTGGACACAGGAGCTACGCGCTCTACAGTGAGAAGTGCAGAAGTGCCAAACTCACCTATTTCAGGAAGAACAGTACAGGTTGTAGGGGTAGCGAATAGACAGTTGATAAATCCAATCACAGATCCAATACAGGTTGAGATTGACAACTTCCAGGGACTGCATAAGTTTGTAGTCTGTGACTCAAGTCCAGTGTCCCTACTGCGAACAGACTTGTTATATAAGACCAGATGTTCGATTAGCTGTTCAATTGCTGGAATAGAGGTTCAGACGAACAGTGACGAAGAGGAGGAACAAGCTCCTGAAACTGAGAATTAAACCATTAATGAAGAGTACCCGTTGATTGAGTTTTTCCCGATGTTTACTGTGAAAGATTCACATGCAGACTTGCAGGGAATAGTACAGGAAAATGTGTGGGACCTGACAGGTAAAGAAGTGGGTTTGCTCAAGGGAGTAGAGCCGATTAAGATCACTTTGAAGCCGAATGCAGTGTTTCTTCAGCTTCCACAGTATAACATGGCACAGGATGATCTGATGAAAGTGGCACAGATAATTGGAGATTTTCTGAAACAAGGGGTTTTGAAGGAAGTGTTGAGTAGTCCATGTAATTCACTGATAATGGGCTTGAAGAAGCCTTGTGGGAAAGTGCGAATTGTGCAAGATTTGTGAAAATTGAATGACCTGGTGGTCAAGTGTTGTCCTTTAGTGCGGAACCCAGCAGTAACATTGTTTCAGATTCAATGCGATGCAGAGTGGTTCACAGTGGTTGATTTGTCACAAGCTTTCTTTTCTGTGCCTCTACATGAGGATAGTCAGTTTCTTTTTAGTTTCAAATTCCTAGATAGAGTCTACAGCTGGTGCAGGTTTCCTCAAGGGTATACAGAGTGACCGTCATTGTTCAATCAGATTTTGAAAACGAATATGGAGTCATTGGAGCTACTGTACCAATCGACTCTGGTGCAGTACATTAATGACTTACTGATTGCATGCAAAACAAGGGACGAGTGTAAGTACGACTCGATCACTTGGGAAAGTTTCAGACATAAAGTGTCACCTTTGAAATTGCAGTATTGTCAGAAGTCAATGAAATATCTGGGACACCAAATTGAGAAAGGGTCAAGGAGAATTTCCAGAGAAAGGATTACAATGATACTGCAGAGAAGTCCCCCAACTTCACAGAGAGATGCCAGGATATTTCTGGGAATAGTAGGTTATTGTCGTCAGTGGATTCCAAATGTTGCTGAAATTGCAGCAGCTGACACATAAGGAGGCTACAGATCCCATTACTTTAGACCAGGATCACATGAAAATGTTCACTGAGTTGAGAGAGAGTTTGTGTAGAGCTCCAACGTTGGGAATGCCTGTTACACAAAGCCATTCCTACTGTTTTGTCATGAACGTGATGCTTGTTCTTTGTCTGTCTTGACACATGTCCATGGAGGTGCTTATCGCCCAGTAGCCTATTTTTCAGCTACCTTGTACCCAGTCGCAGCAGCCTTACCAGGTTGTTTGCATGCAGTTGCCACAGTTGGTCAAAGCCTATCACAGTGTGAGGGAGTGGTGATGGGATACCCTTTGACAGTAATGATACCTCACTCTGTTGAGATCTTACTGACAAGGACGAAAACACAGTTTTTGACTGGTGCCAGACTGACAAGGTATGAGACGAGCCTTCTAGGTGCTCCAAATGCAGCATTGAAAAGATATACAGAGCTGAACCCAGAAATATTACTTCCAATTGATATTGTTGAAATTGAAAAGGAAGAAGACATTGAGCATGATTGTCTTGTTGATGGCTCATGTCTTAGAGATGGCACAGTTACATTGAGAGCAGGATATGCTGTGTGCACAATTACAGGTACTTGAGAAGCTTCTTGGCTTCGAAGTGTATATTCTGCACAAGTAGCAGAATTGGTAGCTCTTACTAGAGCGTGCCATATATCTGCAAGACTGAGAGTTACTACACAGATAGCCTATATGGATTTGGAATTGTTCATGATTTTGGTCAATTGTGGTCTCAAAGAGGTTTCCTGACCTCTACCGGTTCACCAGTAAGAAATGGTGACAGAATAAAGGAATTGCTGTATGCAATACAGTTACCTGAAAAATTGCCGTGGTGAAATGCAGTGCACATCAAAAGACACAGGACTACATCTCACTAGGAAATGGATATGCGGATCCAGTCGCAAGATTTTGCGCATTGAACTGTATATCGTTCAAACACATGTACAAGTTTTACATTGAAAGTGATTGATACTTTGGAAGAGTTAAAACCATTGCAAAGTAATGTTGACAAGGAAGAGAAGCAACTTTGGTCCAAACTAAAATGTGTCCAAAGACCCGATTAAATTTGGGTTTCTGAGGATGGTCAGACGGTTCTACCAAATAGTTTATTGTCGCAAATGTCCAGATATTATCACGGACAGGCACACGTTTTGAGGGATGGCATAGTTCGATTGTTCATGATCGACTGGTTAAATCCTAAGTTTAGGCAGACATCAGAGGCAGCATGTCATCGTATAATTTGTCAGCAGGTAAACATGGGAAAAGGGACAGTGGTGAATGTAAGCCACATTGGAAGAGCAGGAGGTCCATTCAGCAGAATGCAATTGGATTTCATTGAGATGCCTGCGTGTGGAGGTTTGAAGTATGTGTTGGTGATTGTGTGAATTTTTAGTCACTGGATTGAAGTATACCCCACAAGAAGGAATGACAGTCTCACAGTAGCAAAGTTGTTGCTCAGGGAGATGATACCACGTTTCGGGTTTCCGATCTCTTTAGAATCAGATTGGGGAACTCACTTCAACAACAAGGTGATTAAACTCTTATGTGCAGCACTAAACATTGAACAAAAGTTGCATTGTAGCTATCGCCCTGAAGCATTAGGACTAGTGGAATAGATAAATGGTACCTTGAAATCAAGAATTGTCAATATGTGTGCAGCTATGAATTTGAAATGGCCAGATGCATTACCTTTGTTGTTGATGTCGATGAGAAATACACCTGACAGGAAGACAGGGCTGTCACCCCATGAGATCCTCATGGGCAGAGCAATGAGATTACCAGCAATTCCAGCAAATGCTCTTGTAAACATTACAGATGATATGGTGTTGGACTTCTGAAAGGGTCTGGCTGATGTGGTTCGCTCTTTCTCTCAGCAGGTGCAGGCCACCACTCTGCCACCCATCCATGATCCAGGGCACAATCTGAGAGCCAGTGACTGGGTCGTTGTCTGAAAACATGTTCGCAAAACGTGTTTAAAGCCACGCTGGAGAGGGCCTTACCAGGAGGTCCCAACGACAACGACAGCTGTGAAGTGTGCAGGACTCCTGTACTGGATACACGCGAGTCATACAAAAAAGGTGACATGTCCACAGGATCATGAAGAAGTGTTGTTGAGAGTACCAAAAAAGTGAAACAGGTTGCTGCACTTGAACTAGAAAAAGAACCAAGAGAGTCTGAAATTGAACAAGAGTTTGTGGAAGATGATTCTATTACTCCTGTAAGAGATGAAGGTGAAGAATTACAGGGGGTGCGGAAGAATCAATCTCAACTGATACAGCTGGAGAGCCTAGCGCAGCAGGGGTTCTCCCAGAAGCAGACGTTGTTGAAAAGCAAACAGAGCAAGTGCCAGACCAAGAGGGGAAAAGAGTTGAGACGGATCAAAGTCAAGAGGATCCAACTCCTCCTGAGCCTGTTGCAGGCCCATCAAGAGTAAATACCATAGAGAAAGAGAAGGAGAAGAGTCTAATCCAGAGAAGAATACTGACAGAAGGATTGAGAAAAGGAGATAATTGGCCTGAGTTGCAAGTGGGAAAGAGAAACAAATTGATCATGAATGAAACAATAGAAGAAGAGGTAGATACTACGAGAAAAGAAGAATTGAGTGAAAAAGAAATAAGTGGTGATAAAAAATTGAAAAGAAAAAGAATAGCAAATTGGGGTTACACAGGTCCTGAATGGGCGTTTGCAACTACAAATGAATGGCAACACAAGTTTATGTCCTTTTGTTTTGATAGAGAGGTTCCGAGTCAGTACTTTGATGTAACTTGAAGGTGAACAAGAAGCTGAATTGTTGAACCAATCTGAAATACATTAAAGAGACTGTACAAAATAAACCAAAAGAGACATTAATAACCTGATTTAAGATAAAACCCGGATGTGACAAGCTGCTAATGGATTTTGACAAAGGAAAAGGGTTCCTGGATGTGAAACTGAACTGTGAGAGAAGAATGTTTTCCTTATTTTTGATTTTCACTGCACTATATCTATATATATATATATATATATATATATGAGTTTATTCTGCTTTCTGATTCTTTACAGATCATGGCTGAGTTAAATAATGAAGTTAGGAATGTTAGGCATTGTAAATATATGAGCATTGGAATGGCGATTATGTGTTGGATTTTGCTTATAGTGGTGATTGTGGGAATGTCTGTTCTTGATGTGAAAGGAGCCAATCGTGCTTCTGCTCCTGAAACTGCTACAGTAACAGCAGCTTTAGAAAGGTTTAAATTAGATGAGAAGTATTTGTATGAATACACTAATGCTCCAGGAGAGCTTTCTTCTAACGTTTTCTATCGCTTGTTGAGTGAGTATGTTGAGACGATGGATGCAAGGGATTGTCTTGTGTGTACGCAAATTCCTTCATCAGTAGAAGAAGGAGTTAGGTACCATAGTCATCCATTAACCTACGGAATAAGCTGTAGTTTGCTACTAACAAGGTTCTATAATCAAGAGTATATACAATATTCTTACTCTAATTATGATGTGGTATTTTTCATTTGTTCCTATTATTAGGTATCTGAGTAGAGTAGCTAAGGATCGTGATATAGTATTAGTTAGAGGATTCTTTGAGCCTACACTAACATTTGGAACCACTTTTACACATAAAAATAATCTTACATGCTTGCTTACACCTTTAGAAAAGAGCTTCATAGGGCATACTGATGACATGAGGAAGGCATCAAAAGAAAAACTAGAAAAAGGCTTAGAGAAAAGGACTTATAAGAACGATTATGCTTAATCTGCAATTAAAACGCAAGGGAAATTAGCATTAGATGTATTACACGTAGGGAAGCTTTGTATATATAGGCCAAAATCATGCACTGACACTTTATTTGTGGGAACAAGTGAATGTAGGCATGTGTTTCTGTTTCAAAGTAAGTGGACCTTTATGTTGAATGGTCAGGGCCCTGTGAGTCCTGAAATCTATTAAATTTGTGGAATTAATGCTTATTACAGTCTTCCAAGAGGATGTTATAGGACATGCTATTTGGGGATAGTTCTCCCAAAGATCTATCAGATAGATAACTTAAAGAAGTTTCTGAAATTGACTGAATTACATCATAAGCGACAGAGGAGGGAAACCTCTTCTGCTATTGTGGGAGATATATTTGGTGCAGTGATTCCTTCACTGGGAGTCATCCTGAATTCGATCAAGATACGAAGGTTGACTACTATTGTGGATAACATGCTGACAAATTTTACAGGGGCAATACTCCTGATAGATACAGAATTAGCTGTGGATAGATCTATGACGCTTCAGAATTGCCTTGCTTTAGACATCCTTCTGGCGAAGGACGGCGGAGTCTGTAAAATGATTAACTCTAGGTATTGTTGTTCTTACATACCAGATAACAGTAAGGACATAAGAGACTTACTCACTAACCTGACTAACTCAAGTAGGGATTTGAAAGAATTGAAGGAACGAGGTGTTTGGGAAAAGGTTGGAAAAGGATTTGCGTAAGTGCGAAATTGGCTTAGTAACATTTGGAATAGGGTATTATTAAAAATCATGCAGGGAATAGTAATTGTGATTGCTTGCATGTTAGGACTATGGGGTTCATGTAAATTGTGTCAGAAGACTAAATTGAAAAGGTCTAAAATAATCAGAGAAGGGAAGAACAAAACAGGGAAATAATTTATAGAGAAAATTTGAGAAGGAGACAAAACACTGAGGAGAGAGAATTATGAAAATAATGATGGTAAAAGTGATGTGATGACATATTTAGTCATCAGAGGAGGGATTGCTGAAGCAGAGATGTTAATTAAAATTAGTAATGAGTGTTTATACATTTTGAACAGTAACAATAAATTTGTAGAGAAAATTAATGTGGAAAAATAATGTGCACTTTTGAAAATGTGCCCACTGAGAGTGGCTACCAAAATTCACAAATTATACGAAATTGACTAAAAATATGTGAAAATGTTGAAAATGTATAATGATAATGTAGTAATATTTCATATTGAGATATATAACGCATGTTTTGCCTTATATTATAGAGATGACTTAGCCGAAGTTGTGGCCTAGTTTGCCAGGCCTCATGCAAAAGCTGAATAATCATACAATGTAGAAAAGCTGATGCGTTGAACTGACCCTGAACTACTCGTGTTAATAAAATCTGCTTAGCTAAAATATTCTGCAATGAACCGACGGACAGGAGATGAGGACTAGAGTATGTATCCAATTGAGTGTAAAGCAGACGAGATGTATGGTCCCAGGACTCGAACAATAGGGACACTAACTGGAGAAGAAGATGCAACATTTTGGATACCTGATCAGCCGGATAATGAGGATATCGTACAGTGAACCAATCGACACCCTGAGAACGGCTTAATATTAGAATTCATAGATTTGTAAAAAAAAAGTTATTGGGTAGCATCATATACGGTGACTGATTGACCAATTAGGATTTGGGGGATAGGCTGGGCAACTTTAATATAATGCCATGACAAATGGGAAAAACTTCAGAGAACCGTTGGAGAGAATACAGGGAGTGCAGAATTATTAGGCAAATGAGTATTTTGACCACATCATCCTCTTTATGCATGTTGTCTTACTCCAAGCTGTATAGGCTCGAAAGCCTACTACCAATTAAGCATATTAGGTGATGTGCATCTCTGTAATGAGAAGGGGTGTGGTCTAATGACATCAACACCCTATATCAGGTGTGCATAATTATTAGGCAACTTCCTTTCCTTTGGCAAAATGGGTCAAAAGAAGGACTTGACAGGCTCAGAAAAGTCAAAAATAGTGAGATATCTTGCAGAGGGATGCAGCACTCTTAAAATTGCAAAGCTTCTGAAGCGTGATCATCGAACAATCAAGCGTTTCATTCAAAATAGTCAACAGGGTCGCAAGAAGCGTGTGGAAAAACCAAGGCGCAAAATAACTGCCCATGAACTGAGAAAAGTCAAGCGTGCAGCTGCCACGATGCCACTTGCCACCAGTTTGGCCATATTTCAGAGTTGCAACATCACTGGAGTGCCCAACAGCACAAGGTGTGCAATACTCAGAGACATGGCCAAGGTAAGAAAGGCTGAAAGACGACCACCACTGAACAAGACACACAAGCTGAAACGTCAAGACTGGGCCAAGAAATATCTCAAGACTGATTTTTCTAAGGTTTTATGGACTGATGAAATGAGAGTGAGTCTTGATGGGCCAGATGGATGGGCCAGTGGCTGGATTGGTAAAGGGCAGAGAGCTCCAGTCCGACTCAGACGCCAGCAAGGTGGAGGTGGAGTACTGGTTTGGGCTGGTATCATCAAAGATGAGCTTGTGGGGCCTTTTCGGGTTGAGGATGGAGTCAAGCTCAACTCCCAGTCCTACTGCCAGTTCCTGGAAGACACCTTCTTCAAGCAGTGGTACAGGAAGAAGTCTGCATCCTTCAAGAAAAACATGATTTTCATGCAGGACAATGCTCCATCACACGCGTCCAAGTACTCCACAGCGTGGCTGGCAAGAAAGGGTATAAAAGAAGGAAATCTAATGACATGGCCTCCTTGTTCACCTGATCTGAACCCCATTGAGAACCTGTGGTCCATCATCAAATGTGAGATTTACAAGGAGGGAAAACAGTACACCTCTCTGAACAGTGTCTGGGAGGCTGTGGTTGCTGCTGCACGCAATGTTGATGGTGAACAGATCAAAACACTGACAGAATCCATGGATGGCAGGCTTTTGAGTGTCCTTGCAAAGAAAGGTGGCTATATTGGTCACTGATTTGTTTTTGTTTTGTTTTTGAATGTCAGAAATGTATATTTGTGAATGTTGAGATGTTATATTGGTTTCACTGGTAATAATAAATAATTGAAATGGGTATATTTTTTTTTTTGTTAAGTTGCCTAATAATTATGCACAGTAATAGTCACCTGCACACACAGATATCCCCCTAACATAGCTAAAACTAAAAACAAACTAAAAACTACTTCCAAAAATATTCAGCTTTGATATTAATGAGTTTTTTGGGTTCATTGAGAACATGGTTGTTGTTCAATAATAAAATTAATCCTCAAAAATACAACTTGCCTAATAATTCTGCACTCCCTGTAGATGTTGGAGGCTAGGCATGGACGCTCGAAGAGATCAGAGATTCTGTCATTGGGCTCATGCTCTTGAGAGCCTGATGTGTTGCTGATCGATTGATGACCTGAAGACAAAGACTGACTTTGTTGCTGATCCATACTGTGGATAGGTAGCTGTGACAATGTGAGTGATTGACTTTTGTGCCTTTCTTTCTAGGTACCAACTGCGCTGTTTTATAGTTTTCCCCTAGCTAGATGTTTTTCCAAATTCATGTTCCAAATTGTTTTTGCATGAAGTCCCACATGCTAATGCTAATCTGTGTTAGGTAGAGTTCTGATTCTGAAATATTGACATATACAGTGACAAATGATTGATGGACTGATTTGTTGAACTCTGCTACTCATATTAACATATTCTTTTTTATTGGCTTATGTTGAGGCATTTGAATGTATGTTTTCTCAAGTTCTGATGAATTATGTTATTGGTGGTCACTAATGAATTAATACCGAAGTCGATTGAATAAAGTTTGAATTAACCTCATTAATTAGTATTGTAACTAACAGGGAAATAAAAATTTATAAAACATATAATTGAGTTGCGGTAAATCATGAAATGCTGACGCTTTTGACTGATGATTAATGTTTTTCTTAATGGTTATTGATTTGTGTATTTGATTATTGATGGTCATCGGTTACTACATGGCTAGGATACTCAATGCGAATAAAAAGGTTAATCGACCCATACGCGTCCCCTTGTAAGTTTACTTACTAAGGACCAGGCGCGCTAGCAACCTCTAAACATTTGGGGGATAAGGGAGTTTCAGGTGCCCATCACTACATTCTGCAGGGGATCCTCACCATTTCGCTTTGCGACACTGACCAGGTGTTTGCTGTAAATATAGAAAGCTTTTAATCTCATGTTTTTGAGCTGTGTCAGGGAGCCCCAAAAAATGGGGCAGGGAATTTTACAACATTTCACTGTGCCATTTTTTCTGACATTATTAACGCCTTCTCCGAGCAGGCATTAAAATGTTGCACCCATTATATTCAACTAGCCTCTCCGTCAAAAAGGTTGATGCTAGTGCAGCAAAGAGCCACAATAGTGTAAAAAATGTTGATGCTATTGTGCTAATGTTGACGTGATGTGCCGTAATGTAAATAGGGCGCAACCATGGTGTTTTTAGGCGCCGGTAGGGGGGACGCAAGAAAAGTGACTTACTTGTAAATGTGCCCCTAAGTTATTTTCACCACAAACGTAGGCAAACTGTACCATCACATGTTAAACTGGAATAAGTGCTGAGTACCGGGACAGCACCGGTTTCTGTTCCCTGGCACTTAATGTTTGTGTGTTTTTTTTTTTTTTTTTTTTTTACAAATGTAGCACTGTGGACGCAACAATTGTGTTCCCTTCAGTGATCAAACTCTCCAGTCTTTAGTATAATGCTTTGGGACACAGGCCTATTGCTGAAGAAAATGTGGTTGCTTTATAATACCCTGTATGGACTTGACCCAGTCTTCAAATTCTCTTTTGTGCTCTGCCAAACTAGGGCTTGTCTTTATTGTCCGATTTACCATGGTGGCTCTGCCACGTGATAAGGTAATTGATAACTGACATGAAAGCAGCACTCCACTGTATGATATAGAGAAATTTATAATCACGAAGCAATTAGGGAACCATGCGCCCTTGTCTTATACTAGGCCTGTTTGGGACAATAACTGCGTTTCTTGAATATACTTTCTTAGGTCTGTAGTAGTCCAAGCGAATCTTTGCTCCACTAGACGTATTGTGACGAGTATTGTTCGCACTACGCCTGCTCAGAAAACCCGTTATTCTTCTGAGAGACAATTGTGATGCAACTCTGACCCAGCCTCTTAATGTAACTCAGACAACCTGCCTTTGCAGTCCCCGTCTATAAGGCTTTGAAAGCAGTCCTGAAAGAACGAAAAACCTCCATGAGGTGGCAAAGCAAGAAACCGGAGGTACCATGGAGAGCTGGAGCTATGAGTCCCATAGAAGTAGTGATTCAGTACTCAGTCCCTCAGGCTTCTCCAGCCCTCCAGCCAGGGGTAAGAAGCATGCAAACAACTGTATATGGCAAAAGTGCCATATGACTATGTCCTCTGAAGTCTAGTGTTTATTGAGAATTAATCGATACAAGATTTGTTTAGAGTTCAACGTCCATTTGTCATAAATGAATACATTAGTTGATAATCGAAGGCGGAGACCGGCCAGGGAAGGAAGCAAGTCATATGGCTTTGCAAGGACACTGAAGACTTAGATATCACATAATGGTACTCTATGGCCACCTTTTTATGATTGTTACAGGCATTACAGCAGAGACAGAAAAGACAAAATATACTATAACTTCAATCGAATCAAATTGGCAAGGGGCGACAATTTCTTTAATTAGTACCTAGTGTAGTTTACCATTATGATAGGCTTTGTTTCGTAACCATAAAATCACTTTACCTGCGTTTTTTAATGGAATTTCTGAGGTATTTTACAATACGTTAATGTCCTAAGAGCAAAATTAACAGGGATTCAGCCTTAATAAGTTTTTTATTGAATTCATTACATTTCCTGATTCCCAGGCCCACGAGGAGAGCTCCACAAATGCTATTTTTCTCATGGGGATCTCAGGCCCCAGAGTTAGTTTGCAGACCTCAGGAGCAACCAGAGGTCCCAAACTCTGTTTCAAGACAATAAAATAAAGGAATAAAAAAAAGAAAAATACCAAAGCAAGACATGCCATCTGCCCATCCCCTGGGGTGTACTGCAATGGACCGAGTGTGCACAGTGTGCCCGGCTCTGCACCTAACGCCTACTGTGCTGGTCGAAGGCTGCATGCAATGGGGGTTGGTCATTAGTTTTTTTGGGGGCAGGCCCTGGTCACAGGACAGCCGCTGCTCATAGCCAAAGGACATGCCAACAGGCGTGGCTCTATGGATGGTTGGACACAGGGCGTGGCCTCAGTCCAGACAATGCACATAAACCACTACTGCTTAGGCTGAAGATAATGTGCTGCAGGGGATAACCATATGTGGCACAAGGTGGTTGCACTTCAGTCAACCCTTACTCATGGATGTCGGCAAGGCTGGGTGCATTGCAGATTGGGTACAAGGCCTTACCTCACGCCAGACCATGTGGCAACCTCTGCTGCACACAACCAGTGACCGTGTTCAGTGGGGGCTCAGCTGGAGCAGGGCCTGGCACTACTCTCGAAACTGGAGCTAATAACCACTGAATGAAGAAAAGTCATGTCCAGTGGAGGTTGAGTGTATAGTGGATTAGGCACAGTGTCTGGCAGCAAGGTATGTGCAGTGGGAGCCCTGCATGCAGCCCCTATTGCACCTGGGCAAAATGCTATGCAGAGCAGATGTTGTTCGTGCTGGAGACTAGGCACAGCCCAAGAGTTCAGCCTCGAATGAGCACAACTGACAGACGTATTCAGCGGGATTTGGGTGTATTGTGAGTTGGACTTAGGCTATGCAGTTACACTGTACCTCAGGCAGCTGAAGGGCATGCTCAGTAGAGTTTTGAGTGCATGGTGGTTTAGCTGCAGGGCTATGTGTCAAGTCATACTTTGCAGCCAACATGCACTATAAATGGTCAAAGGGCATGTATGGCTGGAGTTAGGTTCACTGTGGGTTGAGGACAACGGTCCCCTCATGGCCAATTGGGCACATGGCCTGGCCTTAGATCAGGCTCTGTGGACATTCTCCGCAGCGGATGGTTAACATCCCCACGCAATAGTGATTAGATGTTCAGAGGAGTGTTGAACCCCTTCCCCATACAGCAAATTACAAAAAAGCTGCTTTTGAGCATTGACGGCTTTGTATCTTGAAGATGGGTAATAAGAGCCCCTATTTCGTTATTTCCAGAAAGTCATGAATTTAGTTGTGGGAAGGCATATCAATACATCTTACCCAAAATATCTTCTAACATAAATACCATGCCCTAAATATTGTTTTTTTGTATTTCTAAATATTTTATTAGGTATTTTCCTAGAGATACAGAGAAAGAGGGGAAAACAGTGAGGGGTAATGGTCATAATGCACAAGAACATTTAGCGGGATCGTATTATCAAAAATGGTACAGTGGTGTAATTAGACAGTATCACATTTATATTGAGGTCATGTAGTTACAAAAGCACACTTAGGGCCTCATTTACAAGCTCCTTGCACCACCACTGCATCATTTATTTTTACGCAGCGGAGGGGCAATCAGTGCTATACACTGCTCACCATTTGGCCCAATACGTCAGTTTGTAAAGCCATGCATCACATTTTACCTGTGCCAGGTCTTAATGTATGCAGGGTAGGCATTCCCACGTAAAAAGCCACGTTGAACTGACACAGTGAAATTTACAACTTTTTAACTGTATCATTCTACAATTTCACAGCACCAAAATTTTAACATTTTCTCAGACCAGGCATAAAATTGCAGCTGGGCTTTTTGCATTGGGACTCTTCCTTGTGTTCTGCTGCATTGTTGGAGTTGTGTCAGTTTTACGATGAAACTCCAGCAATGCATCACTTTAGCAACAACAGATGCTTCAGAATTTCTGATGCATCCATGAAAACATGCGCCATGGAGCTCTGTATTGTAAATACAGCGCATCTATGGTATCTTTAGGGGATTTGCTGCAGGCGCAGAAAATATGACGCATCAATGCTCATCCATCAGTTTCTTGTAAATGACGCCCTTATTCATGTAGACCCTCAAAAGGAAGTAGGAGTAGGGTGATAGAAAAGGAATAGGTAGGAAACAAAAATAAATAAAAATACAAGATATGTCCAAGGGAGATAGGAGGAATAAAGATGAGGGAAGAGAAAGAGAGATGTCAACTTGGTGGCAATACAGTGTTGATGAAATTGATGGTATTGTTGCATAGTTTGAGAGGTGGGTAGCCCAGCTATAGGGGTCAATGGGTGTCAGATTTTGTGTCAAGGAGGCATAATTATTTGTATGTATTGATCTAACTCAGTGGTCTCCACAATTTTTAATGCTGTGCCCCCCATTTGAAAAATAAAAATAATTAGGCCTCCCCTACTGAATTTTTCACAAATATTTTATAAAGATGGCAATGTTTAAATATGTTTATATGTATTTAAACAATGCAGTTACCTTTTTAAAAATACAATAACAAGTTTCTGCTTAAAAAATATTTTTTATCTGTGTAATGCTTCTTTTGGCCAGTGCCTGGCGCTCCCCCTGGGATCATTTGAGGCCCGCCCCCAGTTTGAAGACCCCTGATCCAACTTGTTCCACAATTTCTGTGAGGTTTGAGGATTAAAATTGGTGATGGACAAAGTATTGACTGTGCTTCTTGTGAAACAAACCAATGCCCACCAGTTATGGTGTGATAAATGTAAGTATGATTTCCATTCACATAGAATGTTTTTAATCCCTATAGTTAATAGGAGGTCCAAGAGATGCATGCATGTCATTGGGGTTTAGCTTAATTTCAGATTGGTGGGGCCAAGGGCCTAAGGTTACAAAGTGGAAATCGAGGGGTACATTGGTATCAAATATATTGTTGATTATGTTTTTCTTTTATCTCAAACCATAATTTCAAAAACCTTTTGCAATGGACTAACATATGCCTGAGAGTACCTCTAGGGTTTTGACAATTCCAGCATTTTATCGAGTCTATGAGGGCTAACTTTGAGAGTTTTTCCGGGGTGCATTAAATTCTATGTGGTATCCAGTATTCACATTGTGGCAGGATGGGAAATATTTTATGTTTGAGGGCAGATGTCCTAATCTTTTTCCTTGATTCATCAGTATTATCTCATGTGGTAGTAACAGTAGTGTCTGTATCCATCTAAATTGTATTTCAGGCATGATTTTCTTGTTGCAGATAGAGGATGTAAAGTTATGTATATTGAAGAAGCAGCATGTCGTAGTTTGGAAAGTTTGACTAGTTAAGTGCACTAGATCACGTATGTGTATTTGGGAATCTTATTTAGTGTGACCTTTGTTGTAAGGAAGCTGTAGAAATCAATGTTGTCTAATTTGTGTGTAGTTTGTGGTTGTTTTAGGATAGTGTGGGAGTCCAGTATCATTCACAAATAGGACCAAGAAGGCCATGAGGGAGTTGCAGCATTGATTTTGATTTAAGGGTTGTTCCAAAGAGAGGCATAATCCAAGATTTGAATTTTTTTGGGAAGCATTTTGTCTAGCAATTTGAGCGTAAAGACTGTGGCGGTCATTCTGACCGCGGCGGTCGGCGGTCGCCGCCCGCCAAGCGGTTCCCGCCGAAAGACCGCACTGCGGTCAAAAGACCGCGGCGGTCATTCCGGCTTTCCCGCTGGGCCGGCGGGTGACCGCCAGAAGACCGCCGGCCGGCCCAGCAGGACAGCCCCTTCAACAATGAAGCCGGCTCGGAATGGAGCCGGCGGAGTTGAAGGGGTGCGACGGGTGCAGTGGCACCCGTCGCGATTTTCACTGTCTGCTAAGCAGACAGTGAAAATCTTTGTGGTACCCTGTTTGGGGGCCCCTGCACTGCCCATGCCAGTGGCATGGGCAGTGCAGGGGCCCCCAGGGGCCCCACAGCACCCGTTCCCGCCATCCTGGTTCCGGCGGTGGACACCGCCAGAAACAGGCTGGCGGTAAGGGGGTTGGAATCCCCATGGCGGTGCTGCAAGCAGCGCCGCCATGGCGGGTTCCCTGGGCCAGCAGGAAACCGCCGGCTCCCCTTTTCCGACTGCGGCTTTACCGCCGCGGTCAGAATCGCCAAGGAAGCACCGCCAGCCTGTTGGCGGTGCTTCCGCCGCACTCCGCCATGTCAGAATGACCCCCTGTGTCATTAAGGATGCTGTGAGAGTATGGAAGTTGCAGCCTTTTCATAGTTAGTATTGAGGTTAATGAATATGGTTTGACTAGGGATTCTTCTGTAGGTAGCTACAATGATGGTCTTAAGAGTGGTCATTGGTCCACCAAGCAGCTTGTTTAATTAGTAAGGCAAGTTGGTCCTTACGAAAGTTAGAGATGTTTAAACTTCCAAATTGTTTAGTTTTAGCTTTTTTAGGTCAATTCTGCTTCATTTCTTTATCCATAGAAACTCTGAGATTAGATTATCTACATCAGTGATGAATTTGTCAGATTGTTGTATGAGTAGGATATATGAAACAAAGTTGAATTGTAGAGCAATCATCAATCAATCAGCGATTTCTAAAGCGCAGCTAATAACTCAAGGCGAATTAAATCATCATTTTAATGCACTCCACACTTCCCCACCAAGTCATGAACTTTCAGTGACTAGCTTGATTGCAGATCTTAGATTTTTTGGGGAGTAGGTTATCTTCTGTCATTTTCATTGTTTTTGAATGAGAAGCCTACATGTTTGATCATTGGGGGTTGCCAATGTAGTTTGGTGTTGTGCAAAATTGAAGGGAATGTTAAATTGTTGATGGGTAAGACTTTAGTCTTGTCTAAGTTTAAGGAATAACCTGAGACTATTGCATGGGAGGATATTACTTCTTAGTTAGCGGGAATTGCTTTTTCAGTATCTAAGGAGAAGAGGAGCATGTTGTCAATGTAGGTGGTGACTTTATATGGGACGTAATTAAATGGGATACCTGTAATCACCGTAGCGGTTCTGATGGTTGATAATAGTGTTTCAATTTCTAATAGGTATAACAGGAGGAGAGGGGGCAGCCTTGTCTATTTCCTTGTGCCTCATTACTTTTATCTGAGGGGAATCCATTTATTCTAATGCAAGCAGACGGATATAAATATAGAGCAAAAACCTGTCAGATGAAGGTATCACCTAGACTGAATTTGTGCATGAAGGTGTACAGAAAATCCATGAGACCTTATCAAAGGCCTTTTCTGTGTCTAGGGTCATGGCAATTTCAGAGGAGTTTAAAGCGATTATGTGGCAGAAAAGCTTTATGTTGTCTGCTCCGTGTCTGCCTTTGATAAATCTGGGTTTGGTGGATGAGAGAAGGAAGGATTTTTTCTAGTCTGGTTGCCAGAATTTTCCCATAGACTTTACAGTCCAAATTCAGAAGAGAGTTGGGTCTAAAATTATTGACTTCTAGGGGATCCTTTGTTTCTTTGTTTATAACGGTGATAGTGGCTTCAGATGTGGTGCCTGTAATGAAACCGATCCTGTCAAATTGGTAGAAGAGGGATTCCAAGTAGGAAAGGAGTACATTTTGGAAGGTTTTGTAAAAGTTGGAAGTAAGAGCCTCCTATCCCGGTGCCTTGCTGTATTTTATGGAGTAAATCTCCTTTGTGATTTCTCTACCTGAAAGGGGATAATTAATGTGTGTATGATCCATTTCAGATATTTTTAGGAGAGGTGTCATCTCCAAGTAGTCTTAGCAATCTGTGAGTGTGGATAGGGCTTTTTGGTAGTATAAATAGTGATAAAATTCTTTGAAGGTTTTGGCAATTTCAAGCGGATCTGAGGTTATTGAGGCCATTTTTTTCTGATCAAAGGGATACGGTTAAGGCTATTCTTAAATTTTAGATAGTTCACTAAGGATCTACTTGCCTTTTTGGATTCCGTTATTTTTTTTCGTTTTGTTATTTTGAACCCATTTGTTGGCTCTGTTGCCTAATATCTTATTGTATTCATACTTTGAGGCCTTATGTTGTAATTGAGTTCCTTGATCTTTTTTGCTGATAAATTTCTTTTTTGGTTGTTTGATGGCTTGTTCTAATTTGTTAAAGAATTTGTTTGTTTGTTAATATTACACATGATACTGAAAATCTTCCCTCTAATGGTGGCTTTCATAACATCCCATAGGGTCTTTTTGTTAATGTTGTTGGTGTCATTTTCTTCAAACAAGGTTTTGATTGCGCCTTTTATCTAGTCAATGTGTGATTGGTCGCTAAGCAGAAATTTATTAAATCTCCGGTGTTTCAATTTGCGGGTTCACAAGGAATATGTAAGTTGACTGATATACGTGTCTGGTCTGATGTTAGTATTGGTTTGATTCAAGGGTTGGAGACTTTTGGTGTAAGGATGTTATTAGTTAGGATATAATCTAGCCTAGAAAGAGTATTATGTAGGTGTGAGTAAAATGTAAATTCCACACCTGACAGATTATGTAATTGCCAGATATCATTCAGGCAATTTTATTTTACATAACATTTTCATTTGCTTATGGTATCTGTTTGGTCTTTACCTTCAGGCAGAACTTCTATCCAGGATGGTGTGCCATGGGAGGTTAAATTCACCTGCCATGAAAATGTTGTAATCACTCGGAAGTTGGCAGAATTGTTTATTCAGGGTAATTCAGAATTCAAAGTAGTCCATTGTTGGGGCATGAACATTACCAATATAGAGTTCTGTGGAGTTGTGTTTTTAATCAGAGTTATTGACCATCTGCTGTCATTATCATGGGTATTATCTAGGACTAGATTGGATTTTCTGGATAATAAGGAAATTACGCCATTCTTTTTTTTTTCTTGGCAGGAAACTACAAACATTCTGTATTCCTTGATAGTGTAGATATTTAAATTGATTGTCCCCTAGTTTTGTTTCCTTTAGTAGGATTATATCTCCTTTGAGTTTAGCACAATAGTCTAGGATATCGTTCTGTTTAACCAGATGGTAAACACCTTTCATGTTAAGAGAGAGTATTTTAAGCATTATTATTATTATTATTATTATTATTATTATTATTATTATTATTATTCATTAGGGTTGTTTGGGGATTAAGTATATCCATTTCCCCAGACATTACTAGAGTGAGAGGGTGATGAATGCTGGGAATATTTCTGATGTTAAGCGGACTTTGAATTGAGCTGGGGATTTTCCATTTTCTGGAGGAAAGTATGGAATTATAATGCAACATCGTATGAGGGCAAGGTATATTTAAAGTGTGACAGTGAGTTATGTAGTTTAGATTTATGGACTTGTATGGTTGTGTGATTGTATTTGTATTGACTTATTATTGAGAGTTGTGACATCTGTGTTAAGACAGAAGAATAAGAAGGACAGATGAAGAGTAAAAGAGCAGAGGGGGAAGAGACAATCAAAGAGGTCACAGGTAGGGAATCCCTTTAACCCACCCATAACCCCCCCACATAGTACCTTCCGCAGTATGGGAGGTTATGGTAGATGATCTATGGGGATGGCCACTAGGAAGAGGAGAAGACTTACATGGGGTGACTGTTGAGAGAGATAATATAATCTGGTGAAAGTGTTATTTAAACACATGGAACAGAGCGAGTGGTCTGTTACAAACATAGTAGTATTTGCTGATAGTTTGAAATGTTATGGACAGTGGGCCACAGATATAAGATGTTAAGCTATATGAGATAATGTGGCAGGATACGTTTGCAGAAAGGAATTATAAAAAGTAAATAGAAAATGTCTTAGTTCAGGTATGTATCATGTACAAACATACACAGGTTTTATGTGCATACAACAATAGAGGTTGCTTGGATTATTCCTGTAAAAATAATAGGTTAGAACATTTTAGCGGTGTTCGCAACAATGGGCATCAAGCTATTCATAACAATAGCTAATACTATTTGACAAATAAGGAGAAGACGTCTTGGTAAACAATTTGTAAAACATTGAAATATAAGGCTGATATTTATATAGTCACCATTTAGTACATCATTGTAAACAACATGAAAACATGAAGAATAATATCATGTGCATGCATCTTCAACAGGATCATATATAACCTGAGAAATAAATGAAAGAAGGAATGGTTTATGGGTTAGTGGTATTAATATTATTAACGAAGTTTGCAATAGAGAGAAAAGATATGGTTGAGTATTTTTTTTCTGAGAATATAATGAAACATCAAGGATGCAGCATCTATGAATATTGATTAGTATACTTATTGGCCAAATAGTCTGGATGGACCAAATAGAGGAGGCCGGAAATAATAGACTATGTTGTTATACTGTTAGAGTATTGTTAGACTTTTCATCCTTGGCGTGGTCTCCCTTAACTTTTTGCCTCTGTTTCCCAGGTTGCTGATGTTTGCTGGACTCTGATTTTGCTGCTTTTGTTACTCTGGGCACTTTACCACTGCTAACCAGTGCTAAAGTGCAAGTGCTCCTTTACAAAATGTGTATGTAAATGGCTTATCCATGATTGGCATATTTGATTTTTTAATAAGCCCCTAGCACAGTGCACTAGAGGTGCCCAGGACCTGTAAATCAAATGCTACTAGTGGGCCTGCAGCACTGGTTGTGCCACCCACATAAGTAGCTCTGTAATCATGTCCCAGACCTGCCACTGCAGTGTCTGTGTGTAGTTTTAACTGTAAATTCGACTTGGCAAGTGTACCCACTTGCCAGGCCTAAACCTTCCCTTTTCTTACATGTCAGACACCCCTAAGGTAGGCCCTAGGTTGCCCTAAGAGCAGGGTGCAGTGTGTGGTTAAGCTAGGACATATAGTAATGTGTTTTATTTGTCCTGACAGTCAAATATTGCTAAGTTCGTTTTTCACTGTTGCTAGGCCTGTCCCTCTCATAGGTTAACATGGGGGTTACCTTTAAAACTGATTAAAGTGTAGATTTCCTTTGGGAGCGGATGGACATGTAGAGTTTGGGGTCTCTGAGCTCACAATTTAAAAACACATATTTTAGTAAAGTTGATTTTAAGATTGTGTGTTTGAAAATGCCTCTTTTAGAAAGTGAGCATTTTCTTGCTTTATACCATTTCTGTGACTCTGCCTGTTTGTGGATTCCCTGTCTGGGTCAGTTTGACAGTCGGGCTGGTTGCACCTCACACTAGACAGTGACACAAAGGGAGCTGCGGTGTAGTCTGCATTTCCTGATGAGCCATCTGTGCTAGGAGGGAGGGGAGGAGTAGTCACTCACACTTGAAAGGGCTGTGCCTGCCCTCACACAATGCAGTTTCCAACCCCCTGGTAAGTGTCTGGGGCCTGGCCTGGGCAAGGCAGGATTTCACTTTCAGGAGAGACTTAGCTTTGAAGTAGGCCTACTTCAAAGGAGAAATTGGGTATAAGAAGGGCACCCAAAACCACAGACTTTAAAACACTTGTGGAAACCAAGAGGAACCTCTGCCTGGAGAAGATCTGAAGAGCTGCCCTGCCTGTGACTGTGCTTTGTGGAGCTATCCTGCAGTTGCTGCGTCTGCCAGAGTAAGAGGGCAAAGACTGGACTTTGCGTGCCTTCCATCTTGTGAAGATCTCCAAGGGCTTGATTTGGAGCTTGCCTCCTGCTGTTTGAAGTCTCAGGGACAGCAAAGACTTCTCTCTGCCAGAACCTGGAGTCTCTGGAGAGACTCCTACTCTGCCCTGTGGTGCCAATCCAGTTTCTGGGACTCTGAAAGGAGAAGCTGGCAGCCTAAGATGAAGAAATCCACGCACAGAACGTCATGCGGGATAAAGATTGACGCAACTCTGATCTGTGGCTGAAAAATCAACGTGCCGCCAGCTTTACGACTGAAAATCTACACTCGCCTGCAATGCGACCGAAGAATCGACACACATAGATGGAGAAACTACGCTCAGCATCGCTGACAGAGGCTGGGAGATCGCAACCCACGCTGCGTGGTTTTCAGATCATCGTGCAGCTGGATTTCCAACACAAACACCGCTGGGCGTGAAAAAACAACACAAGGCCTGCCCGGACCCAAGAGAGTGCTGACCAGATCGACGCATTGCTTTCCTGTGGAGAGAAGAAACGATGCGCCCGACTTGACGAAAGGAGAAACAACTCAAGGTCTCGCTCGTGAGTGAAATCGATGCATCACACGCCCTTTTTGACGCACACTGGCCCGTGCAGGGTCATTTTAGATGCACCCAAGGTACATTTTCACGCTAACAGTGTTAGTGTGTGTTTTAAACTACATAAAGACTATTTTTGCTTTTTAATTGATAACTTGACTTGTGTATTGTGATTTTCGTCATTGTGGTCTTGTTTTGGTTAGATAAATATTCTCTATTTTTCTAAATCTGTGTTGTGTCATTTTGTAGTATTTTCATTAAGTTACTGTGTGTGTTGGTACAAATACTTTACACCTAGCACTCTGACGTTAAGCCTACTGCTCATGCCAAGCTACTAAGGGGGTAAGCAGGGCTCAGCTGAGGGTGATTCTCTTTTACCCTGACTAGAGTGAGGGTCCTTGTTTGGACGGGGGTAACCTGACTGCCAACCAAAGACCCCATTTCTAACAAGTATGAATAAACATCATTTATCTAATATGCCTTGCAAATGGTTACGGTTGCAGTTAGTCAGAATTAGGTATGGGGAATTAAGAACTTTAGTGTGAATCACAAGTATAGAGATGTAGGACAACTGGTTAAGTGCCCATTGTTTGTTTGACAGATCTTCCAGGATGTTTTCTAATTCTTACAGTTCATCAAAGTAGAAAGTCTTTCAATTTTTTAAGATTTTCGGTTTAGCTGAACCTGCAAAGGAAAAGTTTAGTCCATTGCTTTCAATCTGTTTCTTTGCCCAAGAAAACGCTTCCTGCGATGTATTGTATTTTATGCATACTCCTGAAGAATACCAATCTTATATCTTTTCCAGGAAATTGATTTGACGGATCTTATGTGCTGTAGATTTTTTTCTGTATGTTCATATCTTGAGGGTCTGAAGATCATAGGTCTGGGTGTCTTGAAACATTGATTAGATTTTTTGGGGGACTCTATGGACTCATTCAAGTTAAAAGTCTCTCTTGAAGTTAATTTTATGTGGTATCCATAATTCTAAGAAGGACACAGAGGATTCACATTCATCCTCTGATTGTTCAGGCAAACCAAAACTCTGAGGTCCCCCCTTCAATTCCTGTCTTCCAGGTTTGTGATTTCTTTTTCAAGAATGATGTGTTCTTTTCATTATCTTGTATTTTCTTTTGTAGGGAGTGGGATTGATCTTCCACCCTGCTAACTCTGGATTCAGCTTCATTCATTCTTTGAGTTATTTGTGTAGTTATTTTTGTATATCCAGCATGTTTATTTTTAGGTTATCAGTACTGAGCTTAGTTGAACTTGTTATTCCGTACAGTTAATTCATTTTCTCTAGGAAGATGCCCATGGAGGTTCCAGGGACTGTTTTTTTTTAGGTGAGTACAAAAGTGGTGAGTCAGATTTGGATCTTTTTAGTCCAGGTCTATGATCACTGTGTTCTCTGGTCTCCTTTAGTTCTCTTTCTGTGCGCCTGGAGTCCCCCATGTTAGAGTGTGGTTAGATTGATCCAGGGGCCAGTATAGCACAGAGGTGTTAAGGTGGCGCTTGGAATCATACATGGTGAGGTAATTAACAGAACAGTGCAAGGATACAACTCAGATTATATCTTCGTGTGGACTGGATCGAGGTTAACCGCAATGTGGGATGTTGAGGAGATTGTTAGGTTCTTGAAGGAGATATTATGGTCACTTATTCATATATTCATGTTATCAATTGAGTAGGAGTATTTCAGTACATTTACAAGGGCACTAAACAGGTTATTAGATTCACTTGTTCACTTACCTTTATGTGTTAGTTTTTGTTCACTTATTCTTGGTCTCTTGACCAATGCTCCTTGTTTGCTTGCTTTAATAATGTCTTGTTTACTTGTTGTACTTGCTGTACCAATGCTATACTTGCAATACTAATGTCTCATGTATGATTAATTCTTGTTGCAAGATTCACGTGGAGTGCAAAAAGATAATGCAGTTATAGCAAATATAGAGCAATGCACAGAATGTGAGCCGGTTGCAATTGGGCTTATTGTATTCACAAGAAACCCATGAATGGAAAGTGTGCTAGATGTTATTAAGCAGTATTCAGTTCCTCTGGCAGGGTAGATGAAAGAAACTAGCCAGGCAGCATGCCAGGCATGTAGCAGGGAGCCCTTTCAGGTAAATATGTGCTCAGTGTAGATCAGCCTGATCATGTGCAGCATTGATTGGAGGGTAGGCGGTGGGGATGGATCGCTGACATGACTCAGCCAACAGGGCAAGGTAAGTTAAGGTTAGTATCCGTGGGGGCCTATGAGGTTCAAGCCAACCCGCTCCGTCCACCAGGGTGGTAACAGCTGCTGGGCTGGAGACTTCGGTCTCCAGCTAGGCGGCTGTCACAATCCCATCCTTGGGATTATGACCCCGCCTACCGCCATGGCTTTCGTGGCAAGAGTACCGCCACTATAACCATGGCAGTAGGCACTGTCAGTGCCAGGGAATTCCTTCCCTGGCACTGATAGGGCTTTGCCCCGCCCACCTCCCCCTCCCCAGATTCTGCCCCTACCCTCCCCCTGCTTCTACTTCACCCGCACATTTACACACCCACACGCTCATACCCACATCCACCCATGCATGCACACATACATACCCACACACCGCAACACACACCAACATAGATTGTCGCACACACACATTCACAACACACAACATACACTTACACTCACACTTAGTCATTCATGCACTCATTCAATGCGACTCACACCCGCATGCACGCATAAAAAAACAGACACACACACCCACACATACACACAAAACACCCCCCACCCCATCTCCTGCCGGAGAACCTGACTTACCTGTTTGCAGGGGGTCCTCCGGCAGGAGATGGGACGTGGCGCTGCTGCCAGAAGCAGCGTCCGCCAGCAAAACACCACCAGGTCGTATCATTGCTCATGATACGGTTGGCGGTGTTTTGCTGGTGTGGCTCTGCTGCTGACAGCAGCGCCACCTCACCGCCATCCGCCACCATGACCGTTGACGGTATTCTGCCAGCCTTCTGGCAGAATTCCGTCTACTGTCATAATGCGGTGGGTGGCTGGTAGCCACGGCAACGGTATGTTGGCTGCCATCTCCAATGTTGTAATGAGGGCCTAATTCTTCAATTGGGCAAGCAAGCGTGATAAGCCATGCATGCTAGTTGCATCAAATGCACCCAGTGCTCTTAATGCTAAACGCTTCAAGAGCTTTCTGATTGACTGTCAAATAGGAAAAAAAAGCCTACTGTGGGTTTTACAGCACATTAGGTTGTCAGGCGGGTGAAGTGGGATTGCAGAACCGCTTACAACCATCCCATATTCAATAGAGGTGATAGGACAGCACTGTGTTGATTCAATGTCGGGAGACACAGATATGAGGTGCCGATCTTTGATCACTTAGATGAGGTCAGGAATGGTCGGGCATCACTCACATCAGGTTATTATATGTGTTGGGGTGGATTAAAGCAGGAGTACCACTCCTAAACACTGGTTTCATGTGGGGTGGTGGGTGATCTCTCATCGAAGTGGCAGCGATGAGAGATTAGGCAGCCATCTTCGCTGGGCTCACACAATGCCCCCAAAGCCATACATTTTGCTAAAAATATTGTACCATTTAATTTAATAATAGAAAATAGCACAATTGTTTTAAAAAAGATACTTAACCCACCAGTGTTTTAAGGAGGTATTTTTGCCATCAATATTCTGAATTACATCCAGCTGGAGAAAACAAAGTGCCATCATGGCACGTGACCACGACATGAGACTATGGGGGTCATTCCGACCCCGGCGGTCCTTGGGAGCACCGCCAACAGGCTGGCGGTGCTCCTCAGGACATTCTGACCGCGGCGGTTCAGCCGCGGTCAGAACAGGAAAACCGGCGGTCTCCTGCCAGTTTTCCGCTGTCCTGCAGAATCCTCCATGGGGATTCTGACACCCCATACCGCCATCCTGTTCCTGGCGGGTCGCCCGCCAGGAACAGGATGGCGGTATGGGGTGTTGTGGGGCCCCTGGGGGCCCCTGCAGTGCCCATGCCAACAGCATGGGCACTGCAGGGGCCCCCGTAAGAGGGCCCCACTTCGTATTTCAGTGTCTGCTTTGCAGACACTGAAATACGCGACGGGTGCTACTGCACCCGTCGCACATACCCACTCCGCCGGCTCCATTCGGAGCCGGCTTCCTCGTGGGGAGGGGTTTCCCGCTGGGCTGGCGGGCGGCCTTCTGGCGGTCGCCCGCCAGCCCAGCGGGAAAGCCAGAATGGCCTCCGCGGTCTTTCAACCGCGGAGCGGCCATATGGCGGCTCCCTCCAGGCGGGCGGCGACCGCCGCCCGCGGGGGTCAGAATGACCCCCTATATGTGCCTCTCGGTCCTCAGGGCAAGAACCACAGACATATTTTCAAATCCATAAATTATGTTGTAAAAAAACATCCGTAATGTTTTGTAATTGCCCAAATTAACATATTTCTAACTGCATTACCTGTTTAAAGTAGTTTGGATTATGTTTCTTTTTAAGTATGGCTTAACCGATAAACTGCCTGAATTAGAGTTTGGCGGATGAGTTATTCCATCACAAATGTGATGGATATCCCAACCGCTATATTACTATTCCCATAGGATATTTTGGGATCGTAATACGGTGGACCAGATATCTTTCATATCTGTGATGGAGTAACCCCGTACACCAAACTCTAAATCAGCAGTGTTTACATTATTTCCATTACATGACTGCTGTGTAGTGTTTGAAGCTCTTACGTAATTCTTCATGAAATGTAATTCCGATTGCATTACATGGTGTGCCTCTTACATTCACTTATCCATATTTGTACTGGAGAATCTCTGTAGTTTTTTCTGCTACCACCCCAAGAACGAGACACCATGTAATTACATATATGTGGAAAACTTTAGTTTTAAAATTGTTTGTGGTTGTTGCCCACAGTGCAACAGCTCACATTTTGGTTTGCATTTTATCTCAGATTTGAACATTTAAATGTACAAAACATTTATTGTCAGTTGATGAGTAAAGACATAGTCAAAGCTTGAACACAGATGTAAGAACTTTGCATTACAATATTCACCTCAGTACTTCTATACGGAAACAATTTCCATTACAGTGGAATAACAGGGAATCAAGATTAGCAAAATACTCTTAATTACGGCCAGAGATAAAGAAGGGAATAGCCTTTATGCCTTGTCAGCCCTGAGGATTACATATAAGAGGGTGGTTAGTGGTTTGAAAAGGACACATGCTACATTGAAACAGAAATAGCTGCAAAATGCCATTAGGATAGGGACTGACCCAAAGTGTAACCGAATCCATGAGTTATATGAATGTTCCACAGTATTGAATAAACCACAAACAGAAACACTGGTGTGTCGCTTAGGGGACTCCCTGTCCCAGGATCCTGTTGCTGCTGTGTGGGGGAGGAGCCAGAAGCGCGAGCACCTAAGGCGCATCACGCTGCCCCGCAACACGGGAGAAATACTGCTGTGCCGCTTTGGGGACTCCCTGTCCCAGGATCCTGTTGCTGCTGTGTGGGGGCAGAGCCAAGAACGAGAGCGCCTAAAGTGCATCACACCTTCTCGCAATGCGGGAGAAAAACTGCTGTGCTTCTTCGGGGACTCCCTGTCCTAGGATCCTGTTGTTGCTGTGTGGGGGCGGAGCCAGGAATGCGAGCGCCTAAAGCGCATCGCGCTGCCACAAAATGCGGGACACGCGCAGGCCGTGCCAGGGCAAAGCCCGGTCCAAGGGCGGGCCTGACTGCGCCCGTCTGAGACCAACTGAAGCTGGGCTTAGTTTTAAGATAGGAACTATCCCTGTATTACGCTGTTGCTTGGCGCTTCTTGTCCCATGCCGCAGATACTTATACAGCGCAAGGTCACTAAAATGGGGAAGTGCAAGGCAAAAGGAAGTCCACAAGTGGGCACAGCTCAACCTAAAATTCCCAAGCTCCATCAAACGCTGCATACCCTCTCTAATTGCGTAACTAATGAAATAGACACTTTGATAGAAGAGGTAGAATCTTTGTTGTGCAAAAAGGAGAAGAATCCACAGAAAAGGCTGAAAATCGTCTCTCTCGCCCCTTTTCTGATGGCTAGACTCCCGAGCAAAGAAAACCCTTTCGTTAGTGATGTTACTTTGAGGACATTGGCAGCTCAGGCTGATGGACCAAATACAAAACCCATGGGATCTAGCTCATTGCATTTAAGCCCAGAGAACAATTTGTTAGGTAGTGTGATTGGGCATGATATTCCCTGCACTATTCGCTTTCTCCAGCTGGAATCACAGGACCAAACTCATGAACAGGGAAGTCCCACTCTAAGCCCACGACCTATAAGTCAACATTCTATTGTAGCCCACTCACAGGAGGAAGTGGTTGCCCTTATCATTGGCCTAAAATAAAAAGTAAGGGAGTTGAAGTCAATAATGAGGGAAGCTTAAACTATTTTTAGCTCCATCAGCTCAGCAAGGGACATTGCACCTATGCGTAAGGAAGAGCCCATTAATACCATTCCTACTTCCGTAAAACAAGTCACTGCAAGGAAGGAGAGCTACGCTTGCCCTACTGGCAGGCCAGATCAGGGTGACAGAGGATTGCAGACTAGTCATATTAGACTACTTGGTACAAAGAGTCACCCACATGTTCCATCCGCTTCTCGACCGTGTGCAAAAATAGCGTGGGAACCTACTACCGCGCAAACTTCACTCAAATCTTTAAGTAGTGGCTGTCAGAGTCACCAGATCCTCGGGGTCACGCGCAATGAATAACAAAGTCAAACCTTTATGAAAAAATCGCGCATCTTGCCGATTTGTAAACTACCATATAAATGACAAGAAATGGTAGCGCACAAGTAATCTGTTAATCATTAAAGAATTTAAACCAAGAATATGAAAATTCTTGATAACGGTGTCGGAACAGTCCAACCACCGTCTTACCACCTGGAACAATGATCACCAATGAAGGATGAAGGGCAGAAGCCTGGAAGATCCAATAGGTCGCCGGGACAGGAGCTCAGGAAGAAGCTGCAGCTCTGCACCTGGACCTCTGAATAGTGAGCTGGCTCTCTTTTATAGAGTCTTGGCCCAGCCCACAACCACGCCCAGGCATGTTGCAGGGAAAGTCTCTGGAAGGCCCTGGAAAGGGGCCACACCCTAACACACTCTGAAAACCTGTAATAATACATTGCAAAGGAACAGTATTTGTAAGCATATTAAAAATACGTTTTTAGGATTGAACTCTGCAATGCAAAAGGTTAAACCACAACATATCAGCATAATCCATAAACTATGTTGTTTTGAGAGTGCTGGGTTTTTGCATCCTAGTCGCCAATAGAGCGCGTACTGCTCTGGTGTTGACAGTGGCTACCCAATTCTTATGTGCAAGGTACCTCCATTACCACTCAATACACATGAAGATAGAGCTTCACTAATAAACAAGGTTACTCATTGGATACAGCACACCAGACAATGTGGTTCCATTATCCATTCAGATATAATATTGGCGCAGCGTCACACAGAGAGGGCGGGTCACTGGGACACAATAAAGCTAACGCTGTCTATCCCCGGGTTGGTAAGGGGCCTGTTATCCATGGAGGCATGAAATCCCCTGCAAAATGCGTCAAACCTCTGCTTCAAAAGCTGCTGGCCTGTGAATAGCCCCTCACCGAAGAGAAATTCTACTAATCTGAATGCTAGACCTCAAATTGAGAGAGCCGGACCTCAAGCTTCACCTGAAGAGATGCCTCCCTTGGCCCACAAAAAGGAATACGTCTGCCCAACTGAGAGAACCAACCTAGGTGAGATAGTCCAAATAGACGCCGTTTTAAGACATTGATTGACTGATTTTTCCTCCAGCTATTCTGGATAACAGTGCACCCCCCTATTGCTAATCCGCAGCTAGTCGGTGAGCCAGATCCAGAGCTTTCTCCCCCCAGGAGTCTGGCTCCAGTGCTCAATGCAAACATGGCTAAATCAACACCTAGGAAGATTTATATCAGAACGTGTACCCCGGAATCCACCCAGAAGGTCCATATAGGCCAGGAGATTCCAACTCCAGAGTTTATGACATGGAATCTGGCTGGAATTTGTAGCAAACTAGATGATGTCAAGTGGGGGGAGTTCATTGACAAATTTAACATTTGCCTGTTTTAGGAAACCTGGGTTACTTTCAATGTCTTTAGACAAGGGTTTAACTCCTTTTGTAAAGAAGCTTGTCCGTCCCCTGCGGGGAGAGCCGCGGGGGATCTTATTATTAGGATAAGAAATTCTGAGATGGGCAATATTAGGGAAACTTATGTGGACTCAGCTGACATATTGGTCTTATCAATACAGCAAAAGCAAGGTTCTTTGTTATTGTGTGTTAATGTTTACAATAGAGCAGTCCCCCCTAACCAATTATCTAAAACCATCCAGATGCTGATTGCCCTTGTGCCGGAATTAATAGCTTCGCACTTCATTATTGTAACTGGAGATTTTAATGTGTCCCTGGTGCCGAATTCTGCTTTTTCTGAGATCACGAAGTTAGAAGATTTATCATGGAACATCCCTCCCTTCTCGTCCCTGAAAAAACAGCTCAAATCCAGTAACAAGGCTCTTCAGGTCATAGATTTTATGATAACACATGGCCTTCGCCCAGGAAATGGGTGTTTCTCCTCAGACACTCCCGCAAAGTCCTTGTTTTTTAGAGGGTCTTAAAGCAGTATACTAAATTTTGTTCTCATTGATGTGAGGATATGGCACGCCATCAAAGATATTAGGGTGGGCAACCAATACAACAGCGACCATGCCCCAATCTTGGTAACAAATGATGGGCAGCTTTTTGCCACAACAGACACACAAAATTATCATAAATCCACCTCTTTCATAGAAGTGTCCTCCAATAAGCACGTCCTGAAATGGGACTCTCAGAAGCTCCAATTAACTGTGGGAAAAAATGTGTGCCCTAGTACTGACCCTTCAACTAATAGATGGCTCTTGCCTACACTCCCCAAATGTGGTTATGTTCTTGCATGTAGGCCTTTTCTCTGCTCTGAAAGAACTATTTTTTAGAAATGCCAGGGTGAACAATCATCCGAAAGTAAGATCCCATCACAAGTGGTTTAGTAAGGCATGTAGAGCTGCTAAGAGCAGCCTTTTAAAAGCAATAAAATTCAAAGATAGACACATGATAACTCATGCTAGGCGTGAGTATGCATCTGTAGTGAAGACCAGTAAAAACAACTGGGAAGAGTCATTGTGGCAGGAATTGTTGTTAGCAGCTAAGGAGAAAAACTCAAAATGCTTCTGGTCCCTGGTGGCTCTGAACAGACGAAATCAAAACCGCAGACCTGAATGTCATATTCCCCCCGAAAATTGGGCTGGCCATTTTACTGAGTTGTATGGCCATGAGGCCGATGTTTCCACTACTAATGATATTGAACCTGCACATGTCTCCTCCTCTGTAGGTCTCTTGACTCCCTTCACTCTCAAGGAAACTAAGATGGCCATTAAGGCCCAAAAACCAAGAAAAGCACCTGGGTTAGATGGTATACCCACCGATTTGTTTAGATCTGATCTTGATATTTGGGGCCCCTATGTTAATAAGGTATCAAATTATGTTTTGGCTAGTGGCAATTCTCCCCACTCCTGGAAGGGAGCAATTATTGTACCCATCTATAAAAAAGGGGATAGGGCTGCCCCGGGGAATTATAGACCAATTAGCTTTTTGGATAACCTTCAAAAAATATTTTGCCATCAGGTTTGACCAGGCTAAAAGAATGGATAGAAGAGACCCAAGCCCTGAGCCACCTCCAAGCAGGTTTTAGGCAGAGAATAAGCACAGTTTACCAGATATTCCGGTTTCTCACGATCAAATGAAAGACGGTGGACCTAGATGCAGGGAAACTTTTTGTTGCTTTTGCAGACCTTAAGTCTGCTTTCGATCTGGTCCCGTGCTGCAAACTGTCGGAGGTATTGGACAGAGCTGGAACTCTGAAACCCCTATTAAACTTGATCAAAGACTTGTACTCCGAGAGTTAGGCCAAAATATAATGGGTACTAAACGAGGAGGTAACGAGAGAGATCCCAATTTGCAGAGGGGTGAGGCAGGGATGTGTGCTGGCCCCCACACTTTTTCTATTGTTTATTAATGCTTGTATTCCTTACTTACTGGATTGCGTTAATAATGCGCCCAAATTAGGTGGGATAAAGACCCCGTGTTTGCTATTTGCAGACAATACTTTTTTATTAACGCAAACTGCTCATGGACTCGCCAATTTACTTGAGAAGTTTATGGGCTTCTGCAAAGACCATGGCCTGAAAGTTAATACCTCCAAAACCAAATATATGTTTTTTGGTGACACAAAACAAAAAGCGAGGAAGCTGATTTGTTTGGATGGGAAAGCATTAGAAAGAGTCACTGACTTTGACTATCTGGGAGTCAGATTGGAGGGCTCACACAAAATGGCAGGCCCACTTAATAAAGTCATATATGAGCCTGAAACAGAACTCAGGGGGTTCTGAGATTTGCCAACATATCTCCCAGATTCGCCATCTATCCTGCGATAGAAATATATGAAGCCCAAGCTAGAGTGGGGGCTCTGTATGGAGCAGAGTTATGGGGGCATGGCAACTTGACCTTGACCTAGAGCGAGCCAAATTGTTTTTTTTTATGAAAGCAGTATTAAAAATACCTGTAAGCTCCCCTACACTGCCCATTCAGATGTATTTAAACCTATATTCCATCTCTTATATAGCTGCCCTAAGACTGATATTGTAATGGATCAGGATCTGGTCTATGGACATTTTTAGCCCATATAGAACATGGCTGAATGCCTTGCTGAGCACACCTACAACGAACAAAATCCTGTGGTGCAATCACGTCGAAATCACTCTTACCAGACTAGGGCTGGGTGTGTTCTGGTCAGACCCTCTTCATCTCCCAAAAAACACTGTGCAGGTTGTTAAGGATGCATATTGGCTAAATCTACATGTATACATGTAGAAAAGTTAGCCAAGGTGCCTTCTTTTAGTCTGATAGATAGTTTTATATCAGTCAAATCTCATTATGAATTTGAAAAATACATGGATTTGATTTTATCTCCTCGAGCATGCGCACTTTACATTAGATTCAGGTTAAGATTGCTACCACTAGGTGCTCTTACTTGCAGATGGTCCCAACAAGCCAGTCACTTAGATTCATGCCCTATGGGTTGTGGACTGTTGAATGTATTGCCCATGTTTTATTCCATTGTCCCGCTTATTCTAAGCATAGGGCCCGATGGATTATACCACTCTGCAGATCCATGGGCTTCAGTAATCAGCCAATAGCTATTAGGATTTGCATAACAATCCCCATGGGAATGTGGCATGTGCATTTGGCAAAATGTTTAGATGCAATTTGGCATATCAGAGCAAAGTGCTTGGGGGGCAACTTATAATGCATTACATTAAAGCTGAATCAAGTCTGAAGTCATAACCAAAAATGCAGCATTCTACAGATAATTTTGGAATGTCCAGTGCCAAAATATGAACTAGACTTCTGTCCCTTTTTGAGCCTTCTTTGTAACATCTGACTATATTTTTAAACTCACTCATACTGCACTTTTACCTCTGTATTTTAATCTGTTTAGGTAGAAGATTTTATATTACTATCTTTTTATATTTCTGACAGTGTGTTGTAAAATGTGCTTTTATGGTATTTTTATTACCAAAATAAAGCTATGATGATGACGAACAAACATTTGCATACCAAGAAGTTAGGCCCTGGCTGTGGTTTTTATGACCACTGCAGGCCAATTGGAGGTGTAAGTTGTGCAAAAAAATGTTGCTTGTCATAACATGTGTTAGGCTGTCAGACCCCTTTCATGAGGCACAAGGCAGACAGCAGTTCTGGACTCGAAGGCACTGATTTATACTTTTTGCCACAAATCTGCATTAGCTGGCACTAAGTCCCTCTTAGCATCCTTTAAAAAGGATGCAAACAGGGCCTGGGAGGTGTAGGGGGAAGCAGGGCTTGTGCGCCAAATTATGGTGCTATGCTTTTTAGAGGCAAAAAATTGCCTCTAAGCAGTGTAGAGCCATTTTATGGTGCACAAGCCCCATTGGCATGGCTCCGGTCTTAGTAAAGACAAGACCCATGGCCACCACCCCAATGGCCATGCCTGTGAGACAAATGTCCCCTGGGCATGGCCACTGGTGCCAGCGCCGTGCAGGGCGCCCCAAGTCAGTGCCCCCGAGCCGCGTTGGATAAAAAACAAAATATCTACCGGGACTTACCTTTGGATGGGTCCCCCGTCCGTGGGTGACCTCCTGGTGTGGATAGAGGTGGGTAGGGGTGTTCCTGCAGACAGGGAAGGGCACCTGTAGGCAATTTCCATGGTCTCTGGCCATGGAAATCTGCCTCCCGGTCCTCTTACGCTTGCCCAGACCCAGTCGTGAAATAATGGCGGTAAGCAGGCTTAGTGCCATTGTTCAAGGCCCTCCTCCTCCCGTGCATGATTTTTGCACAGGAGGACAAATAAGGCGCTAGGGCCTTTGAGGCATTTTTTGCCCGGGAAAGCCTTCCTTGCATCTTATTGGTGCAAGGTAGTTTTCCGCAAGCAAAAACTTTTGTTAACTCCAATATTTTGGCGCTAGACACGTCTAGCGCCAAAATATAAATATACAATTAACTTTGAGCTAGATTTACGTAAAAAAAGAAATGGCTCAAACTCAGTGCAAACAGAGTATAAATATGGGCCAAAGTGTGGTGGTTAAAATCATTTGCCAATTGTGTCTTAGGGCCCAACCTACTCTCCCAGCAAACCAGGAAAAGTAAATCCTTTCTGCACTTGACTGTCAGAATAGCATGGAAAGCAGTGAAAAGCTTCATACAGAGAAAGCTTGGGTAACAGGAGCTCAGAAGTCAGCAGTCAAGTAACAGAATCAAGAACATGCTGTCCAGCCCATTGCTTATCTTTTGAACTGAAAATCACACAGCATAATGTAATACTACACAGTGCCTTTGGGGGAATAAGAATCTTGATGCACTAACCCTTCTGTACCTTCCCCTAGGTAACAACTTTCAACAGTATTTGTAATTTCTGGGTTATAACTGGGTATAAAGCACTGATTAGGCATGGGTGCAGTTCACTGAATCTCCTGCCATAAGTATATGTACTGAACAGTTGTTTTCTTTTCACTTCGTTTTGATTTTTCATAAAACGTGTTAGTTGCTATGCAGACCTTGGTCTGCTACTCATTTTCTCAGTTTCCCAAGGTTCTTAAGGCCCTTGGTTACCTGCGCAGTCTGGGCAGCAGCTTCTAAGTAGCCATGCTCGGAACTTGTTGACTTTAAAGATTTCAATACTTTGGCTCTTGTGACTACTCTCATACTCTGTAGTTGCAGTCTGGCTAGAACAAGTTTAAATTACTGTTATGACAGGGGTAGCCTCTGATCTGTTCTTAACTTCAAGAATGATTTCAGCAGTTGCAGCCTTCAGGTCAATCAGGGCAACCAAAGTGGCATTGACAGAGCATTCACACTCTGATGTATGCCGCAGCACTACCAGTCTCTCCGTGGACTGTAGATCACACTCAATGCTTGTTTTTGCAGAACTCTTAAAGAGGTTCATAACCAGAATCATCTCTAAGCCAGGCACTAACATGGCTTCCCCTTCTGGACAGTCTCTCCTACTACAGGGTTGAGCACACTAACTTGCTCTCTCATCAGGCAGTCATGCTTCTAGGCTTTAGGCACACCCTCAGCCCTCCAGTAGAATGTGCACAAGCCAGGTGATTTCTCCTTTACCTCTGGGAGAATGGCTGACATCTAGACCCTAGTACTGGACAGACAGCAGTCTTTATGTGTACTCTGTGGACAATTGGACATGTTGCATCACACTAACATAGGTACAGTAATAAACTTTGCATGTTATAAGATCAGTGCATTCATCACACATACAATTGCTATGTCACATTCCACAAATTACCTATTTACAATATTTTTCAAGAGCAGGCCAGACTGTGTTTAGCAGCCAACATGGCATACTCTAAAAAGTCATGAAACTATACAGCACACCTTTTAACATTTCAGACATGCCAAAAAAATAAAATCAGGGTTATGCAGGGTAGGGCTAGAAGTCCAGGACCACCACAGATCTGTCCCCCTTCAACCAGCTTCATCCTCATGTTATCTTTTCTTCAAGAGAATAGTGATTGGACTCCCTACCACCTCCTCCCTTATCACATTTCCTTTTTTACTTACATATTTTGCCCCTTCTGTGTTCCCAATATGCTATGCAGATTGTGGCATCTCAGAGGACAAAAGGGGGTGCTTTATGGGCAGTGTCCACAATACTCTTTTGTGCCCCTGTGGCCTGCATATGGCCACTGTCACAGTGCCAGAATAAGGCAGGACACTAGGACCCTGCACACACTGATCACTGCTTCTGGCAGTGGAAACTGCTTCCAGTCAAGGAGGGGGGGGGGGGGGGGGGCGCGAAGCAGGATGTGGACACTTACCGCTGTGAATCACGAGGGAAGGAGGGTTACTCCAGGTCTGCAGCATGCTGTACCAACTTTGCCTAATACACAAATAAAGAATTACGATCATTTCTACCTGAGTGTTCCTGTGTACTTTGTCTGCTGTGGGGCCAAGGACACAACATCTGGAGATGAAGGCGGAATAGCACAAGCCACTGCAGGCAGCCCGACCATCTGCATACACTCCACACTGTAAAACTGCATGTTGACAAGGCTAAAATTCAGCATGCTTGCTGACTGCCTGTAAGCAAGCCTCAAAGCATACAAGAAGCCGCAGTGCAAACATGCCTGCTAAACAAATCCAAACTTGGGACCTGAAGCGCCCAAGACGTTAGTGCATTGTGAGCCCGCTGAACAAATCCAAATGCAGGCCCTGAAGCCCTCCAGAAGTCAGTGCACTGTGTGCCCGCTGAACAAATCCAAATGCAGGCCTTGAAGTACCCCAGAAGCTATTGCGCTGTGTGCTACCTGAACAAAATCCAAACATGGGCCCAGAAGCACCCCAGAAGTCATTGCAGCTGTGAGACACAACTGGATACACAAGCAAGATCTCCCGAGACTGTAGCAGCAACCTTGACATAAGGCAAGGCCCCATTGAAGCAGCTAGGAGCAGCCATTTTGGAGTCAGGCCATTGACAGACTCCATGGAACAAAGCAAGCGCGGCCATTTTGAGGTCAGACGGAGATGAATCATCCATTGAAGCCAATATCAGTTGCCATTTCAAGGTCTGGTAATGACGTCTAGTGGCAAATTAAAACATGTAAAGGCCAATAAAAGAGGATAACGGAGCTAGGACCAGTACCATGTCTGAGGAAAGGTCTGAAGAAAGCATCTCTAGCTTCATCTTTCTACACCTTCTGCCTTTCACCTTTCTGACTCGTAGACAAAGGGCCCAAGGTTGGACAAGTGGATTAGGCATTTTGAACACTACTTGCGAGTGACATGCAAAAACTACTCAGACCAACAAGTGAGAGAACAGTGCCTCAACCTTGTAGGGGATGATTTAGCAGATTTGGTTTTGATGTTCCCACCTGAATCAATAATGACTTACAAGGGTTTGATCAAATGTCTCAGAGACAGCTTTGATACGCACAGGTTATGTCGACTATGAAGAGCACACATTTAACACTGCAGGCCAAAGAGCGGATGAATCCTTTGATGACTTTACTATTCATCTACGAAAGCTAATGACATTTTGTGAGTTCAACAAGTTCAACAATGAGGAAGCAATAACACTACGCATCATTGAGGGGTATTACTCAACAAGATTTCGAACAAAGATCCTGAAAGAAACATTCACGAATGACAAAATACCAGCCATGGAGAGAACGGATGCCAGGGCCACATTGCATGCCATTAACATGGAAAATGGCAGAACAAGAAAGCTGGAACAGGAACACCGCATGGCAAGAAGCAGCACTAACAACAATAAACAGTTACCGCCACTGACTAAGAGTGACAGAACATGCTATTGCTGTGGACTGGCGTACCCACACATTGGCACCTGCCCAGTCATGGGACAGAGGTGCCAAAAGTGCAACAGAGAGAATCATTCTACAAGTGTATGTAGGGGTGGATATACACGCCAGAACGAGTTAACTCTGACAGACCAATGGCCAAGGCTAGTCATATGTAGAAACAGGCAATCCTAGTTAATCCGTGGACTCCGACACCACCCCACCAAGGGAAACCTATGAATGCCTGTACCTCATGACAGAAGATGTAGCTCCAGAATGACATTCAGAATGCATACAGCTAGTAGATAAACAAGGCATTTATCGCTACGGTGGATCTCATACAGAACGGTTTGTGCTTGACAGTGGAGCTGTGTGCAAAATCATGTGTGCATTGGAGTACCATAAAATGAACCCCAAGCCACAGCTATGGCCATCCCAGATTGACATCTTCACATGGGATGCAAAACACCTAGTAATTAACCTCAGTAAGGAGACACTGACATATAATGACACATCAGTGCAGAAAGAGCTACGTGTTTTATGATGAGACACCCCTGCACCATTCTTGTTAAATAATGTCACGGCACAACGGATGGGACTTCTAGCCATGAAATACCATGTGCCAGAGATTCACAGCATATTGAGAGACTACCAAGGCCTTTTCAAGGGGCTGCATAAACTTAAAGACACGTAGGTCACACTTCATATCAACGAAACAATAAAACCCGTAGCTGAGAATCACTACCGAGCTCCAGTGCACCTTCAACAGCAGGTGGAGGAAGAACTCAAGAGCCTCCTCACACAGGACATTATTGAACCAGCTAAAAGGCCAACTCCGTGGGTGTTCCCCACCATTGCCGTGCCAAAATAGAACAGACAACAAAATATGCATCTGTGTAGATTTGCGTCCACCAAACACTACCATAGAAAGGGAAAGACACCCAGGTCCCCACTTGAGCAACATGATCAGCTGCATAAATGGAGCCTGCGTATTTTCCAGGAGCTCTTGAAAGAATACCACCAGTTGGAGCTTGACCCTCAGTCACACTGCATCACCACGTTCTCTACACACTGGGGACTATTTTGCTACAAACGCCTCAGTTTTAGTGTGTCATCCGCAGCTGAGAGCTTCCAGGAGATCGTAAGGAGAGTAAGAAGGCCCATAAAAACAGTATAAATTACAGTGATGACATCCTGGTATTTGGCCACACAAAAGAAGAACACGCCACAGCACTAAGAGAAGTGTGCAGTCAGCTGCTGAAAGCTGGACTGACACTAAATGAAGACAAATACGAGCAGGGAAAGGAGGAACTCATTTTTTTTTGGCAAATATTTTCCAGAAAAGGAATTCAGCCAGATCTGACCAAAGTCGAAACACTGCATAAGGCATGTGCCCCTGTGGACGTTGCATAAGTGAGGTCAGTCCTTGGGTTGGCCAGCTACTGCGGTCATTACATTAAAGATTTTTCAACAGTGAGTACCCCAGTTTGTGAACTCACCAAACAAGGCACAACAGTTCTTCTGGACCCCGGAGTGTGAAACATTCGGCCTAATTTGCAAACATTCGGCATGCTGTCACAGCTGTGGTTTACATTGCATATTTCGACGCTCGCCCTCTGCACTGATCTCACGGTCGATGCCAGCCCAGTGAGTTAGGATCCATTCTGGCCCAACACAAGCCTGGTCGCAAATCACTGAGGTGGCACATTGCATACACAAGCAGAATTCTCACATAAGTAGAAAGGGCATACTCCCAACCAGAGAAAGAGAGCCTGGCCGTAGTGTGGGCATGTGAACATTATCACATGTTCATATATGGGAAGCCATTCACAATTATGGTAGACCAGCAAGCACTCATTACCATGTATGACAACCCAAAGGCGAAAATCCCACCACGTACCAAGAGATGGAGGATACGTTTGATGGACTACAACTTCAAAATTGTTCACAAAGCCAGGATGGACCACAACCCAGCTGATTACATGTTGAGACACCACATGCCAAACACAAAACAATCACAGTCCATGATTGAAGAAAACATAAATTTTGTACTGCGACCGAATACTCCAACTCATATCACAATGGAGGATCCCCATGCACCCCATGTGAAGATGTCAATCTTGATGGCCATAGTTGTGGCCTGGGGTTCATTGTATTGTACTCCAATGCACACATGATGTTGCATGCAGCTCCACTGTCAAGCACAAACCGTGCTGTATGAAATCCACTGTCGCAGTTTTCTTAATACCTTGTATAAACATCTGCTACATGAAACAATGAAAGATGCCACGCTGGAAGCAGTAAAAAAATTTAAGAAGCAACAGAGATGGAGACACATGAACAGCAACAGTCAGCTCAGCGAAGGGGTCAACAGAGGAGAAGTGCTTGCATTCAAATGTACAAGAGGAACTGTCTGCAGCGTAGAGAGGAATACTGCTGCAAGACACCAGAATAGTGATACCGCAGGCATTTCACTGACAAACAGTCAGACTAACACATAAGAGCCACAGAGGTGTGGTGGCAACAACAAAAATGCTGTGGAGGAAAGTATTGTTCCCAGACCTTCACCGCCTTGTGCAATGAGATGATTCTGACCTGTCATCTTTGTCGGACCATGGGGAGGCCATCCAAGCCAGAGCCAGTATGCATGTCAGACCTCCCAGATGCTTTATGGTCAGAAATGGCAAAATACTTCTATGGGCCATTGGACACTAGTGGATACCTACTAGTCATTATTGATGAATACTCTAGTTTCCTTCTAGTGCGCCAAGTGTTGTCCACCTCGACAGCAACCACCCTACCTGTCATGGATGAGATATTTTCATCTTGGGGAACTCCCTACACGCTCAAAACAAACAATGGACCACCTTTCTCAGGAGGGGAATGTCACAAATGAATGACCTACCTAGGTATCCATCTCTGGGAAATAATGCCACTATGACCACAAGCCAATGGCATGGTGAAGAGTTTCATGGATAACATAAAGAAAGCAGTCCAAAGAGCCAATCTGACTCAAATTTCAGTAGGTCAAGCCCTGTGCCAAGTACTCCAGGACAGCTGCCATGCCCCACACATATCCATGGGGCAATGCCCATCGGAACTGGTTTTGGGGAGCAAAAGCAGAACTTGATTGACCAGGTTTGTGAACAATGATAGTCCATCAAACGTATCCCCCATCTGTCGATGCGCGGTGAGATATTCGCATTTGGGTTGCCATATATCGTAATGAGTGCTTGGTGATCTATCACAATTGTGTATGGCTTCCCATATATGAACATGTGGTAATGTTCACATGCCCTCAGTTGAAGAACAAGCCACCGCCGGAACATACCATCATAGTCGAGCGTGACCAAGAGGCCAAGAAGAAGATGAAAAACAGGCAGACACACACAACCTCCTCCGGATTCAAACCTGGACACCTGGTCCTCGTGCATCAGCATCAAACACAAAAGTTGGATAGTCCTTTCTCAAGTCAGCCATTGATGGTTACTTACGTCAAAGAGGCAATGATCACAGCTGCGGCAGGGCCCTAGTCCATCACCAGGAATAGCTCATATTTCCCTAAATTTCTGATGTCGAAAGATGATAAAGGAGAAGGGAGAACGGAAACCTAAACGTTGACTTGGAGTGACACCACCGATGGAGCAGTGGAATTGTCGCTTTCCTGTGGCGATGGACCACAGTGTGATGAGGAAGTGGAAGATGGTCCAGGCAACCGTCGACATCATGCTCAAGAGACCTTCCAACCATTGTGGGTGATTTGGAGGCCCAACAAACTAATTGAAGAAATATGACATTTGCTGATATGGCATGACAGGATTCATTGTCAGTGACTGCTCATTCTCTCTTGTCCTTTTTTTGCTCTTGCTCTGTTTCTTTTGTTTTCTCTCTTTCTTTCTCTCCCCTCCACCCCCCAGTTGACATTCAGGAGAATGTGTCTTTTTTTGTTGACAAAAGGGGGAGATGTCTCAGTGCCAGAATGGGGCAGGGCACTAGGACTTGCACACACTAGTCGCTGTTGTGGACAGTGGACACTTCCTTTGGTCCAGGGCGGTGGAGAAGGATGTGGACACTTACTGCAAGGAATCACTAGGGAAGGAGGGATACCTTGAGTCTGCGGCATGCTGTGTACCAATGTTGCCTAATACACAAATAAAGAATTACCATCATCCCTCCTGTGGGTTTCTGTGTACTTCATCCCCTGTAGGTCCAGGAACGTGATAACTACTGTCAGTTACTGCCCTGGCTATGAATCCAGAAGTGGATCAGCTTGCAAGGCAGCTAGGGAGGGGCCATAACCATTAGTCCAGCCCTTACACTCCACTGTGCAGCAACTAAAGAAGTCTTGCCGCTATTTGGGGTGGGCTTGTTCCCATTGTGCGCTCACTTGCGCAATAGTAGCTGTTCTAGCTTGTAACTATTTCTCCCACAAATTCAAAGGACACAGTCGAATTAGGTTAGGCCCATAGCTAGTTTACTTCAGAACAAGCATTGTACACCAATGACAATTGCATGTATTGAGATCAGTGCATACATTGCACATAACATCACTGTAAATCACATTGTATACTTTTCCTATGTACATCCCTTTTTAAATGCAGGCCTGACCACGTGACCATGTGTCACAGGCCACAAGGCATATTAGAGAAGATCATGGAAACATATGGTAGCACAGGATCCTGAAACACAGTTTTCGAACTATGAAGCGATAGTGAACTCCATTAGGCAACTGTGGGGGTCTGATCTGTTTTAACCGCTGACACATGAAATGTTACATTTGGTAGTGGATATGGGCTCATCACCAGGTTATATGGCACTTATTTCACAATGCCAGTATGCTCATTGCTGCACCAAAGAGAATGCTGGGAGGAGGGACAAGAAGTTGGATCAGGTAATTGACCACCCATGTAAGGTCTCCCAAAACACTAGGTTTCACATGACCTACCTCACATGTTGAATACTATAGCCAGAACCAATGCTACAATGTTTCCCTAATGCCACGTCTTACACATGGTATGGAACTGGTATGTTTTTTGGACGTATGTCACCGGGGACATGGAAAGATCTGGTGCAAGGGGCAATCTTTAAAGCCCTGAGATCTGTCAGTTGTTGCTTAATTTCCCACTGAGGAGCACCGTGAGCCCCCCCCCCCACCAACTCTGTAGAGGCTACAGCAGGGGTGGGGTTCTTTATCAGACTCTTCTGTCTGCAACTCAGCAGACGAAAGCTCATCATTAATGCTGGAATACAGCATTAATAGAAGAGCAGGCAGCAGCAAGGGTAAATGACAGATGGGTAAATAGAACAGGAAACAAAGAAGGAATTTTGGAAGTAAGGGTGAAAAGAAGGAAATGTGGATGAATGAGTGGGTGCATTAATGAGTTAGTATATAAAAGAGGGTGTGGATAATGAATGGGTGATAGGATGACTGAATGGATAGGTAGGTGGACGGGTGAAAGTATAGCAGAGTAAAGGGATAGATGGATGGACGGATGGACGGACAGACGGACGGACGGACGGACAGACGGATGGACTGACATTGATGGATGGATGAATGCGAGTAAAATATGGGTTGATGAATGGCTGAAATTATGGCAGAGTAAAGGGGTGGATGGACAGGTGAAAGGATGACAGAGTAAAGGGCTGAAAGGATGACTGGGTTAAAAGATAAATAGAGAAAGGCAGAGTGGATGGATGGATGGCGGAGTGGCGGAGTGGATAGAAGAAGATTGATGAATGGCAGGATGAATAGATTGCAGAGTGGATGGATGGATGGCAGAGTTGACAGATGGATAGATCGATTGCAGAGTGAATAGGTGGATGGCATCTATGGATGGATAAATGACAGAGTGGATGGATGGATGGCAGAGCGGATGCATTGATAGATGAAGGGCAGAATGGATGGATGGTAGAGTGGATTGGTGGATGTATGGCAGAGTGGATAGATAGATGAATGGATGTATTGCAGAGTGTCTAGATGGATGCATTTGCAAATTGGATGAATGGATGATAGATTGGAGAGTGGATGGAGGGCAAAGTGGTTTATGAATGGAGGGCAGAGTGGATGGCTGGCAGAGTGGATGGATTGATGAGTGTATGGATGGCAGACTGGATGGATGAATTGATGAACGGATAGAATGGGAAAAGTTTGAATGATGGATGAAAAAATGAATGGGTGACATAATGTAAAGGTGAAGAAGGTGGATGGATGATAGGGTGAAGAATGAGTAGATAGATGCATGAATGGAAATTACAAGAAATCTTTTTCTAGGAAGGGTTAGCTCACTTGCTTCGCTTGCTTGGTGGCATCAGTACTTTCATATAAAGTGGGGGCTATTTTAAAAGAACTACTTCCTTGTCCCCATCCCAAGCCAAAAGAGTAGCCTATAGGTTCCAAGACTTAGCTTTGCTGCTTGCCTCATAGGGCCGGGACAATGCACTGAAGGTCACTAAAGAGCCCCCTCCATAACAAATTGAAGAGAAAAGCAGAGAATTGGGTGGTAGCAGAAAGCTCTACCTTGTGTGATGAAGATCACAAGGTGATGCTCAAAACACCCATTGGTGAGTTCTGAATGGAATATGTCACTGCATTTATATAGGTACCTGGACAGAAAGCATAAGGAAAATGGTTTATTTGACAGTGGAAGGGGACTCTGTCCCTTTGTCTTTTCTCCTTCTTTCCCCCTCCTGCTTTGTCCTTGGAAGAGGATAGAGAAGGGAGCTGAGTTGCTCTCCCCCAGAAGTGCACACACCAGCAGTGATAATTGAAAAAGTCAGAAGACTCAGCCTCACACGTTAAGAATGAATGTTTATTGTTTCTCTTATTTTGTACAATTAAGGTTTACATGACAACCTTCTGTGAACATGTTCTGTGAAAACTGTGAAATAAAGTTGCTCTGCAAACTATGCAGTTAAATAACATATGCATAAACTGAGGAAACTTGGCTATTAGTTCTGCAGAATGTGAGGCCTGCGCAAGCAATAGATCCACAATTACAACCTCACTGGTAACCAAGCTCCCCATTATAGTGCTTGAATCTAAGGGTAGCAAAACAGAGCAATCCAAAGCCTATTCAGGGTATGTGGTTTGGGCTAGTAATCATCATTCAATAACCTACAAAAATAACACTTAATAAATTATTGTCCAGCCAGTACTTTTTCTTCAGAAAAGGAAAAGTGAATTTATTACACACAAACAGACACTTACTGCTCAATATTTCACAGTAATATACCAATATTCAAAAGGATGGTGGTAATACCTTTGATGACATTACATTTAACCCCTAAAGGCCCATGCCCCTAATAATCACAGTCCGCCCTCTCATAGCACAAAGTACATCATCATATTTGAGGGTGCTATTTTAAACCTAGTAATCTTATTGGCATTATCACGTTTATCATAGTTAAAGACCAAGTACCACATGTTAAAATGCATTATTCTGACACTGACATCAGTAACCACATTTCATCTGCAATCTTTATTAATAAAGCATTGTAAAGTTTATAAAATATTACTGTCAGCAATATATTTGTGAATAATATTACATGTGTTTGTGACTTTCTTTAACTGCTTTAGGACACAAACATGCACCCATAAAAAATTACCATTAGAGTGTGTTACACCTCCATGCTAAAGAGCAAAAGTTCCAGCCTTGCTCATGCTTAACGTTAGGCTGAAAAGTCAGGGGTTTATAGTTTTTTGACTCTGTAAACTTAAAATCATTTTTGAATCTCCTTGTGGTGGCTGCTGCTACTCCTTAAGCCCTCTACAACGTCTCTTGTTGATGTTGACGGGGTCCCTGCCATACTGGAACCATTCCATAAAGAATATGTTTTGGACCAAGGAAGCCCAACAGGGTGTTACAAGGCACTCCTATGAGGGATCATGTGTATTAGATGAGGGGCTCTAGTGGTGGATTTCATTTGTTGCTCGGAGCCTCACGCCCCATGACTTCTTTTCTTGTGGCCTTTTTCTGGGGTTCCTGGTCCATCCTGGGCAACCCGATTTGCCTTTTTCTTGGGTCCAGCACAGGGAGCCAACTGCAGCTCTCCCTGCTGACTCTCTACCCAACCAGCATCCTTCTCTGCTAGTAAGGGGCTTGTCTCTGCCTGCTTCATGTGGGCTGGGTGGTACTTTCATGGTGGCTGCCCTGCTCCCCCTAGAAACAGGCAGGAGGAGCAGGCTCATTTCCACCATCATTGGTAGGAGGGGGAGTATGCAGCGGCACTCCCCCCTTGATTTCTTTTAGTTAGGGGCCCAGAGGTAAAGTCCCGGGCCGCTTTTTCTTACTTGTTGGGTAGATGGCACAATGGGGCCTCTTCTGGCACTGGAGGCCCGGAGATGGGGTGTCAAGTCCCTTTGTTCTTTTCTGAGGGGGTGCATCTGTGTTCCTCCCTTCTCGTTCTAGGCAGGTGACCCGGAGATGGAGTCCTGTGCCCCTCTTAGCAACAAACCGACTGGGGGATGGGGTCCCCAGGCACCATAACACTCTCAGGAGCCAGTCTCATGCACACACCCTTCCAGGCTCTTTAGAAATTAATGTGGCCTGTGTTTGACCCGGACACTGGCCAATCCCAGGGTGATTCTTGAGAACTTGCAGCAGCACCACATGCTTCATTTCCTCAGCTGGAAACTCTTTTCCCTGCAACTTCTAGGGCAAAGTTGGGCCATTTTGTACAATCTTGGATTCATTCTGCTCCTGATGATGAGATCTAGCCACCACCTGGAGTCTTTCCAGCAGGTCCATTGGCCTCTAAGGCAGCACACTTTGCAAGGAGCTGCTTTCACTGACTCCCTGCACCAGTCTTTCACTTTTCCTTGGACTTTGGTATTCCTCTCCAATTGCATGGCCACAGAAGTCCAGTTCATCAACTCCAAAAGCTCTTTAAGTAAGATGTAGGGGAACCAACATCTCTGGAGAGACCCACTGGTCCTAGGGTCAACTAGTAGAGTCATTAGGGCCTTACGGCATCAGGGGGCTTGTCCTTCCAGCTATACATGGTGTTGCCTCCATCCAGTTTTAGTGTTCAACTCCTTGTTTTGCCCTGGTGCAAGAGCTTGTAATTGGGGGTGTAAATTCCTAGAACCAGGTATCCCTGACCAATCCTAGGGTGCCACAGCACTCCTCCACCCCTGTTCCACCCCTGTTTCAACCCTCCTGCACAGCATGCAGTACAAAATCTAGATGTCACAATCAAGTGGTTGCTTTCACATCTTCAATGAGGGCCCCAGCTCCACTCCCTAGCAGACATCACTGCAAGGGATTTTCCCACCAAAAACTCAAAGGGAAACCTCCTCCTGTATTGGCTCCAGAGGTCTGGGCTTCCTCCTTTACTCAGTGGGCCTGGGCTGTCCCAACCCCGGTACTTTGTACCAGCTATTTATCGAATGCAGATATTCTTCCTCACACCTTCCTCCTCAGGAGCTGAGTAAAACACTTTGAATTGTTACTTTTGTCTGTGGAGGCCTTTGTTTCCTTTGCTGGGGAGTAACTAACTTGCGATAGCAGGGTGAAAAAAGGCTTGGACTCTGATCCTGAGTTGAGCCACAGACATATGAAAATTCACTGCAACCCATAAAGTATATATGTAGATGCTTGGGATTTCCATATTCAAATTTGGCACACATGCTTCAATCTAGTTTGGTATCTTTCTGGATTTTGTAGGCCAAAGGGAAGTAAAACTGAACTTTCCCCCTATGTGAATAAACACATTGACATTGCAAAAAACAATAAACCATACTGACTTTTCCTAACAGTGCCCACTAATATCATAGGGTCTACCCAGGTCAACATATAGCTTTGCAGAATCCCCTCTGCTCCTGGATACCTGTTTGCAGTTACCCAGCTACACACGACAGCAGTCTCACATGTGCAGCCCTCACATATGTACACGTGTTCACATGTAACCAACCAAGAAGCCCTTACCCTAGCTGTATCGCAGCAACCTTATCTTAAAAGGTGGATTCCGGCATAAAGAAGCACAGACCATTTATCATGTGTTTACCATGGGTGAGAAAAAAGAAGTGAGAATCCCCCGCAGTAAAAAGTCCAAAATCGAGTAATCTAAAAAAACTAAAATCTGGATAGATTAAATGGACAGAACCCATTTAGTTACACATACATAAACATTTTGACAAAGGATAATAGTGATTACTATGTTTCTGTATGTAACAACCTTATGCTCTGAAATGTAAGCAAATTTATGAAAACTGATAAAACATATTAAAAAACAGAAACAAAGCTTTATATTTTCCTGTCCCTGCCAGGGTACCATCGGCACACCTTGTCACATCTTAGCCATGCCATGTGAACACATACCTCCTTGTCCCTGCCAAGACACCTTGTCACATCTGAACCATGTACCAAAAAGCTGTGGGTAGCTAAAGTAGGGCTAGAAATCTGAGAACCCTTGCAGCCAACTTCATCCGCTTGTTATCAATAGCATCACCTTAAGAGAATAGCACCACCCATCTGCATTTTCATTCAAGGAGTTCTCTGGCTCCTGTCACTGCTCTTCTTCAATCGGCAATTGGCCTCAGACAAGTTTTCACGAATGGATGAAATCCACATTTAGACATGAGGATGATATCTAAATGAGATTCAGCTAGGTGCAGAAAATGGTGCCTGATGGCATGCATGAATGCCATCTTCTGATTAGTCTATAGGAAGCAGTTGTTGAATGTACTTATTTAAGGTGTCAGGCCTATCCCCAGTTAACTGATGATGTTGAGGGATGACCTTGGGCCATAACTGTAAGACCCCAGGCACCAATATGCCCAACTTGGCCAACATGAATATGAGGCCCTTGTTGACCTCCACCTTCCCAATGAGATCATGTCATTGCTTCCAACATGGATTAACAGAATTTCAGCCTCTGGAATCTGTCCCATCCCAAAGCAACGTCCAGGCATGCTGGCACATTCATTGCTTCACGACCATCCATGCATATCAAATGCACTTTCCTGTGCAGGTTTCAAGGTTGTTGCCATGGAATCCTTTTTTCAACCTTTTGATTTTCTGCACCAGTACATTTTCACTGCTTTCCCTGGCAAGTGAACAACTGGAAAAATAATATTAAATTAGGGTGATCATTGAAACTGAGCAAGTGCTAGAAGGAAGGGTGATGGGTGGGTGCTAGAAGAAGAATCATATAACAAATGGGACCTGACGTGGAATCTGGAACAGCTGCACTCTCATCTCCAGATGGACATAATCACCCCTGGTAAATTCCCATGCCAGCTGCTGCTTCTGAAGGAGTGTGTCATGAAACTCTCAGAAAGGACCCATACCAACCGTCGTGCATTTGGGTATATATGTGTAAACTGTGCCTAGCCAGTGGTGCACCATCTGTAAGCAATTCTAAATTGTGGTGGCCACCCTGTGGTCTGACCCACAAGTAATCCTTGGCAAGCGCCACAGGGCATTGCTTTCAACATGGATTAACAGAATTTCAGCCTCCAAAATCTGTTCCACCCCAAAGCAACGTCCAGGCATGCTGGCACATTCATTGCTTCAAGACCATCCTTGCATATCAAATGCACTTTCCTGTGCAGGTTTCAAGGTTGTTGCCATGGAATCCTTTTTTCAACCTTCTGACTTTCTGCACCAGTACATTTTCACTGCTTTCCCTGACAAGTACACAACTGGAAAAATAATATTAAATTAGAGTGATCATTGAAATTCAGCAAGTGCTAGAAGGAAGGATGATGGGTGGGTGCTAGAACAAGAATCATATAACAAATGGGATCTGATGTGGAATCTGGAACAGCTGGACTAAAATCTCCAGATGGACATAATTACCCCGGGTGCATTCCCATGCCTGCTGCTGCTTCTGAAGGAGTGTGTCATGAAACTCTCAAAAAGGACCCATACCAACCCTCGTGCATTTGGGTATATATGTGCAAACTGTGCCTAGCCAATGGTGCACCATCTGTAAGCAATTTTAAATTGTGGTGGCCGTCCTGTGGTTTGACCCACAAGTAGTCCTTGGTAAGCGCCACAGGGCAAGTCTGCGCGTGCACCGCTTCACATAAGAATGCTCTAAATAACTCCATGGCATCTGAAATGTTGAACATCAACACTTCGAATGACTATGAGCATGCCTTGGTAGCAACCCCAGCTGCTCAGAAATTCCAAATAAGTCAATAGGCCCCTTGCCATCTCTGTAAGATGATGCTAAGTGCTCAAATCCATGAGAACCTCTTTTACTCTAAAACCTGTAGTGGAATCAGTGGCCCCCAATAATCTCCAAGAGTTGTGGCTTTACAGATGCCTCCTTTTGCCTCCCCACAAATGTCAGTATGGTAGATGGTGGACAGGGAACCTCTTTTTCTATACTCTAGACAGGCCTCATAAGACTGCCAGGCGATCTTATAGATGTGCATTATTCCAGTAGTCACTGCTGCTGTGATTAGGTCCGGAAAAATGGGGCACCAAGATTCCATAGAACAGCAGGGAAATACATTCTCTCCTTGCCCACTTCTAAGCGCTGTCTAAGTGCTGAGTTCTGAAATCTGCCTACTTGAAACAAGACAGAACATCAGTTACTATGTTCTTCACCCCCTTGTGTGTATATATGTATATATATATACATATATATACATATATATATATATATATATATATATATATATATATATATATATATATATATATATATATCTTAAAGTTAGTAGTTAGGAAGATAGTTATAGTTAGGACCATGTCTCTCTCTCTCTCACTCGCTCTCTCTCTCTCTCTCTCTCTATGTATATATATATATATATATATATATATATATATACACATATGTGTACACACACACACATATATATATATATATATATATATATATATATATATATTACCTACTGGCATGAGGTAGATATATGTAGGACCTAGTTTCCGTAGGAAGACATTTTTTTGTTCTGCCAATAACTTTGGTACCGCTTGACAAATATTTAGGAGAAATTGTTCAGAGCTGAATGACTTCAAGCTATAGGATGATGAGATGTTCTCAAGATATGTAAGATGAGGATACCCAGGATTTGTATTAGAGGACGCCATGAAGAGAGCAATGGAAAAAAACAGAGGACCTATTAGTCTCAAAAAGTGTGAGACAGGGGAAAAGGGATCAAGAAAACATATTAGATATACCATGGACTATAGCCGCTCAGCTAAGGAAATTAGAACAGCTGTTAGAAAAAATTTGAGCGTTATCAGAAAAGATGATGAGCTACGGGATTGGGTAAAGGAGCATCCAAAAATAACATACAGAAAAACACCATCTTTGAATGAACTGCTAGTTAGAAGCTACTTACCTGTACAGAATAATGGGATGAAGAACTGGCTCCAAAGTAAGGGCTTTTTCAAGTGCTCTAAATGGAAGTCCTGTTGATATGACAAGAACATAATAGAGTTTAAATGTTCTGATGGGTCAATAATGAGATTTGGAGAACGGATATCATGTGAAACCTCATTTGTAGTATATTCTCTGGAATGTGGCAAAAAGTACATAGGAAGTACTGTAAACAAATCGAAACGTCATTATTGCAACATCTAAGAGCAATAAGGAAATAAAGACTATTCCTATGTGATTGCAAAACATAATTGGGAACAGCACACTGCAGAGTATAGAAATGTATATTATTATGGGATCCATGATGTTAGGGCCAATGTCAGAGGAGGAGATCGCAAATTGGCCCTCAGAAGATCAGAGTCAAGGTGAATAATGACAACTGGAACAGAAATACCCTGGGCTTTGAATATAGACGCTGAAGTTTATGGACATCTTTGATTGCATCCCCTCCCTTTTGGTTCTATTACCTTTTTTTTGGTCCTATGAGCTTTTACTTTATAGGGGGCTGATATTTTGATATATTGATATTTTGGGACTTGATATTTTGAGACTTAGAGTTTGGAATGCAATAGGATGAATTTCTATAATTTGTTTTCTTTTTATCCATTCCTGTTTCCTTTTCTCTTCCTTTTTCTCTCCCCCCCTATGTTTTCACCCCTCAATTTACCCCTTCCCCTCCTCTCTTTTTTTGCTCATTTTCTGGTAATGAATATTATATTATTTTGGTCATTAAGGATGTCATTTGAGCGCTATATAGGATTCTACGGGTCTTACATAAATAGATAATGGGGGATTGTAATCTGAAATATTGACATCAAAATAAGATCATGAACAGGAGGGTATATGGAATGATATATGGGCTTTTTTGGTTTGATATCTCCAGTGTGGATAATGAAATGTGTACTGGATTATGGGTTGAGGCTGAACTTTTGTATCAAGATGCTCTGGTTTAGAAGCATTCTTCTAGACCACAAACTTTATACTGTAAAGTCCTGGATCATTTAGGTAGGGATCATCATAATACATTACATGGGATTTGATTGGTGTGTATTAATATATTTGTGAAATCAATAGAGGAACTTGGAAAAGGATGGGGGTTGGGGGAAGATTTCTAGCTTTAGAAGGTGTGTTATTTATACCTATATAATGTAATTTAGTACTTTATTTAGCGTATTTAGCACTTTATATATGAATTATTGCACACAAAGCACTTTAACTTTTGCGTATGTTTGACATTGGACTTTAGTAGGAATGAGTACTTTACTTTAATTGATGTTCGAGTCTTTGGTAATTTAGGAAGTAGAAAATAGATGCTAGTACTTTACTGAGTTGAATTGTTAAAGATAAATCAAAAAGTACTTTACTATGTTGAATTTTCAAATATACATAAATAAGTTTCAAAATATAAATGTGATGACTGGGTAAATATTTGATGAAATATATTACAAATATATTACTTTACTTTTTGTGTTAGAAAAACAGCTTGATTCCAAAGATTGTACTCATAATACTGAACAGTATATTTTTTGCAGTCTGTGTGTATATTTTTTTAAAGACTAGGAATGGGCATAAGGAGTATGTTCCTTTAAATAGGTATTTTTCACTGCATCATATAATTGCCTAGTTGAAGGCTTTTTGCCAAAATGAGTAGGCCAGTTTGTTTGTAGCACCTCATACTTTGCATTTTGGAAATAAAATATGAAAATAAACACCTTTTTAAAAGGCAAATATTTGTACCGGCTTGGCTATCTCCTTTATCTGCCTGGGCGAATGTATTGTTGACTGGGGAAAGCATTCTCAGGAAAGAGGATCACACATTTTATATACACATATTTATATACCCGCTCGTCCACCACTTATGTTCCCCAGCATTTTTTGGTGCATTCTAGTGACCCATGATGTGTTTCGGCTTCGGCCACAACACTGGCCTTACTCACATGATGAGCAGAACCATTCCCAAACTCCTTTTATCACTGCACATGATTATTGAAGATCATAAACATTAAAAAAAGACCCTTTTGTTTGCATAAAAATCCACAAGGGGAATGCCTTCATACAATCTTATATATTTATACTCTGACATTCAATTTACATTTTTTTCTTCCATTAATTGACATTAAACAAATTTAGCTAGCCGAGATATTAAAAATTACGATTTAACATATCACTTCATGTTGATTCAATGTAGCCGTCAAACCAACTGAAAAACAATGTTTTAAACATCACAAACATATTCACCCTTGGGTTACCAGACCTCATTAGGTTACCCATGGGTACACTTTGTGCAGCATACCAAAAGTTAAGCTCCTATAATGCAGAGTACTTTTTTGTTGTCATTGTACTAAATCCACATTTATTATTACAATTATCAATTATCAATTAGGGCCTACCCTTGCCCCCTAATGAAGCTCAAATGCACTGTCATACATCAAATACACTTGCAAAACAATTAATTATTCTACATAAGGCATCACGCTCAAGATTTTGTACTGGAAAGTCATTCAGTTATGCTTCAGTGTACAATCTGCTCACCCCAATGGGCTGCCAAGTTGGGTAATTTTAGCGCACCATACATATATCAGACAGTAATATTATGATCAATATAGCACAATCAACACCCAAGAGGGCTAAACATTCTCATGCTCATCACACTAAGTAGAATTACAAAATCATTTCCACTCAACTGTTCCACTTATTACTCTACCATTTTGCCTATTATGTCTATCCAGATGACTCTACATATTAGTGGCAACCAATCATTTCTTAACCAAGCTTCAACTCTTTACTCCCATAGGTGTAATAAAATGACTTTTTCTTGAGGCATTCTCACAACAATTAATCCATCAATGTTTCCCGAATTGAACAGTCTACAGGATGGCTCCAGTGTAACTATTTGGTTCCTCTTTGCACTGGGGACATACCAACAACTGCCCATTCCTTGATGCAATTTCAAACCTGATTCCAGTCTCTGGGTTGTTCACATACCAGTCTCAGGTACCCTTGACAGTTGTATTGCCCCACATTCCCTTATTTTCCATGCACTACTCTGACCACTCTACAAAAAGGAATCATAGAAATGTATAGAACTCCACCTCCACAATAAAATCATTAGGGCTCTCATTACAACTAAGGAGGGCGGCTGAAGCCGCCCGCCAAGGTTGGACCGCCGGGCGGCAGCCAATGCAGCCACACTCCCGGCGCGGCCATTATGAGATCCCTGGTTTCCACCCACCGGCCCAGCGGGGATCTCGGCCGCAACACAGGAGCCAGCTCCAAATGAAGCCGGCGGTGTTGCGGCTGTGCGACGGGTGCAGTTGTACCCGTCGCGCTTTTCATTGTCTGCTGTGCAGACAGTGAAAAGCCTCACAGGGCCGTGGCAGGCGGCCACTGCACTGCCCATGCCAATGGCATGGGCAGTGCAGGGGCCCCCAGGGGCCCTGTGAGTCCCTTTTCCGCCAGCCTTTTCATGGCGGTTCTTACCACCATGAAATGGCTGGCGGCAGGGGGACCCGTAATCCCCTGGCAGCGCTGCCCTGGAGCATTACTTCCGCCGGGACAAAAGTGGCGGAAAACCGGTCGTAATCCCCCATGGAAGCACCGCCAGCCTATTGGCAGTGCTTCCTCCAAAATAGCCCTGGCGGTCGAAGAACGCCAGGGTTGTAATGACCCCCTAGGTGTTTTACTGTCCAGTTTTACAATATACTTGCTCTCTAATTGTCTCAGCTTCTGTTCTCTATCACCTTCCTTTAACTGTATAGAAGCTGCATCAATAACAAAGTATCTCAAGCAGCTAGTATTGTTGCCATGAACCTCAGAGATGTGCCTTTATATGGGCATAACAAATCATTATTTGTAATAGTTCTAATGTGTTGCAGTTCCCTTTTGTGGACCTGTAACTCTGTGCTGCCTATGTAATGCAGGACACACTTGCACTGTAATACATATATTGCATATTCTGTCTTGCAGTGATGTGGTCCGCAAATTTATAATGTACCTGCGTAATAGATACATACATATAAAAGCATTTATTGACTTGCCTATGTCTTTGGCACCTTTAACGAATCTTCAAATTTTTTTCCAAAAAAGGTGCCTCAGTGATTTTTGTTGCACACAGAAAGTTGCTGGGTGATACGTCAAGCGGGGGCCGAGAAAAAGAGGGGGGTCAAAAAGGCTGTGTTTCCCATGTTAATTCCCTTAGGACTTTTAGACATGACTAAAGGCCAAACCACTGGACGGAATTACACCAAATTTAGCAGAAAGCTACCTTTCGGTATGCAAATTACGCTTTCAGGTATTTGGTGTAAATCTGTTCAGTAGTTTTCATGAAATTAAAGGGAGAATTAAAGCAAAAATATTTTTTCAGAGCAGGTAGTGGTCCCATGGACCTCTGCCTACTCAGAATAAAATGAAAAGAAACCTTTAATATTGTTTCTTTGAAATGTATCCCATTTTCCTTTAAGGAAAACAGGCTGTATTATAAAAACTGCTTTATTTAAAAAGCAGTCACAGAAATGGTGGTCTGCTGTCCCCAGCAGGCCACCTCCCTGTGAGTGTGGCCATTCCCAATGGGGTCACAAATTGGGACCTACCTCAAGAATACTGATGACGTAGGTGTTCTCGACCCCATTGAGAATTGTTAAATGTGTCTGTGACACATTTGTACATTTCAATTTGTGAGTCTCTAATTGCCACTTGCAAAAAGTCGCACTTAGAGACTCGCAAAATGAAATAGTCATACATCTGGCTCAAAGTTATTTGAGATGACTCTAACTATAACAGGTGAATTTATTTGGTTTCGTACGTTTAAAATGTGAGCCTACTATAACGTCCCGGTAACCTTTGTGTTTTTTTAAGTGTATATATATATATATATATATATATATATATATATATATATATATATATACATACATATGTATAATGAAAACAACACAGTCTCTTCTCAGCCTCTCCTCTGGACCAGCAACACAGCGGCACAAGCAAAACAATATCTCAGTCCAATTTGATTTGATGACTTAATTTTATTATTCTTTCTTTGGGTGTCACCATATTATTTCAAAAGAGTGCAAAACACATTTAAAAGAAATGTCGCCACTAGGAAGTTATAGCTAGGATCTAGTTTCTATAGAAAAAGTGTTTTTTGTTTTGCTGATATCTTTGACGACGTTTGAGGAATCTTCACAAAATCTTCCAAGAAAATATGATGCTCACTTCAGCGTCTATCTAGAAACTTTTGTGGTGATCCAACAAGCGGTGGCCTTGAAAATGGGGGGGGGGTGGCAAAATGCTTTTTCCCCGTGCATTTTTCCATAGGGATTTTTTGAACATCAATAGCAGCTGAACCACTGGACATAATTACACCAAATGTGGCTGAAAGGTAGCTCTTGGTTCAGAAAGTGCCCTGTTGGTTATTTAGTGTAAATCTGTTCAGAAGTTTTAGAGAAGTTAAAGAAAATCCAAATTTGTATTTATAGGGACAAGAAGGCTTCGCACCCCTCCCTCTCTCATGCTGAGATCTAATTGGCTGCCAACATTTCAACAAGGAAGCCAAGTCCTAGAAATAAGATGAAAAAAAACCAAAAGGGTCCAGGATAGGGACACCCTGACCCCTTAGCTCTGATGCGGAGCAAAAAAATAAATTTTAAAAAAATTCTGTGAAATTCACAATGGATCCTCACAATAAAAAAAAAATAAAAAAACAGGTGCATGCTCCCATGCTTTTTCTTGTGAGGCCCCGAGTGAGCTAGAGCCCAGGGACATTGAAATTATCATTGTGGAGAGGGCACTCCCCACCCCTGCCTCTCCGGGGCACTAATCATAAATACTGCAGGGGGATGCCCAGCTCCCCCTGCAGCCAAGGGACTGCCACCTCCCTGGGGCACTAATAAAAACCAGTGCGGGGGTGACCCATCCTCCACCACAGCCCCAGGGACCACACCTCCCTGGGGCTCAATTCAAATACAGTGCAGTGGCAGGTGGCCCCCCTTGCATCCCCAGGTACAGCCACCTCCCTGGGGCTCTATTCAAATACATTACAGGGGGGTTGTGCAATCCCCTGCAGCCCTTGGCTCCGCTACCTCTCCGGGGCTACTATAAAAGAGTGAAGGGGGTCTGTTTCAGACCCCCAATCCCCAGGGACCACCACCTCCTTCGGGCAAAGCTCATTGGAGGGGGGCTGAACGGCCCCCCTCGAGGAGCCAATAATGGCTCTGGGAACAGCCTCTCTCCCTGAGCTGGCTCCTGTTATGTCCCGGGATGCCCAAACAGCTCTCACTTCATGAGAGTGGAGTTTTCCTCTTTCCCTGCCTGTGGAGAGGCAGTCAGGGAAACAGAGGAAATAATGCTCAAAAGAGGGAACTGCTTTAGCAGCTCCCTCTCTGTGACAACAATGCAGTCCCCCACATGAAGGGGTGAGCTGGCTGGGACTGCAGGAACCTTCAAGGCTCCCCCTGCAGTTCCTAACATTGACACTGGGTGCCCGGGGGGGCACCCAGATCACATGGCCAGGCCCCGGGGGATGGGGTCCCCAGGGCTGAGATCGGCTCTGGGAATGAGGGCCATGCAGCCCCTCCAAAAAAATAATAATTAGGCTACCTCCTCTGTCAAAGTGCCCTTTCCTCAGGATCTGCACACTGCTGAACAAAAGGCCCCCCTCCCGGTGTCACCAACTCAGAAAGCTATTATAGCACAGAGTTATGATGAAGCCAGGCGGGGGTAAGGGAATTAGGGTAGGGAACTGCAGGGAGAGAGATTTGAAAAGAAGAGGTTAGAACAAATATGTATATACTAATTCATAACAGTAAATAGACTCTTGAATAAAGGCATCTCTGTGATATCAGATTGAGACCCTTTGTAAATTGGTGTAGCCCCTTCTTTAAATCATGGAACAAAAACAAACTGCAACGTCTGAACCTAGCGATACAGGAGTCTTGGACTATGGACATACTCTGAATACCAATCATGTAATCATTATACATTCATAAACATAAACGTTTGATCTCAGCCTAGGAATTCTAAAAGACTTAAATATGTATCTCACATATTCTCAAAGACTTAAATATGTAGCTCACATATTATGCTTCCCAAAAAACAATGAAACTATAATTTGCTTATCTCCAAAACATTTTCACATTGACTACCTAGGCCTGAAAGTTTTACTCATTGAACGTGAAGCTCTTTGTTCATTGGGTAGAAGCGCCTTGCTTGTCATACATGAATCGCTTTGTTTAATATGCCAGAGAGCACTTTTACTTGCTTTGTCTGAAGAGCTACGCTCGTTATGCTAAGGGGTGCTTTACTCATGTGGACTGAAGCGCTTTGATTGCCGTGCCAAGGGCGCTTTACTCATGTGGACTGAAGCGCTTTGATTGCCGTGCTAAGAGTGATTTTACTCATGTGGACTTAAGCACTTTGATTGCCATGCCAAGGGCGCTTTACTCATGTGGACTGAAGCGCTTTGATTGCTGTGCCAATTTCGCTTTACTCATGTGGACTGAAGCGATTTGATTGCCGTGCAATGGGCGCTTTACTCATGTGGACTGAAGTGCTTTGATTGCCGTACCAAGGGCGATCTACTCATGTGGACTGCAGCACTTTGATTGCCGTGCCAAGGGCACTTTACAAGTGTGGCCTGAAGCGCTTTGCTCGTTGTGCTATGGGGCGCTTTACTCATGTGATCCGAAGCGCTTTGATTGTCGCGCCAAGGCCGCTTTACTCTTTGAACTAAAAACGCTTTGCTCATTGTGCTAAGTGGCGCTTCACTCTTTGAACTTGAAACGCTTTGCTCGTTGTGCTAAGGGGCGCTTTACTTCTAGAAGCAACAATCCCCTTCCTACGAGTACGACCTACTCGAATTTGAATTCACCATGGAAACAAGGATACTCCCATTTACTGTCAAGCTGCCATGCAGGAAATCTGCTCTTCTTCAGAGGAACCTCCACGAGGTCTGACTGCATCGAAGTCTTCAAAATAGTGAGCAATGTGCTGGGGTGTGGCTGGGCTTTATAGGCCTGCCACACCCCAAGATGGCCACTGCCTCTAGAAACCTGGGAATTGTAGTCCCTTCATGGAATAGCACTGATAAGTGCATCTTGACCACCAATGTCCTGACCCTGCAGCTACATGAGCTTTACCACAGGGCACACAATGCTGATGACCACTTGTAGAACAAGAGGGGATGACAAGTGGTGCGCATAAAGCGCCGCAAATACGCGCAGCGGAGTTTCGGGTGGGACCTGGACCGCGCACACCCTTATTCCTGACACCCTCCCCACAAAAAAAATATTTAGCTGGAGCCTCGGGGATAGGAACACCAGGGTGAAATTGGCCTGAGGATGGGGTCCGCTTGGCTCCCCCAAAAAATAAATTTTAGAAGGCCAGGCCTGAGGGAATGTAGTCCCCGGGGCTGAAATCAGTTGGGAGAAGGGGGCATGAATACATGCGGCCAGCTACTGTTATGAATGGCCAAAGGCTGTGCACAGCATTGGGTTGAGTTGTTATGGGTGTTGGCCACAGGGACTGGCCTCAGGCTAGGTCCTCTGACCAACCCCCACTGTGCGCAGCTAGGTGGGTATAGGGGTTCCCCACAGGGCCTGGCTGCAGGCCGAAGGCATTGCACACTGTGGAGTTGTGGCTGTGGCTTTCCACAGAGCCTGGCCGTGTGCGGTGGTGGTTAGATTAGTGTGTAGCAATAAAACATTACTTTATGTTAAAAAACGCAGAAATTTGCTGAAAAAAACAAAGGTTACAGGGATGTTATAGTTAGTAAATAGAATTTTAAAAAAATAGAACTTCACTTAAAAACAAAGGTTGCAGGGATGTTATAGTTATGCTCATATTTTAAACATACCAAATCACAGAAATTCACCTGTTATAGTGAGGGGTGTCTCAAGTAACTATAACTTGTGCCCTAAGGTAACCATAACTTGCGTCCCTGCTATGCACAATTATCTGATCAATCCTTTTATTGCAGATGTTATAGTGACATTATAAATGATTTCAAAGAAATCATGAGTGCCATAATTTGTGGGGTAATTAGCAGCTGTTAGAAATTGGGCCTTTGGTTGGCAGTCAGGTTACCCCCTGTCCATGCAAGGACCCTCACTCTAGTCAAGATAAGTTACACACAATCCAAATTATCCTGTGCCCACCCTCTGGTAGCTTGGCACTGAGCAGTCAGGCTTAACTTAGAAGGCAATGTGCAAAGTATTTGTGCAATAAATCATACAATAACACAATATAGCACCACAAAAATACAACACACAGGCCCGTATTTATACTCCGTTTGCGCCGAATTTGCGTCGTTTTTTTCGACGCAAATTCGGCGCAAAACTAACGCCATATTTATACTTTGGCGTTAGACGCGTCTAGCGCCAAAGTATGAAGAAAGAGCGTCATTTTTTTGCGTGAACGCCTTCCTTGCGTTAATGAGATGCAAGGAAGGCGTTCCCGTCTAAAAAAATGACGGCGACGCAAATGCGTCGTATTTATACTCCCGGGCAAAAATCACGCCCGGGAGGTGGCGGGTCAAAAAAACCCGCATTTGCGCCTGAATTTAACGCCTGGGTCAGGGTAGGCGTTAAGGGATCTGTGGGCTCAGAATGAGCCCACAGGTGCCCTCCCCTGCCCCCCGGGACATCCCCTGCCACCCCTGCCCACCCCAGGAGGACACCCAAGGATGGAGGGACCCATCCCAGTGAAGTACAGGTAAGTTCAGGTAAGTATAATTTTTTTTATTTTTTTATTTTTTTTTGTGGCATAGGGGGGCCTTATTTGTGCCCCCCTACATGCCACTATGCCCAATGACCATGCCCAGGGGACACAAGTCCCCTGGGCATGGCCATTGGGCAAGGGGGCATGACTCCTGTCTTTACTAAGACAGGAGTCATGAAATGGCGTCTGGGCGTCGAAAAAATGGCGCAAATCGGGTTAAGACGATTTTTTAGCGTCAACCTGACTTGCGCCATTTTAAGACGCCCTAACGTCATTTTTTCCCAACGCCGGCGCTGCCTGGTCTACGTGGTTTTTTTCCACGCACACCAGGCAGCGCCGGTCTGATTGCGCCGTCTAACGCCATTCCATAAATACGGCGCCCGCATGGCGCTTCAGAATGGCGTTAGACGGCGCAAAATTTTTTGACGCTAAACTGCGTTAGCGCAGTTTAGCGTCAAAAAGTATAAATATGGGCCACAGTGTTTAGAAAAATATATAATATTTATCTGGGTTTTTGCAGGTCAAAATGATAAAAGATGCAATATGAAATTTAGAGATATCACTGAAAGGGATATAAAGTATCTTAAGTCTTTAAAAAGCAAACAAAGTCTCTTTCAAGCATAAAGTACCTGGTTTGGAGTGGAAAATCTCCGCAAAGGGCCGCAGAGGAGGAGATGCGTCTTAAAAATGGTGTGTGCATCGGTTTCGCCCCTTCACACACGAACTTGCGTCGTTATTTTTCATGCGGGGAAGACGTGCGTCGTTTTCCGGCGCGCAGACAGTCTCCTTCTGTGGGTCGCGGGATTACCAGATGTCCCGGGGTCTGTGCTTGGAATCCTGGGCTCGTTATCTGGCTGCCGTACGTTCCAGTGGGCTGTGCGTGGAATTTTCTCCCTCACAGCAGGCGTCGCATCGATTTCCTCTCGGGAAGTCGGGCGGCGTTGTCCAGGCGGACCGTGCATCGAAGTTCTGATCGCATGGCAGGCGTCGTGTTGATCTTTTCCATGCGGGGTCGAGCGGTGTCTTTCCGGATCAGCGTGCAGTGAATTTTTCACCACGGAGCAAGCTGTAGCGTTGAATTTTTCGGCGCACAAGCAGTCCAGTTGAAAGATGGAAGTCTTTTTGGTCCTGAGACTTCAGGAAACAGGAGGCAAGCTCTATCCAAGCCCTTGGAGAGCACTTCTGCAGCAAGGCAAGAATTCAGCAAGGCAGCAGGCCAACAGCAAGGCAGCAGTCCTTTGTAGAAAGCAGTCAGGTGAGTCCTTTGAGCAGCCAGGCAGTTCTTCTTGGCAGGATGCAGGTACTGGTTCAGGTTTCTTCTCCAGCAAGTGTCTGAGGTAGTAGGGCAGAGGCCCTGTTTTATACCCAAATGTGCCTTTGAAGTGGGGGAGACAAGAGTTGCTTAGAAGTGCACCAGGTCTCCTTTCAGTTCAATCCTGTCTGCCAGGGTCCCAGTAGGGGGTGTGGCAGTCCTTTGTGTCAGAGCAGGCCCTCCACCCTCCCAGCCCAGGAAGACCCATTCAAAATGCCGATGTATGCAAGTGAGGCTGAGTACCCTGTGTTTGGGGTGTGTCTGAGTGAATGCACAAGGAGCTGTCAACTAAACCCAGCCAGACGTGGATTGTAAGGCACAGAAAGATTTAAGTGCAAAGAAATGCTCACTTTCTAAAAGTGGCATTTATAGAATAGTAATATTAAATCCAACTTCACCAGTCAGCAGGATTTTGTATTACCATTCTGGCCATACTAAATATGACCTTCCTGCTCCTTTCAGATCAGCAGCTACCACTTCAATAATGTATGAGGGCAGCCCCAACGTTAGCCTATGAAGGGAGCAGGCCTCACAGTAGTGTAAAAACAAATTTAGGAGTTTTACACTACCATGACATGTAAACTACACAGGTACATGTCCTGCCTTTTACCCACACAGCACCCTGCTCTAGGGGTTACCTAGGGCACACATTAGAGGTGACTTATGTGTAGAAAAAGGGGATTTTTATTCTTGGCAAGTACTTTTAAATGACAAGTCGAATTGGCAGTGAAACTGCACACACATTCCTTGCAATGGCAGGCCTGGGACAAGGTAAAGGGGCTACTTGAGCGGGTGGCACAACCAGTGCTGCAGGCCCACTAGTAGCATTTAATCTACAGGCCCTAGGCGCATACAGTGCACATTACTAGGGACTTATGAGTAGATTAAATAGTCCAAATGGGTATGATCCAAAGTTACCATGTTTAAAGGGAGAGAGCATATCCACTTTAGCACTGGTTAGCAGTGGTAAAGTGCGCAGAGTCTAAAAGCCAGCAAAAACAGAGTCCAAAAAGTGGGCGGAGACAGGCAAAAAGTTAGGGGTGACCACCCTAAGGCATGTCAGGTCTAACAGCAGCGCATGACGATGGCTTGAGTTATAGTTACCTTAGAGTGCAAGCAATAGTTACTTGAAATAACTATAATTGCTGAATTTCTATGTTTTTGAGTGAGTAAATTCGGAACCCAACTATAATGTTCCTAACCTTTGGGTTTTACGTGAATTTCTAAGGTTCTTCTCATTCTATTTCTTAACTATAATGTCCCTGTAACCTTTGTTTTTCTAGTGAATTTCTATGTTTTTTTTAACGGAAAGTCTTTTTAATTATTACAAGTTAATCCAACCACCCCGCGCACGGCATGTGAATGGGTGCATGAGAGTGTGACTAGCTCTGCGAATGGGTACGTGAGGGTGTCACTGGGTCTCTGAAAGGATATGGGAATGGGTGCTTGAAGGTATGAATAGATCTGCGAATGGCTACATAAGGGTGGAAATGGGTCTGTGAATAGGTGTGTAAGGATGCGACTGGATCTCAGTATGGGTGCATGAGGGTGTGACTGGCTCTGCGAATTGGTGCATGAGGGTGTGACCGGGTCTGTGAATGAGTGCATGACACTGAGTGGTTCTGTGAATGGGTATGTGAGTGACTGAGTGGGTTTGTAAAAGGATGTATGACTCTCTCATTGGTTTTTGAATGGGTGCATGAGTTTCTGAGTGCCACTGTAAGTGAATGAATTAGAGTAGGAATGGCTGTAAATCTTTTTTTTGTTGCCACTGATATTCACAAGTTCATTGCGGTGATACATAGGGAGCTGCACTAAGAGTTGCGATGTCATAAACATTGCATAGTGGGGAAAAACATTTTAATGTCTTAACCCCTTAGCTGCTGGGCCTCCCCCCACCATCCCAGTGCTGAGCCCTTTTTTAGCTATTTGGGGTAGTTCGCGTTTAGGCCTTCATACCTTTTTGTCCACATAAGCTATGCACACCAAATTTGCGTTCTTTTATTTACCAACGTGCTAGGGATTGTAAAGGTACCCAGAGTTTGTGAGCTCCCCTGGGGGAGACCAAGAAATTAGCTAAAATACAGAAAGAATTTAGTTTTTAAAAAAATAAATGGGGAAAAAAGGGCTGCAGAAGAAGGGTTGTGTTTTTTCCCTGAAAATGGCATCAACAAAGGGTTTGCAGTGCTAAGATCACCATCTTCCCAGCTTCCAGGAGCAGGCAGACTTGAATCAAAAAACCACATTTTTCACACAATTTTGCCATTTTTCTGGTGCACACCCCATTTTTACTATTTTTTGTGCTATCAGCCTCCTTCCAGTTAGTGACAGAAATGGGTGTGAAACCAATCCTGGATCCCGGAAAGCTAAACATTTGTGAAAAATAAACAAAATTCTGAATTTAGCAAGGGGTCATTTGTGTAGATCCTACAAGGTTTACCTACAGAAAATAACAGCTGAATTATAAAAATAGTGAAATTGAGGTGAAAAAAACTGCAATTCTTCTCCACGTTTTACTCTATCTTTTTACTGCGATGTCAGATTTTTGAAAGCAATATACTCTTACGTCTGCTGGACTATTCTGGTTGCGGGGATATATAGGACTTATAGGTTCATCAAGATCTCTAGGCACCCAGGGTCAATAAAGGAGCTGCACCTTGCAATGGGTTTTCATTCTAATCCGGGTATACAGAAATTAATTTGCTGAAATACAAAGAGTGAAAAATAGGTATCAAGAACACCTTTGTCATTCCAAAATGGGCACAAGATAAGGTGTTGAGAAGCAGTGGTTATTTGCACATCTTTGAATTCCGGGGTGGCCATACTAGCATGTGAATTACAGGGAATTTCTCAAATAGATGTCTTTTTACACACTGTCTCACATTTGGAAGGAAAAAATGTAGAGCAAGACAAGGGGCAATAACACTTGTTTTGCTATTCTGTGTTCCCCTAAGTCTCCTGATAAAAATGGTACCTCACTTGCGTAGGTGTAGGTCTAATGCTTGCAACATTGAAATCTGATGTGTTTTTTGCAAAGTGCCTAGCAGAGGATTTTGGCCTCTCGCTCATCTGGCACCTAGGGAAACCTACCAAACCTGTGCATTTCTGAAAACTAGACACCTAGCGCAATCCATGATGGGGTGACTTGTGGGGTCTCACCAGGTTCTGTTACCCAGAATCCTTTGCAAACCTCAAAATGTGGATTAAAAAAACACTTTTTCCTCACATTTCAGTGACAGAAAGTTCTGGAATCTGAAAGGAGCCACACATATCCTTCTACCCAGCATTCCCCCAAGTTTCCCGATAAAAATGGTACCGCACTTGTGTGGTAGACCTAGTGCCCGCAACAGGAAACGCCCCAAAAAGCAACATGGACACATCACATTTGTACATTGAAATCTGACGTGTTTTTTACAAAGTGCCTAGCTGTGGATTTTGGCCTCTAGCTCAGCCGGCACCTAAGGAAACCTAGCAAACCTATACATTTTTTTAAACTAGACACCCAGGGTAATCCAGAATGGGGTGACTTGTGGTGCTCTTACCAGGTTCTATTACACAGAATCCTTTGCAAACCTCGAAATGTGGCCAAAAAAACACTTTTCCTCATATTTTGGTGATGGAAAGTTCTGGAATCTGAAGGTAGCCACCAACTTCCTTCTACCCAGCATTCCTCCAAGTCTCCTGATAAAAATGGTACCTTACTTGTGTGGGTAGGCTAGTGCCTGGGACAGAAATGGGTCACACAAGGGTCAATGATAGTCCTTGCATGAGGGCTGCTGTTAACCCTGGAGTGATCCATTCCTGATGCAGGCACTAGGCGCAGGCACAGAAGTGGGTTTCTGTTTTTATAAGGGCAAGTGGAGAAACAGTGGGTGGTAGGAATTTTGAGGATCCCTGCACATTCCTGTAGTTTCTGTGACGAAAAAGCAAGGAAAAATAGTTTTTTTAAATCAGCATTTCAGTTTTGCAGGGTATTCTGGATAACAAAACTTTGTGAAATCCAAACACGCCACACTTCCGTGGACTGCCTTGGGTGTCTAATTTTCAGAAAAGCTTGGGTTTCGTAGGTTTCCCTATATGGCTGCCCAGCCCAGGACCAAATACTCAGGTGACTGTCTTACAAAACGAGGCTGTTTTGTGGTAGCTAATTTTGATGTCTCAACAATCCGTTTTGGGTACTTCCCTGTTGTGGTCACTTGCCCACTCACTAAAGTGAGGCAGTTTTTCGTTGGAGCCTTAGTGGAACGCTGAGTGGTACACAATTTGTGGCTGCCTGCAGATACCAGGACGTTTGCTCACTAAAATGAAAGGCAAAAGTGTTTTTAAAGAAACTTTTGTGATTTCAAGGGAATTCTGGGTGAAGGAAAACTGGTGAGAGCCACGCAAGGCCTGCACCCTTGGACTCCCATGGTACTAGTATGTTAAAGTTAACCCACCACTCACACTGGCTGGTTTTAGCACCTCCATAAATTATGGTTTCATAGCATGAATACTGATCAAAGTATCTGAATATTGAAACCAAGCCTTCTGAAGGTGGGCCATAAAGCCACATCCAGGCACCAACCTCTTTATGGTCCATTCACACGTCATTCACACACCCTTTCATACCGCTGGCCATGGGCCCAATCCAACCAATCACTGCACTCACATTAACTTACCGCTACCAGACGAGGGCCCATCACATTCACACGCCACATAATGGAATAAGTTTGACTACATTTTACCACCTGTCAAGTAACCACCTTCTTCTTCCTGAACATTACTGAATGCATGCATAACAAACCTTTACTAATGACTCCCATGACAGTCACCTGAGTCTCAGGAAGACATGTTTTTCATGCACCTTTAATGCACTCACTGAGCTAAATCCAGCTCCTTCCAGTTTGTGGATGCAAGCTGGGGGTGTCCCAGTATGCCATACAAAGCAATTCCTTGAACTGAGTGAGCATACCTACCTTTGAAACTAAGGGAGACATGCTAGGGAATTCTTGCAATGTTTCATAAAGGGAAGGTCATAGGCTATGAAAAAGGGTAGTGTTTGGCACACAGGGGAGTCCTTGAGAACATAGCACATGTCTCAGCCAACATTATGTGCAGTGCTGTGTCTGCAATGCACTTATCATACAGAAAACTGAACATCTACTAAGTTCTGATTCAGGATGAACATTAAAAGCAGATCAAGCACTGTCCCACACATGTCATTGTCCTTCAGTGCTGGGATGGCACCAATGTGTCTGAATCCACAGATGCAGATGATGTACCTCTGTACTACCTTTATTATCTGCCTTCTACCTGTGCAATATCCCTGTGAAGGCACACCTACCATAAGCTTCTCTTACCATTCATGTCTCTGTTCTCATCAGAGTCCTGACTAATCCTGACTAATCTTGCCAAGTGAACCTATACTAGTTTGTGGATGCAAGTTCGGGGTGTCCGAGTAAGCCTTGGGAGGCCTATTCCTCAAAATGACCGAGCATATCTACAGTTGAAACTAAGGCAGACATGCTGGTGAAGAAATCCTAACCTCTCTAAAGTAAAAAATCAAACAAATATCCTGTGGGACTCATTCACCAACACTTCTACTTTTGCTTTGAAAGTGAAGCTACAAATTGAGTTTGCACAATTTCAAACAAGTAGAAATGTTGGTGAATATGTCCGACAGGACATTTGTTTGACCTATTACACTTACTCTGGTTCTCGTTGGCAATCATGGTGGTCCTTGTGTAGAATACATAAGTTCACTAACAAGCACTTCAAAATTCAGTCATGCTTTTAACATTCTGCCACACAGGGTACTCCGTGACAATGTGGCATATGTTCTGTCCACTAGTATGTGCAGTATGGGGACTATAATGCACGTTAATTGAATGGAATACCTACCACATTCTGACGGTGGATATAGGTCTCAAGCAGGCCATAAGGAAGTCCATGTTTTCCTGAAGTAAATGCAGTAAAATTCTGTGGCTCCTTGCCTAACAAAGCAGTGGCCTATGGACGTTCGGTATCCATGCACTGCCACTGAAAGGATTACCCAACAGCAGCTCCACCTCAGTCGATTTCCCAGAACTTTTCTTTAGTATGATACAATGTAAAGCAAGTAGGGACACAGAGGCCTGGTTGAGATGGGCACTAGGGACAGTAATACCGACCCTCCTGCTACTTTCCATGCTTCGAGTATACTTTACAGTGACGACATGGATGATCCTTTTTGGGAGTTTTAGGAATGCGATCAGCAAAGGGTCACTCCTGCAGCCTTGCCACGTCCTCCAGAACATATGAGGAGGAGCCTGCAGCTGCTCCTGTAACAGCAGTGAGGCTTTCAATTACAAACAACTGAAAATGAAGGAAAGTCAGGAGTCTTCCTGTGGTTGTCTGACGGTAAACATATACATTGTTTGATGCTATCTGGATCAGGTGGGTTAACAGTTTGCTGGACCAAGTGCGAGTTTTAAG